>NC_045652.1:9192917-9534583 GCF_009829145.1 Chiroxiphia lanceolata | reverse complement strand
CCAATTACTGGGAAGAGGAAATGGTTGGCTGGCATGCACCTACATATTTTCCTAGGATAGACCTTGGAAAATAGACTTGAAAAGCAAACACACCAGAGTAGTAGCAGACATTCCTGTCAGATCCATTTTGAGTAGCAGCATGGAAAATTGACAGGAATGTCACTGAGCAGCTGCAGGGGGGTCCTGGAGCCCAGACCCTGCTGTCGGCTGCCAGATACCCCCGAATCCTGCTCAGTATACAGGCACAGCTCATCAGACCTACTGTGTTTCCAGCAAAGCAGTTGGGGCTCAGACAGTCTTTCTGTCACAAATTTCCAGCAACATCTACTCTTGGCAGCAAGGGCTCTGCTCTGTTAGTGGGGAGCACGAGCCGTGACTTAGGATTGCCGGCTGTTTCTAAAGCACACAATCCAATTTTCAGAAAAAGCAAGGCAAAGTTCATTTTTTCTCCTTCCCCCATCCCTGCCTGACATAGCTCTGGAGTTAGATTTCAGAACAGCATTTATTGCAGAAGCTTTCTATTTATTCATTTTCCAAGATCAGTTGCACACTGAAGGAGGTAGAGCAACTGCTGGATTTGAAAGCAATTTTCCTTCCCTGAAGAATGTCTCCAAAGGCAGCTCAGAGTGCCACACAGGAACTGCTCATCTATCAAGTAACTGCTCAGGCAGCAATTCTCCCAAAACAAGACTGATTCCAGGATGCACAACACAATGTGATCCCTCATGTTGTGTAAGTCTTCGACATTCCTGCAGTCTCCTCCAAAAAAGTAACCCTGGTACCTGCTATGGACACCACTGAGCTGCAGCACTTGGAGAGAAACACACTCTAAGTATTTTGCTTCTTGGCTATCTTAGGCTTGAACTGCTCCAGTTTCTTCCTATTACATCAACAGGCCCATTGGCCACATGCCCTGTAGTCTGAAAGGGCACTAAGAGAGTCAGGAATTTACTCATAGATTTGTTAGTGAAGGCTTAGTTTAAGACTGCAAACCATTTTCAGATTGTCAGAAAAGAGTATACTTAGCTTTTGTGAATTGCTGGTTGCCACTACACCATGAAACAATTAGCCTGACAGGTTCCTAATCCAGATATAAAGGAGCTTTTTATCTGGTCCACTGATAAGAAGTCTGCTGGACGGATCCACTTACCGTAGGGTCAAACCCCTGGTCTCTCATTCTTTGCTTGGCACAAGACCATCAACAGTCCATACCAAATCTGGTTCTCCATACTGCCAAAACAGAGCACATTCAGCATCTGCTGGAATCCTTGTCAGCACAGACATAAGTTATATAGTATAAAAAGAAAGATTTTTCATACTCCAAGCAGACCTTCTGGCATTCTGATCAAAAACTCATTTGAATAAAGACATTCTTTCATTTAAACTTGCCCTCAGTGTTTCAACCAAATCTGCTAAAATATTACATTGGCCTTTCTAAGCTGTTTTCTCTGCCCCTTACTGGCAAAATCACTGCATTCCTTCCAGAGATCAGTGAAAAATAATCTGAACACATAATCTTTTGTATTTTATTTTCAAATAATTTAATCATTTTTCTCAGCTAAGTACTTCACAAAAAAAAAATCATATCCATACAACTTCAAAGATCTAAGTAATTTAGTTTTATTACTCTCAGTGTTTCTGACTTATAGCATATAAAATTCAGCATTTTTCCTGAAAATGTAAGCAACTGTCATTCAACCCTCAATCTCTTTTTAAATCCACCAGCTCCCACTGCTCCTATTAATAAACGTTCTTTCTCTGATTTCCACTTCATCCTGCCATGTTTGAATAGGGAACATTTCTGTTGACTGGGAAACAATTGAGTAGGACCCAATGTTTTAGCTCTGCTACCCCTCAAAATGACAAAAAAGGTAACAGTAAAAGCTATCACTTCCTAAATGAGTAAAACCTACAGGAAACTGTGATTTCTTCACCTGCAGACACCAGCTTCATCGACAATGTCTTAGATGGAACCTCTGCCAAACACCTTTCCAAAGAGGCAGTGCCTCCTCAGAGCTGTGTCCCACCTGCCTTCACTATACAAGGACAAACTTTGTACAGGACTGAAAAAAATCTGACTCATATTAACATACTTGCAATTATCCTAAAATTGCCTTAGGCAACCAGAAACACCAAGTTGTAACTCCTGTTAGGAGTCTGTAGCAAGTTTGTCTGCAGCTCTGCTGACACAGCTCACGTGACAAAGAGTGGAAAAACCTACTAATGCAGTTCAGAAATTCCTCTGTGTGTCACAAACATGGACAACACAGCAGTGAGTGCAGAACACCTGGAGAAGGCCATTCACAAGTAAACTCCTTATCACTTTAAGTGTTTCCTGACCACTGAGAAAAGCTGTTGGCAATAAAAGTGGTGGCCCTATTAAGCATAGATTTTTGTCACCAATAATCATCTAAGCCTGACAGCCTACGTCTAGTACATCCAGACAGGCTGCAGTCTGGAGTCCACTTCAAAATTATACAAGAGTTCTAAAAAACTCTTCAATCACAGTATCTGTGCTACAATCTTTCCAATGTCTTAATAAAGTGGACCTTGAAATTTTGCTGGAAGCATTTGAAGCTCAACCAGAACACAGGAGTGCCAAACCCAACTGACCCTGCAGATGTTTAACCAGTATCTCCAAATGTCCAGCAGCTGGTTCTGAAAATTACATTGTGACCCTTTACAGAAAAAAGGTCAACAAAAATCACTGCTACAGAAGTTTTTAATCAGGTTGTTAGATTCCATTAGATCTGACTGCTAGTATTCTATCGTGAACTTTACAAATGGAAGCATCTCATTTTTCTTTTCCCTGAATTCTTCCACGGTTGTACCTCAAAAAAAGTCTTGTCATCTGCCAAAGAATCTCAAAGCATAATTAATTACAAACTATCAATGGAAGTCTAGACATCCTGCATTATCCTAGCTAAGAACTTATGAAAATAAAACCTTATCATAAATTTTCCATTTTAAATGCCAAATTGGTCACTAATGAAATCTAAAAATACCTCATACTGATTTAATGGTGATGTACATGCTTTCACCAAATCCTGCAGCATGTAACTTTGCACGGCAGGCATTATGTGCTCACACTACATTGATGACATATTTTCCATAAGAAATAGCAGCAATGGAAAATGACAACTTATACAGACCCACAGAACATAATCAGGACATTGTTCATTAATGCCTGCCACCACTGTTAACTCTACCCCAGAAAGTCTCAAGAGGAAGCCAGATATAGCAGCAGAAGCTGATGAACTTCCAGCTGCAAGGGGGTGGGAGTGAAAGGAAGCAGACTGATTAGCTGAATAGATTTATTGTATGCACATATTCTATGCTAAAACCCTGTATCTGCTTTAACATAAATTTTTTTGAGTCATTTGACTGTTCACAATTCAAATACAGGAAAATGCTATCAGGCTAACATGTGTTTGTTCAGCAGGAAACCCTTTCTTCAAAAATGTAAAATGAGGTAGTGAAAAGCCAAAACTTTGCTAGAATTGTTGTACTATTATTTCTCAAATGTGAGAAGGACCTTTTGATGTTCTCCCATCACATTAGAAAATCATCTCCTAAGTCCATGTGAGCTCCACAGAAAAACACAACGCAGTAAGAGTGGCAATGCAGTGTTCTCTCTCTCTCTCCAACATGCAAGACGTGATCCTACTTTCTTCAGTGTCATTGGCAGACTTTTATTCTCAAGCCACAGATATTTTCTTAATTTTCCTCCTAATATATCCTGAATACAGGCAAACCATCTTAAAGCAAACCTGTAAGCAAAGCTGCTCATTCGAGTTGCTGAATTTTAATGGTCTTCAACGTTACAGACTCTACACACAACCAACTCTGCAAAATGCACTGGAAGTTGACCTGCACTTCCAGAAAACAATTAACTGAAAGAGATTCCTTTAGGCTCTTCCCAATTCCAATAAATACCACAGCCTTTAAAAACTGGGAGAAAAGAACTTCGACTACCATTCTTACAAAACAAGGGTAAATACAATGTAGTTCTGGTTATTTAATCACTGCAATAACAAAAAAATAGGGAAAGCCAATTATTTGCCTGGTATTCATTTAAAATATTATATTTAGAAGAAGATAAGATACAAAGGTGCTTGGGAGAGGAAACAATCTGACTAAAGCTCAAGCAGAGGCACACAATATACATCACCCAATACAGTAATAGAGCAATATAAATGTCATCATTTGTTTAATTAAACAGAAAAAGAAACATGCCAATTAGAAAAAAAAAAAAACAAACCAGTATCAACTGTTCTTGTCACTCATCCTTAGGCAGCATCAGTCCTGCCACCAAAACAAAATCCTCATCCTTACTTACTACTGGTACTGGTGCCCATGCTCAAGAACTTCAAAAATGATTTCTTACATCGCTATGTGGATATCATAGATGTTTTTGCACTGAAATTGTTTGTGTTAGAAGTGTTTTGTCCTCACAGTACAGTGTTGGTCTACATTTCACTTCCACTTTGAAATCACAGATCAGCTCCTTCTAGCTCAGGAAGGAAAAGAAGTTGTTGTTGCTGTTCTGTTCTAGCACTGGGGGGCAAAGTGCCAGGCTGTGCCACGGCCAACAGACTGACCACAAATCTTTAGCCTTTCTTTTTCACTTTTCCTCCAATAAAAATTAATATAACAACCAATTAAGGCACATGGAAGAGAATGTACTGTCCAGGATTATGTCTGAGACAGTAGTTATGTTTTAAAATTCATGTCACTGTCAGTAGTAAAGAAAATAACTTACAGTATTTTAAGCCAGCTCTTCCAGTCAATCAGGACTTTTAATTTGTATACTATTGTTATTAAACTTATTAAATTAGACTGGTGTAATTACAAACTGATTGTGTAATGACATTCAAAACTAAAGACTTGAAATAACAGTAAAAGAACTCTGAAATTCAGAGAGCTATTTGATGGACTCCATCAGCCAAGTAAAGTTTGGAATGAAGATTTGGAAAGGAAGATACCTAAAGGACAGAACATTCCAACACTGGCATCTCTAGTCTCAAGTAACTAAAAAACAGGATGATTTGCTACAGTTATAAAGAAACTTAAGAAATATGACCTTTTATCAAGGGGAAAAACCAAAACCATTTTGAAAGAAAAAAGAATTTGTTATTTTGATCACCATCAAGTATTCTTGCCATTCCATACACCTGCTGTACTGCTCACTTATTTCATTTAGTCTCAATCCAAGGCATCGTCTACGGAGTTGGAAGCACTGGATATATCAAAGGTAAACCAAATTCTACAGAAAAATATTAGGCTTCTCCCCTCCTCTTCATAGCATAAGTGAAATTAGTAAAATCCAACCTGTTTTATATATTCCACGCTGTAGCATTACATATCGTGCCCATGCTTTAAAGAGTAAAGAATTTTGTTTTAACTAAAACCTTGTACTATGAATGAGAAAACAGTATTTTCTTCCATTAAATCATTTCAAAGAACAGCCACCTTCCCACTCCAACCAGCCAACTTCATTGCTGTTTAAAAAATAAACCCAAAACTCTTAGATGACTTAAAGTCTACAGCAAAATCTGAAGGCGTTTAAGTGTTTCAGGATGGGATTTATGGCAGAGTTCTGAAATGGATACTCCTAGTTCCTGTTGCTTTTACTGGAATATTTTTATGGAGAGTCACTTTTTTTCCCACCCTACCCTTTTCCTTTACTGAATTTCCACACAATAACTTAGATCTGACCATCACCGGACATCTGAACAACAATAAAAAAAGTTACAGCTGGATCCTGTATTAGTCCCAGCTGCACAGGATCTTTGGCTGCCTTCAGAAAACAAGAGAGCCAATAGCAAAACAGTAGGAGAACTTCTTTTAGCAGCTTACCTTTGAATAAATTGTTTTTCCATATGCTACTACAACAAACTACTTTACTGCTCAATGCAAACTGATGTTAGTCTTCCTATTTTTCACCTCTTTTCAAAAAGAAAAAAAAAAATTTAAAAACTTCCTTCTTCGAAAACCTTTACTACAAAATGCCAGAAAATAATCATCTCCATATGCTCTTTCAAGTCTAACATACCACAATGGATAGATCTGCCAAGTCCACCCACCCACGGGCTCCATAAACTTGAGAGTATTATTTGTATTTAATTTGGATTACCAATTTCACCCAACCTTTCCCCTTCATAACACATGGGGTTTTATTCAGGCTTACTACACAGGTAGAAGACACAAAAGCAAAATAAATAAGTTTCCAGTAAAATAAGAACAATAACACATACTCTCTATAATTTGAATATCAGCGAATTCACAGCAGAAGGACTTCTACTAGTCTTCTTTTTATGTTTGCTCTTATAAAATATCACCTAATCTTTTAGAACATTCATGTGATACTATGTCATTTATTGGTACAAGACCAAGACTAAACATTGCAGTCTTTCTAGCTTACATTGCACAAAATGAGAGTGAAGAAAGTTACATGTGTTCTGATTTTTTTTTTTGGAAATCACTGGGTGGGGGGAAGCTTCCTCTCAGATACTTGAAATAAGAAAGTTACTATATTTAATGCACAAAAATCCACTTCCTATAGCCAAAAAAATAATCAACTCCATATGCTCTATTTATCTGTCCTTGCTAAAACATGTACAGCCAACTGAAATGTCACCAGCTGCCCACAAAGGTTGACCTCACATAATACACACAAGACAGGCTTAGGACCCAGCCTGAGATTCCCAGCTTACAGAATTAACCAGCAACACCTACACAAATAAACCAGCCCCATACCTGAAACCTTTTAATCTCTCCCTTCTGTGACTGTAAATGTTTTCATAGACACAACAGCCACTTCCCTAAACTCTGACTAACCTTGGCTACCAGTTTCAACTTCCACTGAGGAAATACGTTTCTACACAAACTGCAATTCAGGAATAGCACCACAAATGATAAGAGATGGTGGGAAAATAAGCACACATATTCTCCTTGTCCCCAGATGAATGCTGGATGATGTTTTAAAATGCTGGGACTACATGATACGATAATTTTAATAACTAAAAGTGTACAGTAGGTCAAGACTGACTTGCAGAAGAGCAAGTTAAATTGTAATAAAGTTCTATAAAATAAAACAGTTACTTCCAAGTCTATAAACACATAATATGGACTACCCATTCAGGCATTTACATGACAGATACTACATGCAAAATGAGTTTTCCCCTATTAGTATATACTGGGGTTACAAAATACAAGACTAAACCAAGGATTACTTCAGCCTGATAGAGGCTCTTGAAGGTGTACTCCTGAAATATTAAGGGCTTGTTTGGGGTGGGTCCAAGCAGAACCCTTTCAGTTAAAAGAAAATAAAAAAATAAATTAAAAAATAGATCCACAAATAAGAAAAAGAGAGAACCACAAAACAATACAGAGATGCACATTCACCTACCCCACACAATGAATTCCAGAGATCAATTCACAGATCTGTTATAATGGACCATCAGTGCACACAGTTTGCACACAGCAGCTCCTGAGTGGGCAACTGGAACCAGTGGAGCACTGGACATGTACAAGAGAGGGGTCAAGTCCTTCTGGTCTTCTCAAGAAAGACCAAGCCCCTGCCCTGTATACATTAGGAGTTCAGTGGTCAGAGAATGCATTTAACTTGGAAAGTTCCTCCCAAGGAATGGAATTCCTCCTTGACAGAGCCACAATCTCTTCGCACAACCACTATGGTTTAACCTCAGCTTCCTGTGAAAACTTTCCTCCACATCCCCTGGCTGACCAGTTGCAAGACACTGAGACAAAAACATGCAGCAGCTTTACAAATTCAAAAATTGCATTTGCAAGTGGTCAGAGCTGTAGCCGCAGTACACAGCCTGGTGGGAAAATTCCTCCTTGGTGCAACAGAAGGACGGGGCAGGAAGTTCATTAGTCCAAACTTCCATGAGTAAGAAACAAAAAAAAAGAGTATTTGGAATCTGACTCCTGAATATACTGAAATACTGCTTCAAGCAACCATAATTCCTTATTTTATAATAGCCAATGCAACTACAAATGTCCCTTTTGACAATTCCCCCTCTCTTGTAGTAAGGCAATGGGATCTGTTTATGTCAGAATTTGACCCTCCAGACAACACTGCTTGTGAGCTAAACAAGGACCTTATTAAGGAACATAATATCTACAGTACACGAAAGCAAAAATGTAACAGCAAATAAGACTCCTGAATACTTGGAATTCAACAAGAAAACAGCATGAATGGTATTCTCCAGTATAAATCAGATATTAAAAACAAAAATTTTAAAAAGTCTCCATTCTAGAAGTTAATTAATTAATACACGGCGTATTAATGAGGTGGTTGTATAAAAATGTAGAGGTGACTCATTAAGTGATTACATCTCACAGTTCCCTTAGAGAAAACAGATGAGGCAGTTCCCTTACTTGAATATGCTAATTTCTCAGTCTTTTTTTGTGCACATGTGTGTGTGAGAACGAGAGCGAGCACAAGAGAGACTGGACACATTTCTTTTCCTACCCATCAACTCCTTCTGCCAACGTGCACCTTGTGCAGCGCTCGATTTCAATCTCATTTGACTGAGGAGTAAATATTCCTACAAGCTCTGTGAGAACTGGGAGCTGGATAGAAGAGCCACTAAAATGAATTCCTGAATTCCCACGTTTATCATTAGCCTCTTCCATACCCCCAGAGTCAGCAGACTTGTGTTCCATCCTTTTCACACAGCTTTTCTGTTTTGGTAAGAAATTCAACGTATTTTGTCTAAAAATCAGCACTGGTTTCTCCTTCTGTGTTAAGGACCTGGATCTGCAAAGAACAGCAGCAGCTCCTCAAAATCCAACTGAGCCCTTGGACAAGACAGCAAAAGCCAGACCTGAATTCAGATTCAACTCTCGCAAATGGACTGATCTTCGATTCTCATTGAAGAATTTTCTTGTGGAATTCAGAAGAGTTATTAGTAGAATCAGCAAACTCTGTCCTTGTTGGGACAATTTCCTTTGGATTGCTAAATAACAGTATCAGCTTCAGTTCTTCCATACACTTGGCATAAGGTAACTACTTCATTTTAGAATAAACAGCTGAAAATGAGGCTAATTAGTAAAACCACGCTAAGAAGCCCAACCTGTTGAAAAATTAGATCAAAGATCTTCAGTACTCCAAATCCTAGATGAGATCTTGATTTAGATTTCACAAGTTTCCAGCACGCAACACTTCCTGTTAACTCCATGAGATCCTACAGAATTTTCAAACACTTTCTTCCCAGGAAATACTACAAAATGTTTGCCTTTCAACACGTCAACTTTCACTGGAAACCCACTTATACCTGTGTATAAGCAAATATCAGAACTTGAATGAAATTGTGGAAGCAGCTACACACCACTTTATTTTCCTTAAATAAAACTTTATATTACCAAATAATGTGCTTAAAGAACCTCAGAAAGTAATGAAATAAATGTGACACAGATGTTCACCAAAAAAAAAAAGGAGAGAGAGAACAAGAATGTTTTTACTTCATAGCAACCAAATAGGTCAAGCCATTTCCTTCTTCAGGCAAATCTCAAAGGACCACAAAACACATGGTTTTCTAGTGGATTTTGTGTGTCTATCCCACTAAAAGGAAATAATGCTGTCCAAAAGATTTGCAATACTAAGTTTTCCCATGAAATTGTTGAAATTAAAAGAAGGAAGTCATATGCAATTTAAAACAATTTGATAGATGTTAAAAGTTATACAAATGGCATAAATAAATAGACTTTTACTACCTAATTCATATACCTTTCCTGTACAACATATTGCCTTAAAAGAATGCCCAGTGAAGAAGTCACAAATGCCAACATTACATCTGTTCCCACCATTTCTCTTTCACTTCTGTAGAACTTGAGTAAAACATGACGTGTTCTCCACTCCCCTGGCATCCCTGTCTCACAGTTCTGTATGTTGACAGGTTTTCCTAATAAACCAGCTGCTAAGGACTTATTTTTATCCTCTGTGAATGAAGAACACGGTCATTATATCCAAACTCTTCACTGAAATCGGTGCAATCCTTTCATACGTGCTTAGGTACTACAGGGAGACAAAGTGAAGAAGACATCATTAACTACCACTTGACTTTAAAAAGGAAGAAAAAGAATCTATACAGACCCAGTCAATCATCACAAAACACTAACCCACAGGCTGGGTAGGCCCATGCAGAAGTCTACAGAAAATGTCACACATCTTCACACAGAAAATCCCACAACCGGATTAAACCTATTTGTGCATTTAAACAGGAAAATTGATATTGCATAGGAGAACATAACTTATTTCACATCTTTGAGACAATAAAGCATTTAGATACTTTTGCATGGCCCTTTCGCTGCCATATTTATTACAACTTCTCTACAGACTATTTTTTAAGAAACAATAAATTACAAAGTCTCGCTGTTTACTTGTCAATAACCACTCGGGATGTCAGCGTGTGTCCACAGACCTCAAAGAGAGCAAGTGGGTGGAAACAACATTAAGAGCTCTGTTTTAGACTCATTAGGCTTAAGATGACAATTATGCAATCTTAAGATGTCAAACAAGCCAACATTTTAGCTGGGACAGATGGCACTGGATCCAGAGCACAGAGTATTTGCTGTGAGTCATCCTTTTAAATACGATAGTTCCATTTTTATTTGCAAAATTTGATTTTCCAGAAACAAGATGCAGAACGGAAGAGAGTGTCAAACCAAGCACAGAGTCCTGCAAACCTTCACAAAACAAAGTTGGAAGTAGAAACATCATCTTCCGAGTGAAAAAGCAAATAACAAGACGTGAGGGGGAGGAGAGAACATACAAAGAAGCCAAAAAAAAAAAGCAAGATTTCAAAAAGAAAAGTATAGTAAACAGTACTAGTGGCAGCTGGCAGGACAAAGAGGAGGAAGGGAATGTACCGAGTACAAGGGGTCAGGACAAGTGTGGAGAGGACCTAGGGTGAACCTGGAGGAGATACTCTTCAGACACTGCCTGCCAACAGCTCATTCAATGCCTTTCAACAGGAAAAGAGATGCAGAGGTAGTTTAAATTTTGATCTTGGGGCCAAAGATGGTATATAAGAAGAACCAGACTAAAGCATGTTTGTATTGGGAAGGGAAAAGAAGGGAGCAAAAGATAGCAGCAGGTGAGAGAGAGCTACAGTTTAAGTAAAACACTTGAAAGCTTTTAAAACCTTTTTGTTACAAGAGGAAAGCAGAGACTTATCAGACAAAAAGATGGCAAGTACAATCATAGAATCAGAGAAAGGTCTGGGTTGGAAGGGACCTAAGAGCTCATCTCGTTCCAACCCCTTGCCATGGGTAGGGACACCTTCCACTAGCCCAGGTCGCTCCAAGCCCCGTCCAACCTGGCCTCGAATGCTCCCAGTGATGGGACATCCACAGCTTCTCTGGGAAATGAAATCTGGGCCAGTGTCTCACCACCCTCATAGTGAAGAATGCCTTCCTAAAAGCTAATCTAAAATACCCTCTTTCAGTTTAACGCCGTTACCCCTCATCCTAACACTACACACCCTTGTAAAAAGAAGAAACTGGAGGAAAGCCAGGGGTTTTTTTCAATTTTCCTTGAGAAATTGTTCAAAGTCCCATAAAAAAAAAGAAAGGGAAGCAATAAATTTGATGAGATTGAGAAATTTCATGTGAGCTGTAGATTATATCTTGAAAAACAGTGTGTTGCCTCACCTTCTGCAGCCCTTCCACTGGTGAAAGCTCTTACAGCTGCAGTGATATTAAAAGATTGCAATATCCATTTGGTAACAGTGGCCCATGGGGAACCCACTTTCACGAGGCTATTACTACAACTCCCAGACATTGTTCTGCAAAATACACTCTGTTCCTGTAAGTAAATCCTACAGCTTTCTTTCCCAGCTGTACCAGTACAGACAGATGCTGTTACGGGCACACTGCTCCCCTAAATCCACGGTGTGCTTACATTGCTGAGCACGTTACCAAACACCATTATATAACAATCCATCGAGTTTGCCAACCAAAGACTTCTGGAAATTCTATCTGCAAAAATTTCATGTCTTCTTCCAAGTCAGAGCTAAAAATATCGAACATTAGGCTGAGAAAAACTTAATGTGTTACTGCAATTAACAAGCCCATTTTCTGATACCACCAAAAATAACTAATATTTACAGTATAATTATTAATATTTTATTATGACACTTTTTTTCTGCAGTGGTAACAGATTAAATGGTTTGGGGCTAAAAATGAGGAGCCTACTGACCTGACAGGGAAGCCATACAAATATGAGATTAGTTTAGCATGAAGAAATATTTATTTAGCAAAAAGAGACTTAGTATGAAGCTCTGCTAGCTGGTAAAAGTCTATTTATGTCATTTAGTTTTTTGTGTTCCATCTCTGTATGGAACCACCAAGTCAAGTGGTTACTTTAACACCCAGGTGCATTTTTATATTCTTGGCATTTCCCTACAGCACTATTTAAAACAACAAACCCTCCTCTAAAGGACTTTTGGGACAACTTTTATTTAAAACTACTGGTACAAGTTATCCACTTTGATGAGTAGGGATTGAAACATATTTAACGTTCTTCTGTGTTAAAACACATTTGTTTATAATAAAAGAAACTCATAAAAGAAGAAAACATGGAGAATTAGTCTTAAATGCAAAGCAAATGTCTATAACCATGAGGAGGCCACATGGCCTCTGCTATCTTTAATGTATTCCTTTGGAAGATATTACAATGTGAAAAGATGGGGCTGTTCATGTCTAAAGTATAAATATATATATATGTCATCAACTTAAAGACATTTTTTCTAAGAAAAATCTGGAGTGTTTGTTACATTTAACAACTTTTACCTATAAATAGGTAATCTCTGCCCTGCAGCAGAACAGAAGTGACCCTGCTAAATCTGGTTTGGCAGCAAACCCGCTCTCCCGAGTCCTCTGTGAGACGATCTGGTCTCTCTGTCTCCTGAACGGGTGTCTACATTCTGTCCACACAACAGACCCAACGTGTTACCTGGCACCAGCACTGGCAAGAACAGCCAGCAACCAACAGAGTTTGGCAACTGAGCTGCTCTGTCCCAGAAAAGCTTCGACATTCAGAAACAAAGCACAGAGTTTGGGGAACATAGGGAAACCTCAATGCCCTAATTAGTGCTGTAATTTGGTCTATTTGTCAAGTAGAAGCAGGATTTTAACCTTCTGGCATGTCTGTTTAGAGCCCTTTGTAGAGGCAGCTTAAAACAAACATACAGAAGTTGGTAAGTACCCAATCCCGCAGTCTTTTCCAAGAGGAACAGCACGGGATTGAATTTGGGGGACAAGAAAGCTGCTGCATGACTAGAATCAAATTCAGAAAACAAACAGAAGTACTATCCTGGGCCTCCAGCATTTTGACCTTCCACAGGCTGCCAACAGCACTATTGACCGTGAGGACTGTGGGTCACTGGTACCACCACCACCTCACTGTGAGCCCGCAAGAAAAGCCTCGGTCAAATCACACAAGATGTGGTTTTAAAGCAAGTGAGGAGGGGGAGGAGGAGAAATTTCCTGGATTAAGTGAACCACAGAGATATTTTAATCAGAACACAAAAGAAAGTTGAGCCAAACACCAACTGACTCGGATCATATCACATCAATAATCCATGCACAGAGCCTCTGCTGGAATCAATGGGAGGCTTGTGCGTAAGTGGATTGTATAATATAAATACATGGCCCTGTTTAGGGCTCCACATACAAAAGAGAAAGAGGAGTTGTGAACAATTCCCTTAATTAACATTTCTGTTCCATCAAGTGCTTCTAAAATAATAAATTCTAATGTTACACAGCTCTGTTTTCATTCACAGCTTTTATCAGAGGTGGTAAAACAACTGACCCCATTTGACAAATAAGGGAACTGAAGCATCGGATGCAAATTAAACTGAAGAGCAGGGCAACAGGCAGAGCTGAACTGGGAATAGCAGCTTACCTCCTGAATCACAGTTTAATGTCCTAGATATTTACATGCTTATCTAGTTCGAGTCTCTAATTAGGGTGACTCTGTGCAGTCCTCAAATAATTTTACATACTTCCTAAAGTACCTGTACACAGCAATATGCTTATCTCTAAGCGTTTCCCACTCAACAATGTTAATTTTGTGAGGATTTAGAATGTTCTGCTGAGGTTCAAAACACTGGATTGCCCTGGTCAGACTCCCAAGGGAGTCTCATTGCTGAGGTATCACAAGCCTCACTACCCAGCAGTAATAAAGGGTTATAAAAGTGGCTGTCAAAGCCACACTTTCCGACGCTATTATTAAAGAAAGGAAAAAAAAGGAAAAAAAAAACCAAACAAAACAACTTGCAATTCAAAATATTAATGCATTAGCTGGAAATGACCTAACTGATCCTGATGTTCCAAACTGACAGCAATCCATAAGGAAAAGTGAGACTGGATCTCTATTCAAAAAAAAGCGCAGTACTCACAAGAAGTCAGTGTAAAACATCAAATACACCAATTGCAAAAAAAAATGTCCAGTCTTACTAGTCTGCAACTGTTTTACAGTGAAGCCAAGTAAGCAGGAACATAAACTATACTGTAATTTGACCCAAAAAAGCAACATGTTTATTAAAGTGGTAGGAAGTTATAAATAATAGTTTCACTTGCATGCTAGGTACAAATCTGACTTCACCTCTAGAAGCAGCCTTCGGCTAAATACAGACCGACTCCTCTCAAGGTCCTGAGTATTTTTCCTCCTCTGAAAATCCAACTCTAAAAAGCTTAACACCTTATGAAAGATTGATTCAGCAATGTGTCCACTTTCTAATTTACATCTTGTACGTGATTAAGTACTGTATCACATAGGGTTAGTGCCAGTAACAAGCATTTTCATTTTCCTTAACTACAGATGCAAGTCCATAATCCTGAGAAAATAACATATTTTGAGTTAAACAAGCTTTCTGTTCTTTACAATTACAGTGTTCAAGCGCTTTGAACAATAACTTTTCAGGACTGGCTTGTTTTGTCTTCTGTTTTACTTTTTCAGATTTTTTTTTCAAGATTTAAATCTACCACTGACAAAACAAGCAGAAATGCCTGCTGAGAAATGGCCACACTTCCAAACGACGGCTTGAAGAATTATTTTTCTGATTCACCATAGCATTATTTTTTCAAGTTGTCAAAACAAACACCACACCCACTTGATTTCCGAGTTCTGGGTAATTATATTTGGAATTAGCAAGTACCCTGCAACTAATAATCACACGAGGTTTAGCCCTTACTTTAGCTATTTAGAGATCAGCCAATGCATTCAAAGGCAGCCTGTTTAGCATTTTATTTAAGATAAACCCTCATCACTTCATGCTGTACCACCACTACACAGACAGCCACAGACACGGTGAATATAGGGCAGGCCATGCAGTCGATCCCTGTGCCCCAGGGCAGGATCAGCTCCTGCTCAGCCACCATTATCGCTGATGATACACAAGAACTGGTTATTTCAGGCAGCAGCTTTACACACGCACTCACAGAACCCATTATAAATTAAAGGAGGGAAGCGTGTGGCACGTCTGCAGCGCCTTAAACTGGGACAGCGCGCAAGCCGGTCTCCAATAAGATAAAAATTACAAATAAAAGCTTCCCCAACATGCGAGTCCGGATTTTCTAAAAGTAGTATCTTGGCAAGGTTAACGCCGCTGCCGCTGGAAACAGTTCACCTCTTTTAAACTGGCTGAACCACCCGGTGATTATCACCGAGCCTCCATTAAGATGACACACACAAACAGAGCCCTCGCAGGGCTTAATTACTCTTTTCGCTGCTCGTACACTGGCCAGACACGTACTTTTGGCTTTTTGTATTTCCCCCCTTCCCCTCTCCCAGCGGACGGGCAGCCGCAGGCAAAGGGCGCGGGGCTGTCAGGGCACTGCCGGGGGTGGCGGGGCAGGGCAGGGCAGCGGGTCCCGGACCCGCCGCGCCCCCGCCGGGTGCGGGGCACAGAGCCCCCATTGTGGCCCGGCCGATGCAGCGGCTCCGCTCGGGGGGCGCCGGGCAGGACGGGTCAGCCCCAGCGGGAGGGGCCGCGGCCGCAGCCGCTGTCAGGGTCTCCGGGAGCGGGGCACCTTCCTGTGCCGCCCGGCGAGGGGCCGCGAACCGCCCGCAAGAGCCCCGCACTCACCGCCGCCGCCTCCGCCGCCCTCTTCGTCCATGTTGGGACCGCGGGCAGGGCGCTCCGCCGCCGATCAGCGAGGCCCGGGGCTCGTTCCGCACGCTCGGCGCCTCGCGGCCACTCCCGCTCCTCTTCCTCCTCCTCTTTTCTCTTCCTCTTTCTCCTTCGCTTTCTTTTTCTCCTCCTTCTCCTTTTCCTCCGCCGCCGCGCTCCGCCGCCGCGCTGCTCTGCCCCGTCCCTCCCCGCCCAGCCCTGCCTCAGTCCCGGCAGCCGCCGCCGCCTCGGCCCAGCCGCCCGCCCCTCTCATGTGACGGCGGAGGGCGGAGGGGGAGCCGGCCCGGCCCAGCCCCACCGCCGCCTTCTCCGCTCCACCGCAGGGTCGCGGCCACCGCCGAGCTGTGTTACCCCCCACCCCAGCGCCCCGGCCCAGCCTCCCGCCCGCCTCCCTGTGCGGTGTTCCCTCCCCGGCGAGCCCCGCAGCGCGGCCTGGCAGCGCCCAGGCCCCTGAAGCGGCTTCCCCGCGGGCTCTTGGGGGTCGCCGGGGCGGTCGGGAGCGGGGGGACCCGGGGCTGTGGGGCTGCCGTTGGGGACCCATTGGGGTCGTGTTTTGGGGTCTGCGGGAGCCAGAAAATGCCTGCGGGCACCCGCCTGGCTTTTTGGGGGAGAGCGGGAGGTGAGTGGAAGGTGAGGGCTGAGTTGGCCTGAAGCAGCATAGTGAGGGGAGACAAGGTGGGTTGAAGTCTCTGAAAAAGAGCCTCACACATCTCATGTTTCTGGGCTTTTTTTGCTGATTGTTGCTTGTTCCCTGTTCTTGGGTCCTGTGCTGGAGGGACCTTGGGTGCTTCCCCTGCCACAGGGGCCATGGAGAGCCTTGCATGTCAGTGGGACTGTGCCCCACGTGCGGTGCAGGGGTTTGCCTTGGTGAGCATTGTGGATAACAGAAAGGACTCTCCTTACTGCCCTAGGAGCCAAAGTGTCTGTGGGATATTTAAAGTCTTCAGTAAAGATCTTCAGTGAGTTACCTACCATGGGAGTCAGGATATCAGCAGCCTCCAAAGTCTGTAAAGGTAAGCAAAAGTGTACTGGCACAGACACTCTTCCTTCCTTCCTTCCTTCCTTCCTTGGCACCGCCTCTTATTTTTTTTTTTTTTAAACCGTTTGTGTCAAAATTTTATTCAGAAAGGAAGCTGTGGGAGGAAAGGGTCAGCCAACAGGAAAATATCGGGGTTTTCATTTTCCTTTTGGAGGCTGGCATGGGACAGAGCACCGTCGAGGAAGCGGTGTCAGGAACACTCACCTCTTGACACCACTGCTAATAGGTGGTTATTACAGCCCATTGTGCTGAGAGCGGAGGTCTGGCTCTGACAGCTGCTCCAGTGATAAACTGTTTTACCTCGCCTAAAAATCATAAGCATCACGAAACTTTAAAATACTCCTCTGACTTTCCTATTTTAAATTAAATATCGTTATAAGTTTAGTAAGTTATAAAAAGGATATGATTACATAAAACCAGCATCACCTTGGTAAGAGATTTATTATTAAATGTGTGTCTATAAAGTGCAACTACAGGATGATGTAAAATAAGTGTGAATGTAGATGAACTGACTGGCTTTGAATATTTTTGTACACTGAGCAAATTGTTAATTTACATTAGTGGGGAATCTGGTTCATTTAAAAAATTCTAATTTTATAATTGATCACAGATTGCTTGCATTTAATTTGTGTTGGTTTACACCTTTATATAGAATATATTCCTTTATTTTCTTGTTTCTCTTTGTCAGTGTCATTTTTTCCTTCCTTCCTTCCCTCCTCCTTCCCTCCCTCCCTCCCTCCCTCCTTATACTTTTGCTACAAGGAAAATTCTAGTGCAAAATAAAAAATAGCTTCATCACTAATTCTAGTAGCAGAGGAGAGGGAAGTGTGGAGAACAGTCATCTTCCCACCCATTCAGTGCAAAATTCCTGTTGACTTCATGGAAGCAATACTAGTTTTAAAGTTCTCCAAATTCATAGCAAAGATTAAAATTATTTTGTGATGGAAGCAAGATAGGAAAAATGTCTGTCCTGGTTACGAGTGATCAGTGGTGATGTTTTATAGAAACTTCCTGGTGAAATCCAATTCCAGCTCATGTCTGCCAATTCCAAACCCATGAGATAAGGAAAATGTTCTTTATTATAACTTCATTATTAACTTGAACAAACAGTTAAATTTTCAGTATTTTGCCTTACTGAATATGTACTTACTCTATTGTAACTCTGAAATATATGTCATTCAATACCCTCTCAAGGAGAATCTGTTCTTTCCAGCCCCGTTTTAGTGGGATGATGTATTAATGATACATAGTACAAAAGAGTGTTGAAATTATAATGTTCTCTTCAAGGTTGTATGTCTCTGAAATGATGGCAGATATTCCTTAAAACATTTTCATTCGTACTGTGTATCTTATAAATAGACTTACTTTTGCATGGGCCTGATCCTCCAAGTGTTCTAAGCCTAAAACTCTTAGTTCTGTGTACAAGGTGCTTCCCGGACAAAGCTCTTCAACCTTCAGGTGAGATGTCATAGAAACTTTTAAGATCAAACCTCTTACCTTGTTGTCTCATTTTCCTGTGTTTAAAGTAAAACTCATGTCTGCCTATAAACCTAACTAGGTCAGGAATAGATTTTTTGAAACTGTGCAAAATCAAGTAGTTACAGCCCTAGTTCCACGTCATAGCTGTAGCAGTTCTACCATAGCAGGACTCCTCCTCCCCAGTGCTTGGTAATTCAACAGTTATGACACCACTGTCCTTAAATATAAGAGGTAGTTTCTTACCAGCAAAGATGCCAGGAAGCAATGCAGGTTACAATCTCAGCAAATTTTAAGACAAACTCCAATAAACTATTTCCTTCTCACGTGAGTAATTCTCTCGCATCTGCTTTGTTTTCTGGAACTTTGTTCATTCTTCTGTTTTGGAATACATATTAATTTTAATTTTTTCCCTATAATTAATAAGAGTTTCAATCAACAGTTTTCTAAAGATTGCCTGATCTTTTTTTTTCTTTCTTGCAGCCCCTTCTGTAGTCACAGCTCTATTTTTACCACCAGTATGTTTTGCCAGTTTTATATCCACAAGTCTAACCTTCTGTGTTGGAAGAACTTCATAGTCTGTCATTCATGTAAATAATAGTCTAATAGCTGGTCTGTTGAAATTATTTTTAGGGGGAATTGGGCTTTCTCCAAAAACTGCTGTTGGCAGGGTTGACTCCTTAATGATAAATGTGGTTACTTGCTGAATTTGCAGGTGATACACTTTGTCTTTTTATATTTTTTTGTCCCTCTCTGGATAGTTTAGTAACTGTTTTGATTTAGTTTCCACTCAGTGGTAATTTATCTTGTCATTTTTCATTTTAAAGGTTCAGGAGCACATCTGTTGTGACATTTGTCCCTACACAGAGAGTCAGTGAAGACAACTGAATCCCTTACATCACATTTTTGTGGTCTATAAGGCTCATTAAATATTAAGCCATTTGTATGGATTTCAATTTGAACCAGACTCCAAGAGTAGTGAGTGAAAATATAAATCTTTATCCACTCTTTTTTTTTTCTTTTTTTCCCCCCATAATCAATTCAAGAGTAGGAAAGCTCTGTTGCTTATTACGTTCTCTCCTCAGCAACAGTGGATTCCCTTTTTTCTCCATTGCTTTTTATTGGTTAATGTAAATTCTGAAAAAAAATCTTCATTCTTCACCTTCAGTGTACTTGTAAAAAGAAATAAGCTTAATGTTACTGTGGCAAATTTCCTCCTTCAGTAACGTAAATGTTTCAATGATACAAAATTCCATCTTATTGTGATAGATTTCATAAGCTTTTTATTTCTAATCAAAATCATGAGCTATGAGGATGTAGCATTGTATTCAAATACAAGAAATACAATTCTGAATTTTCTTAATGCAGAAAGAAATAAAGTAACTGCTGTTGTGTCATCAGACTGGACATCAGTATCAGACACATGTCCTTACTGTTGGAAGGAAGAATCTTGGAAATTGTTTTTAGGGAGGTGGTCACCCTGCCTGCAGGTATTCCCATTCCATGTGTTCAGGCAAGACAGCACTAATTTGCAAGTCTGGCTTATTGTGACTTCTCTTAGACTTGGTGAGAAGGATTTTATAGCTGCCCTTAAGAAGAACAGTTAATAAAAATATGAACATCTGTGCAGTCTTAGTAATACATTCTTGAAGAATATAGGTCTATCTTAAAGGATATAGATATATCTCAAAGAATATAGATACATCTTAAAGAATACAGCTGTTGTGCACTGTTTTGTGATCTAGAATTATTTGGTTTGTTTTACAACTTGCTCACTGAGATGCTCTCACATTTTTAGAAAAATGGTGCAAGCATTACATTCCTGAGATAATACCTTGTTGATAGAATCACTGTCATCCATACCCAGCCATTGTATTAAAGAATACTTTTGTTTCAAATCTAGACAACCAAAGAGTTTTTATTTTTTAAGAAGCATTGCCTAATAGTTTCCATGCAGGAAAGTCTCAGCCCATCATCATGTCTTTTTTTCCCTATTTTTTTTTTTTTTTATTCATCAGTACTTGAATAATCTGGTATTCTTAAACCCCTAAGGCAAACTCTTTGACTTCCTCTGTCTGGCAGACGGGTTTTAGCCATGGATTGTTTCTTAAAATGTTTATGCTGTCACACATCTCATATTTGTCTCAGCTGGAAAAACATTTTTATAGAAAATCCTGTTTGCTGGTTGTCTCAAGGGTTTCAAAAGTGCTTGTACCTTTCATTTAGTCCAAAAAAAATTTACATGCAGGTATTTTATATGGCTTTGGGGAACATCAAAGCTGAAGCTTAGCAAGTCAAGCCTCTTTTATGAATGGTGCTTTCTTGTATGCATAGAAAGCTTGTTCCATTAGAATAGTCCAGAACCCTAAACATAAAGACACCTCACTTCCAAGAATTTTGCATGGGTTTCTCTCCAGATGAACTTTTTAATCATATTCTGAATTTTATTTGCAGCTTATCCTAAATTCCTGTTCTTGACACATTTGAGGGTTTGTGAGTTTTTGGTGGTTTTTTTTAAGATTTCTAAATGAGTTTTATCTACTCCTAGCATCAAATATTGCTGGGTTTGGAAGTCAGTGTTTGTTTCTATTGTGTAACACTGATAGGGCCACTAGTGAGTCATTGAGGAAAAACCACCAAAATGTCCCAATGAGAAAAATGTATTAAAAATTGTGAAGGTCCATCAACTCTGTAATGCTTATGATCTGAAATATACTTTGCATTAGAACTTGTTCTGCCTGTATTAATTATGCACAGTACTAGACACAAACAGGATGCTTTCTAGCATGAAAGCTGGGCCTAAAATAACAGAAAAAGAGGACTAGGATTCAAGGAGTGTGGGCTGAAACAGATCATGAGTGGAATTTTGCATGAAGCTTGAGAGCGTTTTTCTATCTCAGGAAGATGAAAGAACTTGATGTAAAGCAACTCTCAAAGGAGAGTTTGCTGATTAAGGCCAGACTGTTCCCACCCTGAGAAGTAGCCACAGTCTGAATTCCCCTCTGCTGGCTCACTCCATCTTGGACTCTCTCGTCTCACCAAGGCCTGGGAATTTGAAATTCCTAACTCATCCTACAGTGGGAGCTGCAGCTGGGCTGCAAACCATACAGGAGCTGCATGCACGTGGCAGCAGTTGATGGATGGGGGGCCCCACAGTCCCTTCCTCCTCCCTGCCCCAAGAAGCCCTAAATAACTCCCAGTGTTGGAAGGGTTACACCAGGTGCTCCCGTGGAGTCACCAGTGAGTGTCTGCAATGCAATTGCATATCTCCACATGAGCTGGCTCAGATCTTCCTGCTGGCTAGTCAGCAGAGCACAAAGCTGGGCTTAATAAATATGGATCCCTCAATTTAGACAGGAGCAGGAACTGGCAACTAATGATTTGGACTTTCAGTGGCCTCTGAGCTGTTTGTGCAGCTGCTTGTGAAGCCACATTGTAAATCAGATCACTCAATCCAGATTTTTAAAGTTCTGTCTAATCTAATAATTTTTAACCAGAATTACTCCATTGATTAAATTCACACTCTGGTCCCACAAACAGTTGCATTGGCACAATTGCAGCACTGGTAGACTGTGACACACAGATGGTATGGAAAGAAGGAAGGGAGGCTGCTGGATAGTTATTTTGTCCATGGGGACAATATTCCTGCATAATTCTGACGCTGTTCTGAACCACAGACTCTGCATCAATTTCCCTTTCTGATCCCTTCCCCAACTGTGCCTGCAGTCAGACTGAAATGCCTGTTCATGTCTCCTCTGTGCAATACCAGATCATCTAATGGTAATAAATTGATCACGATCAAATATGAGCATGTCATTGCATTCCTGTCAGGAGTAGCCAGCTATGAGGCACAGTGTTTAGGCCAGGCTTTATCCTGGCTTTGTACTGGCAGCAGGAAGACCAACTCTGACGTAAAACCATCATGAGTAAAAACACTCTATACTCCCTGTTTCATGAGGGTTTTGGTTTTTAAATCATTTTTTACTGGTGGGTTGAACTTGTACACAGGATTTCATGCCATGTCACCATCCAAAAACTAAATTTATTGCATCATGAAATTGCAGTTGAGAGTATTCAGCTTCCCTCGTAGGTTAGTTTTGAATACACCCTTTGAGTCCAGGGGAAAGGGGAGGTCATTCTTTGTTAAAAAGTGATGTGTGATATTTTACATTCTTACCTTTTTTAACCAAGAAAGATCCCTATTTATCCGAACTGCTGCAGTTAGAAAATAAACACATGGGTCTTAGGCAGAAAAAGTCACTTAAATCCTCTTCCTCTCATAGTTACACATACACTGTTTTATCCCTTTCATATCCTCATGGATGTAAGAGTAATCCCATACACTTCTATACTAAAACAAAAAGGTTTTGGCAGTTTTTTACTGTAATTGAAGTGTACTTCCAATTTAAAAAGCAGACCTTCAGCTCAGTTGTCTTTCCCTTACTGTATTTCTCTTTATAGTCTTAAAAACTGTCTCGAGGTACAAGAAGATGTTAAGCAAGGGAGAGTCAAAGTTAAAACTTGGCAAGCGCTAAAACAAAGAATTTTTCCAAGGAAATGGAGGAGACAGGACAAATTAATTCCTTATGTAACTCCATTTACCTCAGTGCAGTTACATGAAGTATGAATTTGTACCTTACACCTCTGTGGTCAGAAAAAAATTTCTGTGATCTCAATCAGCGCAGTGTAAAATAATAATTTTTAAGAAACAAAATTGTAATTTAAGTCTGGTAGAACTGCCCTTGTTATTTTTAGTCTATTAATATAATTGTAAAAGAACAATAGGTCTGCAGAACAACAACAAAAACGGCTTCATAAAAAGCTTAGTACATGATGATTTGTAGCTTACATCCTTAGTAACTTTTTTTGTGGGAAAGAGGAATTCATGACAGACTGCTCAAATAGGCAGGGACAGAAGGTCCAAAAGCTTCTCTCCAGTTTGCTGCATTGCAACTTGAACTTTTTCCCTCCAGTCTCATTTTTCTCCCCTGATCACCCCTAGTTCAGTTCTCCTTTCCCTCAAGACTCTCCGGGTTCCACCGGGTGTGCAGGAGTCTCTGTGGCTTCTCTTTACTGCTGAGTTTTCTAGATTTTTCTTGTCAGGCAGAAATTTTCAACCTCTTGGGACAGATAAAGAAGAGCTGTTTGGCCTCCACCATCGTTTCTTTTTATATTTTAGATTTGAATACATTTAAATTTGACATGCTTTAAAATAAGGCATGTTCCCTGTGAGAACCCAGCCTTCATGTGTCAGTCTCTAGTACTCAAGTAGACCTGTACCCAGAGATTATTTCCATTTTAAAGCCTTGTTAGGAAACATCAACCCCTTCCTCTCCACCCCACTGCCAAATTCAGGAAATACTTTCGATATCAATGTTAAGATCTTTCAATACTGCAACATAAAAGTGTTCATATAATATATTAGTGCAATGAAATTTAAGTCAATGGTCTGTCTCTTTTATCCTTACCAACTTGCAGCTATCAGTTTTAATACAGAGGAAAGTGTCTGTGTATACAAGCATATAAAAGATGTGAAAATACAAAAGCAGTTATTGAAAACAGACAAAACCAGGAAGATGATAAAATAGCAGAAGGAAGTGGCCTCACATATAAAAACTTTTGCTTTGTATAGCAGAATTTATCACTAAAAGCTCAGATTGGCAAATTGCCATGCTTCAGACTAAACAAGGAATGCAGTGTAAAAAAAAATTTGACTTAGTGTACAAAAGCAAGAGACACATTTGAAAAAGTAATGTCTTTCAAAGTAATTCAATTAAATGTTTTTTATTTCCTCTTTTAATGTGTATCTTTAAAAGTTTCATTATATTTTGAAGTAGCAGAAATCTCAGTTGCACAGATGCAAGCTCTCCTCTAAGGATGTCTGCATCAATCAGGTGGATGTAGGAAATTCCCAAATATCCAAAATTAAATAAAGATAGTAGAGCTATACTATATATAAATAGTAGAACTATTAAATCATGTCTTATAAAAAAATATTCACATATTTAAAATATCTACTGCACAGTTTTAATCCACAAAGCTGCTCAAGTAAATGTGGACTGCTCAGTATTTTCATACTGGATAAACAATATGGGGGGGTTTTTAACAGAGTATCCATTTCTTTTTATGTTTGTGAGGAAAAGTGGAAAGCATTAGGAAATAACAGTACATTTATGCCTGGAAGACTTTGATATAAAAGAGTTTGAAATCTGCTGTTGATTGAGAACACTTCAAAAGCAGGAGAATCTGGGATCCTTGGTTCAGTTCCTGGACCTGCAGGGATGTTCTCCCCAGCCTGCTCAGGCCTTGTTCCGGAATTCCTGCTGGAAGGGGGATTCAGGAGCACTGAATTCTGCAGGTGTTCTGCTGGTGCTCAGGGGAACATGGATAATGAGCACAGCTAAATTCTCACGACTGACAAAATCATGCCCTTCCTCTTTACTCTGGAAGGCTTTTCCAGAGCTCAGCGTGGAGGAAAGACTCCAAACGTGAAAAACAAGATGGCAGATAACTGCAGTTAAAACAAACACAGAATTTTTGCAAATCCTCATCGCATTTCCAAGATAAATACACTGCTTGAGTACTAATTATAGTCTTAAATATTGTCTCATTCACAGTGAAAACCTTTTCATCTTGTTGACAAGAATGTTTATATCCTTCATTCGTTAAATCATTCCATGAAGTATTTTTAGGAGTTTGTTATATTTAAATCTGCAGTGTCCTAATTGCTTCGATGGAAGTTCCAGATTTATTCTCTACAAAGTACAGTTGCCTGGCAGTTCTTTTTCTAACTGCTCCTTTTTCCTAAAATGGTCTGGACTTCCTGCATAATTTGTACAAAGCTCTCCCTTCTATAAATGTCATGTTTCATTCTGCTTTAGTGAAGCTGATACACTGATATGAATTACAAAGAGAGAAATTCTTCTTCATATGTTTCAGCTCAAATAATAGAATGCTGTCTTGAAACTATTAGAAAGGAGATAATATTGGGTTTATTAGATTATGAAACTGCAAGTCATGACAGATAAATGCAGATAAATCAGTCTTCTCAGAAATCTGAACTGCTAATCAATTAAAGATGTTACTCCAGAATGCTGACCATAGGCAACAGCAATGAGTAAAGCAGTACCTTTAGCACACTGGGGATTTTGGAAGGTCCATATTAAATAAAGAATAATGCAAGAGAAAGGAAGGGTGTGCTTTTACCATGCTTAATGCAGCACTTAGGGCTACACACTTAGGGTGTGTTCCCATTCTTTCTACGAGACTTTTAGTCATTTATGGAAAGCCCTTAAGCAGAAATTTATTCATGATCTAAACAAGCAGATATTAATGCATGTGTATGTTTATATATAAGCATATATGGTTATTTACATGCAGGCAGGAAAACTACAATTTTGTATTTTATGGTAATGAAATGGCCTTTTATCTCTAGATCACAATATTAGAGGTGTGCTGAGAGCATGATGAGCAAGAGACTGAATGCTGCTCCAAAGCTGGAGTGGACATAATACCTTGATTTCAGTCCAGTTTTGAACTGAGACAAAGTCCACTCAGAGTCAACAGTTGGTCAGGTAACGGGACCTCTTTGATTTCCTTACAAAGCCCCTTAGTCAAAAGTTCAGACACAAACTCCACCTTTGAGTTTAGAGTCTGTCTGCTCAAGACAATGTCTGCTCCCCTTCTGCTGACAGTCAAAAATTGTTTAACACTTCTGCCACACTTTAATGAAACCATGGTGATAACAGCAACTTTTTAAAACGCCCTGTAACCTTCTCCCTGAATTAGTGAATTCACTGTTAATTGGGCTGTCTCCTGTTGTAAGTGGAATTTGCAAGGAGATGCTATTACTGCTCTGCCAGTGTATGTGTCAGTCACAACACCTTTTAGAATAACTGGGAAAAACTGACTGTGGATTCTTCCTTACAAGGACAAGAAATTATTACAACATCACAATGTTTGTCAGATTAATTTGAAAGCAGAATTTATTGTTATTTAAACTGCGATAAGAAAAGGTGCTCTGAAAATATTTTTTATACCATTTCTTCTAACAGCCTGATTTCTTGTAATTAATTTGGTGTGACTTCATTAACTCACTGTTTCAAGAAGATAGTACAATATATTCTCTTGATCATTAGTAGTAGATAAAAATATTAAATTTCTGTTTCTTTAACTGCACACCAGCATCAAGCAAAGTAATACAAGAGCCAGCATATCACAAGTGAACAATGTGTAGTTTAGAAAGAAAACAATTAAAATTTAATAATCCAGGAAATAAAAAAGTCACACTTCCTTTGCATAGAAAGCTGTAATAACCTTGTTAACAATTACTTTGTGCAGTTCACGTGAGAATATCTAAGATTAAAAACCAGTCATGAGTAAAGCTATGTAAAAATTCATACCAAAAGTTGTTATCAATTTAATAATGCAAATAAAGTAGCGAATGTTACTATTCTATAAACTGGAATTCCTAGGAGTTTTCTCTTAGAAGACCATCCATATGCTTTAACTCTAGACATGTATTTTATTTTTATACTTCTCAGTTGCTAAATGCTGACTCTTTTTCTTCAAAATAATACACTTTAAAAACATTTTTCTACCAAGAGTACAGAATCTGGAAAGTATGCAATGAATTTCAAAGCACTTCATGATATTGTCTCAGTTTGAAAGACTGGGAAGGTTCACATTGACTCTACTGTGAGTGGGCCTGCACTTTTAACCTGGCCTAAATTTAATGCTATTCCCATAAAACCCCCAAGTCCAGCCCTTGTAGTTTGGCTCCCACGGGCAGATCCTCGGCTGCAGAGCCCAGATTAAGTCTACAAGGCCAGACATCAGGACTGATCTTGTCTGACTGGATTACAGGATTGAAGCTGTGATTTGTCCTACTGAAACCACTTTAAGTTACTTGAACAGATAGATCCTACTATGAGATTTCTTTTCTTATTGATTACACTTTCTGAAATGCAAAAAATACCCCAAAAGCCCCAACCTTGCTTGCCTTTTCCACGTAGTTCTGCATTATCATAAGGTGCACATAGGACTGGAAGGACAACAGAAATACCTGGGGGAGTAATAGTAAAGTGTGATTTTCCTTTTCCATAAAAAGGGTGTCAAATACTTGTGCTTTTTTATTTCCTCTGAGGCCATTTCCAGTCCTTATTTAACTCCACCCTCTCTGTGTGATTTGAACTATTTGACAGAGTTCCTGTTATAAAGGAAAGTCAGATCATATCTAGGTTGCCTCCTGTCTCAAGTTTTATTCATATCTCACGCTTCTGGCAAAATGACCTATCAAATTAAACCAAGAATATGTTCAAAGCACCTTTTTTTCTTGGTTGGTCTTATTTATTATTCTCCCTGAGTTTATTCCTTACCTCTCAGGTTTGTGTGTTAGGTTGGGAGGAGTCATCTTGTGTATCTCATTATCTATCATAGCTGGAATATCTGCCAGGAGGCAGAAGTGCCCTCCCAGGCAGATCAGCTGCTGAGTGTAACAAGCACATGTGAGTAAAAAAGATTTACCAGACGTATTTTCACTTATAAAAGCATTCTTTTATAGTAACTGTAGTAACAATAGCCATGTACAAAATGGAATCAAACCTTTGGATAATGCTGTATCAATAGGGGCCTTCAGAAAAAACACTTCCTATGTGACAGAAGAGAAACTGCTCAGAAATCCATTCAGGAACAGCTACAATTTCTTATGGGTACTTTATGAAAATATATTAGAATTGACTGTAAATTGAGGAAGTAGCAAAGAAGCTTGATGAACTGACTGTAACAAAACATCCAGTGATGGCAATCTCTACAGACTTCTGCTTGCTAGCACTGGCAAGAGGTTTAGCTAAATAGAAAGAAATCAGAAGATACAGTTATCAACTGCAAACAAAGTATTATAAACCAGAAAGAAAATGTGAGGAAGAGCTCTGAAAATTATGATTGACAGTGACAACACAGACCAGACAGCTTTTATTTTAAGCAACAGATTGTTGGGAACACACACCGTATATCAAAGTGAAGGGCTTGAAACTGCTACAGTCTGTACAGATGTTCTCACTCAGAAAGCAGCTAGAGGGAACAGAACATAAAAAAGGCTGCCCAACTTCAAAAAAGGTTTGAATTTTCATTCTGTTTTGACAGGTTTTTGTGGTAGTCATAGGAAATCCAGCATTACAAACCTGAGCTAAAGTGACAGAGACCTGAAGGTGTACAAGCAAGCCCTTAAGAAGGTGCTAATACAGTATCATAAAATATTTTTTGTTGTTTTAATCTTAAATGCTTTTAGATTGAAGGAGGAGAGCAAAGACCAGAAATTGGAAATGCTGTAACTGTTCTGACTCTGGAGCAGGTCATATGTGCTTGCAGGCACTGTGAAATACTTGGAATGCAAGGCTCAGATCTGAGAGGAGATTTAGGAATCTCTGCTGTAGAAAAGATTTTTTTATGATACAAAGCAAGACAGGATTACTGAGCTCAGGAGAGTTATTTGTGAATAACTTCCAGCTAAAGTGATTAAGGGCTTCAGCCACTAGCCTCAGAAAAAAGAAACAGAGCATCAAAAACATCCTGCTTGTCATTGCTGCTGGCTTTTTGTTCAGTGAGCAAGAGGTCTGTGTTGGTTTTGGTCCTTTGCCCTTGGGGACGCTTTTAACAAAGCATAACACTTGAAAGAATTCCAAAATGTGTTTGTTTTTTTTTCTTTTCTTTGAACTACAAGGTTAAAGATAAATAAAAGAGTATTTTGATATGTGTAAAAAATACTTGTGATAACAAATAGACAAAGCACTTCCTAACGCTCAAGACATACAACTTGCTTTTTACAAACACACCACAGTTCCTGATACCAATAATTTCTTTTTTAATGGAAAGTAAAGTACTCCATTCACTTTTAAACTATCATTTCCTTTAAGACACGTGAATTTCTTCAGCAGAATCTTCGGTATTTGTGTTTGGTTTGAGGTTTTGTTTAATTTTAAGCTGCTGTAATATCTGCCAGAAAAAGCAAGAGCTGAGAAACACATTGAAGAGTTAAATACTCTGATAAATGAGAATTGCTAAAAGGTTCCTCTGGCAGTCAGATTTGCATGGAGGAAATTTGGGCTCCTGTACAGATGAGTTGCTCTTACAGAATTTTACAGTATGAGATGAACAAAGGGACTACCACAAAGTCATAGCCCACCAACTTGAATCTGACTTCAAAACATTTCAAATCGTAACAGGAAGAGATTTGGAGATGCACATGGTACCGTGTCTGTTCCTGAGCTTGCAAAAGTATTCTGAGTTCCTTGACATTCCCCATGGCAGGAATCCTGCCCATTTATATAAATCCATACAGAACTACTGATAAACCAGCTGCAAGTGATGACAACACGAGTCATTCAGGCTGTGTCACATCACTGCCACAGGAGGGTGGCTGGGACAGTGTGGGCAGCCCTAGAGGTTACAATCTACTGCTTCAGTATCTCCCACATGAATTCCAGAAGTGATGAGGAACCCACAGTGAAGTGCAGGGAGCACTGATAGCACTTTCTTAACCATGGAGGTCTAACCACATGCCAGAACTCTACAGATCTTATTAGATTATGACATTCATTTTTCTCCCTCCTCTTTTTTTTTTGTTTAAATGCATGTTTTGAGGGATAGTGTGCTCTCAGCATTCGCCACTATGAAGAACAGTACACGTTAATTTTGTACTCAGGGTATCAGCCTTTTCTTCACGGTTGTCAATACTATTTCTTTTCAGAAAACAGCACATAATAACATACTCCCTCAAAACATATAACTTCTGGCATCAAGGGATTCCAAGATCAAACAGAAACTAAGTTAAGTCTTCTAAGTGTAGAATCTAAAGGTCACTTGATAGCAATTTTCAGAAAAGAGACCTCTGAAGGGTGAGGGGTTTCTGTTTTGTTTTTTAATGCTCAACATTTAAGCAGAGGATATATGTGTATTCCACTCCTTTAATGTGAATATTTTATTCAGCAGAAACAAGAGCTCTGATATACCTGTTAATACTGAGGTGGTTCTAACCATGCAGAGAAGCATCCAGCAACAACATCCTAGATGATGCAGGAGAGTTTCTATGGCTGCTTTACATATTTAGCATGGTTTGCTTTCCCCCTCTAAAATGAAACTGCTGCAAGATTGGATCTAGTTAGTTAGGAAATACCTTGGAATTACATTGAAAGTAACTGTGTTAAGGTGTGTCACTAAAAAAAAAAAGTGTAAAAAGAATGACTATAAATGAATACTGGTGGCTAACATCATTAAGCTCACCTAGGGCTCAAATACCAAATTTCCAAGGCCAAGCATAAGGCATTGAGCCCTTTCATTCTCACAGAGGTTTTTTTGTTTTCTGTAAACACACATCTCCCAAATTGTATCTCTGAAAAAGCCCCTCACTGACTTTATATTGTCAGAAACACAATCTCCCTAAGCACATCTGTACAATTTATACAGTGAAAAACTGGAACAAGAAGCACCAAAACTCTCTCTTGTTGAGCACAGACAAAAAAATCATTTTAAAAAAAGATCTTTATTTCTGTTTTTAAATAGCTTGACAAAACCCATCCATTGGTACAGAGAGTTCAGCTGTAAACAGTTACAATACATGACCACTGGGTATTGATTTTGTACATGAACCTATTTGCAGTGACAATCCATAAGACAAGTCAAACTGAAATGTGCTGTGCTAAGAAAAACCAACGCTGTAACTGAAAAGACTGAAAAGACTGATGTGTAACTCCCTCCTGTGGTCTGAGTGAGCAGCAGCGCCGGCAGCAGCTTCTGGCAGCTCACACAGCACTCACTCCGTGGTACTCACAAGTCTGTAGTCACCTCTTCAGGACAACAGGTTTCAAGTTTGCTATGGAAACGCCTCTCACAAGTTAAAAGTGTCACGATAAGCTTCTAAAATACATACAAAGTTGTAAACATCTTTCTCTGGAACAAACAAGAATGGTTTGTGCCAGCCTTCTCCACCTCCCACCTTGTGATAAAACAAAATAAAAAGGGCCAAAGAGCAAGGCCAGAGACTAAAATTGTTCTGCAGGGATAACATCACAGTTTACAGAAACTAGTAAGTGTCAGCATTTAAAATGAGTATTAGTCACCAGCAGATAGCAGAACCCATTTTCAAGAAAGTTCATGGAACACTCCAAGTTATGAATCAGGCACTAAGCATTAGATGTCCCTACTTTTAAGAACAAAAGCTTACATTACATCTAGCTATTCTGCTTGATAGTAGCTAAAACTGACTACAAAGAGCAAATTAAACACTGATACCTTCCCAAGTTTGAGTTTTGACCATTTTTGCCATCAGGTTTATACACATCTTTCATGAAGAGGGAAGAAAAGAAATGTGCAAACCAGACTACAAATATACTAAAAAATAAAGGGGATCTTTTCAAGGCAAGTTTTCTTTCTGGAAGTCCCTCTGGTCATTTTTAGAATGTTTTAGCTTTTAAATTTATTTCATCATTAACAATGAAATAACCATCTTGGTCTGAATCTTGTATCACCAATTCCAAAAAGACTAAGATAACTGGACATTAATTCCAAAGTACACACCAATAGGATTTGCTGAGTGCAGGCTGGTAAAGGATAGCATTATTCCAGCACTTCTGTATTAGTCTAGTTTTCACACTGTCAGCAGCTTGATATCTATGACCTTGTATTTAAGTATGTGAATTGATCATAAATATCAGTATTTTCCTAGGCAACATTTCATTTATTTTAAAGTTCTACTGAATGCAGCTCTTCCTTGGGGATTAGAGGCTCTGTCGTCTAGAGAGGTTTTTTCCCCCATTTATTGACGATGCATCACAGAAACAAGTGTCAGAAGACATTCTGTGCACTCAGAAAAAAAAATGGTTTTAAAATATTCACAGGAATGTAACCTTCATTTTTTGAAAAGTTACAGTTTAAGTTCTGATCTTAATATATTTATTTCATAAGCCCCAAATTCTAGCTGCAATTCTCAGCTGACAGAGGTACCACAAATTCAAATTAAATATTGGATTTTAATTAAACCAGCTGTTTTGAAGGGGAAAAAAGCAGAAATATGATATCATATTGGCTACCTGTTGCTCTGCCAGATATATCTCTTGTCATGCACCTTAATGACAGACTATGTGCTCTTACATCTCTGCATGGTTTCTGTCAATTTGTTGTGCATAATTAATTACAGGGCAGTGTTTCTGAAGTGGAACAAAATATCAGCATGTGCTTAGGCTGAGAAATTATAGGGAGGGAAATATACGTAAGACTAGACCATAAAAACAAAAGGAACAACTTGACAGAAAGATTATACATTAGGAGAGTGTGTACAGGCTTGCTTCTTCCAAAAATTACATGTGTATACCTGTAAGAAGGGACACAGGAGGAGAAAAGGAGAAAGGAAGCAAACTTTGGCGAAGTTTCAGAAAGTGCAGTCTTTACAGTCCTAAAAATAAAAAAAGAAAAACAAACAACCAAAAAATAAAAACCCCAAACAACAAAAGCAAACCCAACACTGAAAGAGCAAACAGCTAAAAAATGTCTACAGATGAAACTGTCTCCTGGTGCAGGGTGATGCACACACAGGACTGCACCAGCTCATATCACACTGAGAACACACCACCATCCCTACTGCAGTTTGCACTGAAATGTCAGAAAGGAAACAAGCATTTGCAGAAGCATTCCAGCATCTCACTGTGGTAAAACACTTTTTATCTACATGCAGAGCTCCGTGCACACACATTTAAAAGTATATTTTCTTTTCAAAGCAGTACACCATATAGTAAATTTTCACTCAAGTGTGACTACTAGGCAGTTCTCTAAATATTGAGTATTTTCTTACTTAATTTGTTTTCTAATGGCAGAAATAGACCTCTTTGCTATGTAATGCAGGAAGGACCTGGAGCACAAGTTGTTTAGTAGAACCCTGATATTTTGCTTAGAAATAACTCTTTCCAGAGCAAGATGAGAGGGAAATACAGAAATAAGAAGGCAACTCCCGGTTCAGTATAAAGGTCCCTTACCCCCACTAAGAATGTTATTCTTCTGTACTGTAACAATCATCCAGGACAGTCTCAGCCCTGACAGCACATTAGCTCAGAAAAGCTTTCCACATCTTACTGAAGCCATGAAGCTCCACACAGACTGGTTCTTAGCCCAGACACCTTCCATCTCTTGAGATGAGTTAATATCAGAACATCTGTAGGAAGAGAACAGTGGCCTCAACCACGTAGTGTTGGATGTATCTCTAGTTTCAAAGGATGGATGCCATCCCTCAGGTTCCCTGTTCTCCCTCCAGACAGGAAAAGCCATTTAAACATCGTCACCACCAGGCAGACAGTTCTGTTAGTGCAAGAACAGTGCTTCCACTCCATGGCTTCCCCAGGCTTAAAGTGCAGTATATTACATGAGATTTCAACATACCAAACTATCCTTTATTTGAATTTCAGAAGGAATGTTCAAGTTAAAGTTACCTTTTAGGTTTTAAGCAATAAAATCCAAGGCAAGGTACATAAACTATCTTAAAATGGATTCAATCCACTCACTTAAGACGTATTCTTTATATCTTATGTTCAATATACATATAATACACAACAAAAATCCATCATTTCACTTAGCTGTATTGGAGTTAAAGTGATCCTGTAATAACTGATTAAAGGCCACACACTCAAAGAGGACTTTGCTTAAAATAGGACTGTATTAGCTGGACTGTGATGTGTAACCCAGTTCAACATTCTGAATTCCCCTCCTGCATAGGCTTGTCATCAATAAAGAGAAAACCCCTGGCAGCTGCTGTACACACATTTAAATTCTAATTTACTGGCCATGTCTCTCATATTTCATTTTTGCCCCCTTTAAAATCACCATGAAGAATAGATGCATTAAAAACTGGATTAATGCTTTTATGCCTTTAGCTACTCCTCTTGCCTGTTAGCCTACAGTATCACCTACAAGTTCTTGCATATAACTGATTCCCAAAAAAAGTAGTTCCCAGTTGACACAGAGCAGAGAAGCTTCCAGGCCAAACCATTCAGCTGAACAAACAAAGTCTCAAGTAACAACTGCAGGTACAACTGTGCCAACTGATCCTTTGCACAGGAGGTTCAAGCACTCGAGGTTTGGGTGCAGGGCTGTGTTTATGCTCAGCTTAATAAGGCTCACCAGCCAGGCAAAGGGTATGTACCTCTGGAGCTGGTTAGAGAGATGAATCTGGAGTTGCACAACATTGTCTTTAGCAATCAAGGCAGCTTAAACAGGGCCCAGCCCCTCCCCACCTTCATTCCTCTGCCCTCAGCTCTGCCAAGGGAGGTTTTCTGGTCAAAATGTAGGTAGACAGCAACTTAACACCATAACTCAAAGAAGCCACAGATTTCTGGAGAAGTGTCTTTGTTTCTGGTGGTTTGGGGTTTCAGATCCACATCACTTTGGGAATCATGTTAATCCCACCACAAAACCACGTGTTAACATGTTAATACCACTGCAAGGCTGATAAATTGCAGCAGTGGAGATGAGAGTGAATGGCTTGATGAAGTGGGAACTGCTGCTGTCAAAATAGTTACTTACAATATATGATCCAACATTATTTTAAGATTTTCAGTCACTTCATGACAGGTCAAAAGTCTAGAAGTTAAACAATCATTAAAATACACACCAGGGAAAAAAGTGATTTTCTAAGTTAAAGTAAAATGGCTTTTCATATCTTCTAGCATCCAGAAGAAACAATCAGCCAATGGCGATAATAAAAACACAGCATATCATTTAACATAAAAAGTAATATATCTTACTTTCAGCACTCAAATGAAATTAAAAAATTCCAACATTTCTCCCTGTAACACTGATAAGCATCATCTCATCTCCACACAAGTGTGCTAACACCCCAGTAATCACCCCATGGGAAACTCTACTGGCTTTCCAGGTAAATTCAGTTCAAATTAAATGCAGCATCACTTAGTCCCTTTCCAAATGAAGCAAGACAGCCAGCAAAAGGGATTCCTGGTGTGGGAATCACTGGTATGGCTTTACTCCACATTAAGTCCTCACTTTTACCTCAGTGAAAGGGAAGCTGAAAATGCATCTTAACTCCCACCCTATCAGTACCTCCCTCTGTAGGTGAGCCTCCAGAGCACACTAAGCCCACCTGCAGCAATCCCTTCTTGAGAATTCTGGACACTGAGTTCAAACTTTGGCCTGCTGCACAATGAGTTCCTCCATCAGGGTGCCAACAGGAGCCTATTCCTCCAAATTCTTATTCACAAGCAGCTCTATGGATTCCAACATTCTTGCCCCACACTTTGCCAAACCTCATTATCAGAAGCCTGTCCCAAAGCCAAAGTCAACAGGCCCAGAAATTATTACTGTGCAATCACTTTCTCAAGGAAATAAAACATTCTTTTAGAAAATTGTTTATAGTGTCTATTGTAGCACAATAAAGCTCATGAGATATTGTTAAATTAGAGCAGTACCACCCTTGGAAAGGAACACTGCTGAGAATTATCCTGTATTGAAGACCACCCTCCCAACAGCTTTCCAGTTCAAAGTGTTTTAAGGACTGATGTATTAGTCACTGTTGGATTCAGAGCAAGAATTCAATTCTACAAGAAACAGTTTCACTGGAAATGGCTGTAAATAGTAGTAGCTAAAACACTGCACTAATACAAACCCTAAAGAAAACAAAGGATCTGTGCTAATCAAACTGGGTTCTAGTTTAGTGTTAACAACAGGCCTGCAAAGTCCCAAAGAGTCTGGAGATTATGAAGTTCTTTCCACACAGATGCAGATATTTCTTACAAAAAAGAAGTCCCTATTCTTCCAACAGCCAGTTTTACTAGCAATTACACAAGTATAATTTTCACTTTAGCTATCTACTTCTCACTAAAACCTGAATTGTGACCTTTTCTCTGTTATTTAGTTAAATTTCTGTTAATATTAAAAATAGTAGTTACTAAAATCCCAGTACTTTACCCTGACTACTGCACACCAGAGACCTGCTAGTACAAAAGCTAGCACAGAAATGACCAGCTGTATGATGGGAAAATCATTAGCCACATATTGTATATTCAAAAGCATTTGCTGATATCCAAGTGTTTGCTCTGAAGATACAAGGTCTAAGTAACAAAGACAGAACCATGGTTTTTGGTTGTTTAGGAGTCCCATAGCATACGAGTCGTTCAGGGAGGCAGCTGGAATACAACAGGGATCAGGAAGTCCACCAAGCTCCAAGGCTTTCAAAAATGCAAACTGCACTTCATTCTCTTTGCTGCTGCTCGTTTCTAATCCCAGAAACCGCAGGTTTTTATTACACTGCAAATGTCCCAGCCAGAATTGTGCAAAACATACAGAGTTGTCTCCTGGACAGCAGGAGCTGAAGTCTCCAGAAAGGCTACAAGCTTTCTCCAGCCAGCCCGTTACTGAAATACCATCAATGCAGTGAGAAACCAGATCAGGACTGTCTTTGCCAGAAGAAAAATGCAGATGAAATGAATCCTTCCAAGGAGCAGCTGCACTGGAGTTCATCCCTGCTGATTCACTGAAACTCAGAGGCATTTCCTTGCCAACAGAAGGCAGAGGTATAGTACTGAAGAGAGAACAAATCCTCGTGTTAAATAATTCTTGTAAACTGCTGCTCAGATATTGAGAACTGTCCAACACGGAATGCACGTGCGTCAGGTGAGCTGCTGCCTTGGGATGAGCTGGGCCATCGTCACATACTGGGTTCTGGGTTAAATCTTCTTTCTTCATAGTCCTGGAGCACACGAGCACAGCTCTGCTGCTTCACAACAGGCTGGATTGGAAGAGAAGTGTGACAGACAGCATACAGTGCAAGCAGCACACCAAGTCACCAGTCAGTGGATCTCAATATGGACCTAAAGAGAAAGAATGCAGGAAGTTATTACACTGATATCCCAGTTTCTTGGTGCCTCATATACAGACCAAAAAAAGAAAAATTAAAAATCTTTAACATAAAAAAAAAAATAACCCAGCTACAAAAAGTAACAGTTGTCCAAACAGACAAGTCTCCCTATAGGCTGCTTGAACACATCCAGAGGGCTAGGAAGCATACCCAAAAACCAGCTTTCTTCTGTAGTTTCAGTTTAATCTGCTGCAAACTCTCTTTTGGTGACAGACGTGAAAGTGAGTCAGCAAACGAGCAGTGAGAGACTCACTGTGTAACAGCACCATTTCCCTTATCCAACAGAAACACGGGCTGGGACAGATTATAAACTTTTAACACTGAAGGTAAATAGTAAAGTAATCCTCCTGTAAACACAAGTGCAAGCTGAAATCAGACCCACAACACTGGAAGTAACACTGGACCATGCACAGCTTCCCAAGGGAACTGGTCAGACTGGCTGCACCAGCAGGATCAGCTGTAGTGCAGTCAAGGGACAGGTTGATGTTGTTCCAAGAGAACTATTATGTGCCAACACTGATAACAAGCAAAAGCACGTTTTTTCAGCTACCAAGGTTACTAAGCTGCAGGTACAACTCCTGGCCACGTGGCTCATTTTCAAGGTTCAGAGCTGTAGGATGAATCCCAAAAATAAAAATAAGAGATGTCACATTTTGGCCTCTTCCCATTTTAGCTTAACTTTTACAAGTCACAAACTGCAACCAAACTTGTCTCTGAGCACTCGGCCACTGGCCAGATGTCAAAACTCATTACAGCTGTTTACGAGGAGAAAGTGCCCAAGCCTTGGCTTAGAACAGATGTTTGTTGTGACAGTCCACCGCTTGCTTCTGTTGCCAGCTAAGTCTAAAGTAAAGCTTTCATTTCATCATAAAAACAACGAAACTTAAACCCTACAACAGGTCAAAGCTGGTTTAGGGAGTTCAACGTTTTGCAGAAACAGGGGAGATGCAAATTAAATATTAACTGGTTTTTTTTATGTAAAGACACTGGTATTTAAAACTCTCTCTTGCATTTTCCCTGCTGCAATTGTCCTGATTTAAAAAAACCCCAAACAAACCACCAAACCAAAAAACAACCCAACAAACCGATGAAGGAAATTGTTTTCTTTGCTCCTTTAAAATGTGCACATATTCACAATTTATTGCCTGTGTCTGAGTTAACTATGGCTCAAGAACACGAATAAACTTGAGAACGCGGAGAACGAGCAGCACAGCGGGGCACTCGCACCTGGCCACGGGCAAGGGCGAATCTCCTCCAGGGGCTGCATCCAAGCGACATTCCCGGGGGACACCGGGCAGGGCAACAGCCCCAGGGCGGGCACGGCGGGACCCGCCCCCCCCCCGCCGTCATCGGGGGAGCCGCAGCGGCCCCGGCCCGGCCGTGACCCCCGGACAACCCCCGGCCCGGCCCCGCCGCCCCCGCCCACCTGCAGCCGCACGTTGAGCATCATGGACGCGACGATGTAGAGGTAGGGGAAGTTGATGCGGAGCTTCCAGGCCAGGTCGAAGAAGATGAGGAGGGTCCTGGTGAGCCCCTTGCAGAAGACGCCGTAGGAGCGGGCGGCGGCCGACTGGGAGAGCCTGGCAGCGAGGGCGGACAGAGCCGCCGCCATAAACCCGCCCCGCCCGCCGGGCCCGCACCCGGGCCCCGCCGCCGCCTCCGACCGCGCGTGCGCACGGCCGGCCTGGCCAGGGGCTGCGGCAGCGCCCGCCTCTGCCCGCCGCGCGTGCGCGGGGAGCGCGCGGGGCGGGGCCGCGCTGAGGGCGGGCGCGGGGACCGTTGGAGCGGGACGGGGCAGGGGCGGCAGCGCTCGTGCTCCACCGCCCGCCCTCGGGGGAAACCGCCCTCGCGTTAAACCGCCCTCCTGTTCCACCGCCCGCCCCCGCATCCTGCCGTCCGTATGTTCCACCGCCCACGTGTTCCAATGCCCTCACGTCTCGCCCTCGTGTTCCACCGCCCCGCTCCTCGCCAAGGTTCGGCCTTCCGGTGTTGGAGCCGTGCTGGGAGCACACGGAAAATTCGCAGAATTACTACAAGAATCATCGGTTGCAACAGGGCGCCCCAAGAATTCCACCGTGTGCCTGAGAGCGTTGTCCGCACGCTCCTTGAGCTCTGTCAGGTTTGGTGCTGTGACCACTGCCCTGGGGAGGCTGTACCAGTGCCCAGCCACCCTCTGGGGAAAGAACCTTTTCCTAATATCCAACCTAATGTCCCTCCCCTCGGTTACCTTCATTCAGACCATTTCCCGTTGAGCCGTTCCCTGAGGGCATGATCCATCCAGGGTGCGTGCTCCAGCCTGCTCAGTGAGACCTGCACAGGCTACCGATGTCATAGAATGGTTTGGGTGTGAAGGGACCTTAAAGATCATCCGGTTCCACCCCCTGCCATGGGCAGGGACACACTCCACTAGCCCAGGTTGCTCCAAGCCCTGTCCAACCTGGCCTTGGACACTACCAGGGATGGGGCAGCCACAGCTTCTCTGGGCAACCTGTGCCAGGGCCTCCCCACCCACACAGGGAAGAATTTTTTCTTAATATCTAATCCAAATTTACCCTTTTTCAGTGTGAAATGTTGATAATGGTTCCTGGGTTTCAGTCCCTTTTTTTTTTTTGTAATTTTTGTTGTTTACACAGCTAGGTGATCAATTCTGTGAGCCAGCTACTGTCACAAGGAAATACCTCCTATGCTTTTCAAGCCAATACTTGTGTTACTTAATGAATTTAAAATACACTGTTCAAGTCCGGGTTACACACAAGATTTACAAAACATTTTGCAAATGTTTCCTGGGAAGGTCTTTGAGATAAATTACCATCATGGCACTTTGCAAGTAGGCAAAAATGCCCCAAAAGATGAACAGATGACCAATACCATTTATTAACATAGCCCTTTTTCCCCCCTATAACTGCTTTTTACAGTTTTCATTCAATCAACTTCCAATAACTAAAATGAAACATAAAAATCAAGACCTTGATTTAAACTCCTTATAAAATACTATTGTATTACCACAGAATCAAGCTGGTGCATAGAGAAAGAATAATTCCAGAACGGGACATTTAGCAGCTTTCCATGATTAAATTGGAATGCAATGTGATATACAAAGGTTAAATCAGGAAGCTGATTAACATTTACATATATCAGTAGAGATCTGCCAGAGTCTCATTAGTTCTGGCTCTTGTTGCACATTGAAACAGATGTGACACAGTATCAATTTTCAAATCTTGATTAAAAGTAAATTAGTTTCCACGCTAAAATAGGCAATATAATTACTAAATTAGATTATAATAACAATTTAGCATCACTATTTATTTGGATCTACTTATTTAATTAAATAGTGAAATTGGTAAAACACTCTTTAGCTTTCCAACAAAGAAAGTAACAGATAATGCAACTGAACACCAATCGAAGAGATTCACCAGATTTTGTCACATCCAGATTTGGAAATTAGCTAATTATTTTGAAACTAAACCTCAAAGGCATCCCATACTTCCTCTTTTGATTTCAGCTCTGTCATGGTGGTAAAATCATTTTCAGTTTAGCTAGAACACTGATTGCTGTAATATGCAGAAGTTCAAAACTGTTGACATGCAGTGTGTGGCTGATGGCTGTAGATACTTTGTTTTTGTTTATAATATCTATTCCTCTCATAGAAGTTCTTGTAGAAGCTCTTCAGAATTTCTACAAGTGGTCCTAGTGAGGAATAAATTCCAGAATATATCATCACTTTTTGACAATTGTCTTATTTCTGTAATAAATATACATTTCTGTTCCAATAGCTGACCGTGCTATATGCTGAACCACTGATTTTTATTTCTGACTTTGATCTTATGTGTTATTTGAAGTTTTCTGGGGTTTTGCCTTGCTTTCTACTCCTAGAGAAGGTGTTAGTTGGGATGTGAGTCACGGCTGTGCAGTGTGGCAGAGGGAAATAGGCTTCTTACCCCTCCATCTCTTCCCAGGCAAACTGACCAGAGAAGATTTGGTCCTTTTTTTGGATCCCAGCTCTACTGAAGTCCATAAGCATTTGTGCAAGTCTGGAGCAAAACAAATACTAAATCTTTCTAAGCAAAGCAGGGGCCAGATCAAAGCTTGTAGCCTTCAGTCTTTATTCATGTAAAAAAGGACTGGACAACTGAAGGCAGTAAAATAAGTAATACCAAATGGGCTTATGTAATAGTTGAACCTTTATCATTGTTCTTGATATTTTAAGGCTCATTTCTCTGAAATGCTTGATATCAAGATAGGTAGAAGTTGGGGGGAACTTGCAGCTTACACATCTGTGTACTTCAGCACTGCCTCACCTCAGGGCATGATATGCTGCCTACAGTTATAAAAGGCTTATTTCCATATTTCTGCTGAGGGAGTTACAGTGATAAAAAAATTGAAGTGACAAAGAGAAGTCTCAGGTCCTTGTTTATAAATATATAATGTTGTCTCTATTCCAAAAAGCTCACAGCCATATACAGGGATTACTGTATGTACTCCCACTGCCTTCAACAATAGATCTCACTGTATTAAGTAGTCTGTTACTGCCTGCTAAACCTGAGGGTAGACATCAGTGAATGCAAAGCCTTATGTGGGTTTTATAACTGAAAGTCTTGACAGAAGAGATATTTATCAGAAGCTACCTAAAGAAAATAGAGCACTTGTTTCTGTTGAATACTTACACCATCTAAATCATCTATGTGAGCATCACATGAATGGGATGCATTTGTTTTACGATGCTTTATTATTAATGTAAAGATTTACACACTACGATTTTATTTTCATGCTCTTTTAATCTGTACTCTCTGATGCAGCAAATGCTGACATTTAAAAGTTGTGGTTCCTTTTTTATTGCTGGCTTTGGTTCCTCTAGAGCAGACTGACTGCTATATTTGAACAGTGTACATTTCACATGCAAGTACAGGCTTTTTTCAACACTCAGGAAACTAATCATGCCAAAAAATGTCTGCCTGGAATATCTAGAAATTACAGGCTATTACTTGTGGATTAGAATGTTCTCTAACATCAATTTTGTGTCACAATATCCCCCCAGCTTCAGTGAAGATACTCCAAATTTCCTCCACAGCAATAGTGTCTCTTTCCTAATTAGAAATCTCTGCTCTGTTAGCTTGACAAAGAGACGTCAACTAAAGAATTCAAAGATCATTAAGCAGAAGACTTGGAATCTCAGGCAACTGTTGGTTGCTACTGCTAGTTGATAGCTACTGCCCAAACAGCTTGGATATGTACTCCTGTCCTGATTTAAAAGTGGGAGGGCAGAGGAGCTCAGTGAGTGACAGGCCACAAAGGCAGAAAACACCACAGATGGAACCAGAGTCCAGGAAGGAATTTTGGATGCCTGGTGCTGTCTGGTGTTAAGATTCCTTCCTATCAACTACTGTGTCCCTAATACTACATCATTAAACACCTGACTTTTGTCACCAACTCAAATTAGGATCAAGACTTAAGTACAGTTTTTAAATACAATTATTTCAGCTAATTTAAGATGAAAAAAATCTGGAGAGAGTTTTTCTCCGGTAAAATAAGTCTCTCCTTAGGTGAGGTTTTGTGTGAGGGTTGGGTTTTTGGTGGTGGTGGTGGTGGTGGTGGTGGGTTTTTTTTGTTTGTTTGGTTGGTTTTTTGTTGGGTTTTTTTTGTTGCTGATTTTAATAGAAACTATCAAAAGAGAGAAGAGTGCAATATGCTGAAAACCTTACTCCGCTCTCTGGCACTTTGTGACACACCTTTGCTTCATGTAAAGTTGACTTTACAATTTTACATGTCCGAGCCCTGGTTTCCAGGAACTGAATTCCAATTACAGCTTTTCCCCCTGAAACAGTTTTCTGCTCTTGTTAAGGATAGACAATTACTTTTGCCCTCAATATTGTACACACTGTGTCCTGGAGGCAGCTGAGCAGAACCTGTGTCAGCAGGAAGTGTCATCCAGGAGCAAGGGAACACACCCAGGAATTATGTCAGGTGCTCTGCTTGTTCCCCAGTACAATGTGTGGATATTGGTCCTTCTCTGCTTCTCTGTGGCTTCATTAATGAGCTGACATGTTACAGAACACAGTAGTAATTTGGGATGAAAGATAATATAAAAGTGCAAATAATTATTGTCTCTGTAGTGCTGATAGTTTGTGTCATGGTGAGTAGAACTTTCCAGTATTGCATCAGCGTGATTACCCTGCCACTCCCCAGCCACAAAGGGGAATAATCCTCTGGCAGAGCCTGCACTCACAACACACACGGACAGTATCCAAAACAATCTTAAATAATGATTCCTTCTCGATGTCTGAGAAAAAGGCTTTCAACAACAACTGTAATGGTGAGAGAAGACAAGGTGGTAGAGTGTGGAACAATATTAGGGCTGATTTAAGCCTGAACTTTATGATTCATGATTTTATCATAATTATGGAACGATTTATATTTGGTTATTGCTACTGCCATTCATTATGTTCTTTTGTCCTACTCCTCTGTGTGGTGCATTTGTAACTATTCTATGTACAACCCAGCACTGCAGTCATATCTATCAAACTGATCATTTTTCTAAGTTGCCTGTTATTAATTTCTCCCTCCTTTGCCCTGTGTTTCATCCTGTTCTGTAAGTTCCTTTTCTTTTGTCAAACTAATGTTTCAAAATGTTCCCTGTGTCGCTCTCTCCTCATTCTCAGGGGAAAAAAACATACCTGCAAAGTGTTGAGCATTTGTAGCACCATGTAAAATTTGTTTCTCTTTAAAAACAGACACACTACACAATAGGTAAACAAAAAAACATGCAAGAATAAAATGCAACTGAAATATAGTAATGTTCAGTAATAGAATAATAAACACATCATATATTTTAAGGAGCATCTGCCAGGGCAAATAAGGAAAGTTACTGTAAGAGAGATATCAACTAGGATTTCAAATGCAAAAGGCTGAACCATTCCAAAAGGCCCTTTTTATCATATTTGAGGAAATAAAGATTTACAAACATGTGGAGAAAATTTGTCTAAATCTGTTACCAGATCATCATCTATCCAAATTGTAATATTGTTTTAGATTACTAACAGAAAATATTTATCCAGGTATTTATTATATACCAAAAGCAGTAAAAAATTGTCAATTTAAAACGTATTTACAGCATGCTCTGTGTTTTAACTTAAGTATTTTTTTGACAATGCAAAACCATTGATCCCAAAACAATAGGATGGAGGAGCACTGAAAAGAACATACATAACAATATACTGCTTCTCTCATGACAGGATCATAAAAGCAATTTTGCTATTGTGTTTTGTTGGCTACAGCCTTCAGCCTTGTCTTTGTATGGTTATTTTGTAATCATATTGTAATCATATTGTGTACTTCTTTCTCACAGAACAAGCTCTAATCATCCATCTGTTACACACTAGATCAAAAAGAAGGAGGAAGAGGTAGGTGGTGGAAAAATCAGAAGCAGTTTTACATGTCCCTCAAATCTTCCCCTGTTCCCAGGACCATGACATCAGTCAGACACTCCTCATGCTGCTCTGTTCCTGTGCAGTATCTCAGAGGCCCCAAGAGCTGTTTCAGCAGCCAAGAACAGCAGGAGCACTGTGGTCCTGCCCACACCTCTCTTCTGCAGCTCCAGGCTGAGAACAGTTGCCAGGTCATTGGCAGCGGCAGAATCTTGGCTTTAAGGATATTCAGCTTAAATGACAAGTCATTTCAGCTTCCATCTGTGTGAGGGAACATGGACATACAAGTGTCGCAAAAACAGCCTTTGGGTTCACAGCGACAGTCATGATGTTTTCCTCACTGGTGGGAAATACCTGAGAATTATCTCTGCTCAACAAAAGAAGAATGGAAGACAGTAAATATTGTGGAATGTTCTGTCCACTGATGTGGTTGCACTGTGTGGTATCAAAATAAATTAGAAATGTTCTGAAATTAAAAGGAGATCCAATCCCTGGAAAACCACTCCTGATGGTACACTATATTGATTCAGTGAATTCATCATTACTTTGCAGGAGCAGTGTGTCCAGGGTCCCTTTCCCCACACTTCCTTCCAGGAACAGATGGCAATGCAAACAAAGGGAACGGTGCTCACCTGCATCAGTCCAACCGGGAGCTTCTCCACCAAGCAGAACTGTGGCAGGTACTAACTGTAGAAATTAGAAGACTCTTGGGATCACTGGACCTGCTCTGCTTGACTTTTACTTCAGTATTTCCTGAAAATAACTAGTTTGCTTGTGGCAAAAACGAAACCCAAGGCTCTGTGAGCCTGTTTGGCTGTCCCATCTCGTAAAGACTGATCTAGCCTACAATTTGCCAGCAGAGTTAATTGTCACAGCACATCGGGAGGAGAAGATCCTGCGATGAAATGTTCTGGCTCTGCATTGTGGTGTTGCACTGAGAGCAATGGTCTCATGGCAAGTGCCTTGGCTGGGGAAAATGGGCAAACACATGGGAATGGTGTGGTCACTGGAGTTACAGGTGCTTGCTGCATCTGTGGGGTAAACACAACTGCACATCAACGTGCTTCGAGGGATGCCAAGGATGAGACTGGGGCATAGGGGGTGCCAGGAGTGAAAGACGGAACACACGGTGGTGTCAAAGGCACCTCTGTGTTTGAGAGAGGTTTGTCAGACACGGCAGGGCTGGTGTGGGCCGAAGGCCGGCCTCGTGCCCCTGAGCGGAGCCCGGCCGGGGCCGGCAGCGCTCCCGGGGCCCGAGCCCCGCTGCTGTGCCGGGCTGGGCAGGGCCCAGGCGGACACCCCGCTCGGCACGGCCGAGCACATGCCGAGCACACAGCACAGGGACGGGACGGGCCCGCTCCGCGCTGGGCCAGCGGCACAGCCCCCTCCGCCCGCTCCCGCAGCTCGGTCCAGGCGGGGCCGCGGGGCGGTCCCGGCGCGGCCCGGCCGGATGTGAGCGCGGCGGCCGCTTCCTGCGCCCGCGGTCCGCCCTCTCCTCCCCGCCTTGGGTGGTGCCGCTGCCTCGTCCCCGCTCGCAGGCTCAGGGCGGAGGCGGCCGGCGCTCCCGCAGCAGCCGCGATGCAGGCCATCAAGTGTGTGGTGGTGGGCGACGGGTGAGTCCGAGGGGCGCGGGGCCGGGGCGGTGTCGGGCCGCGGGGCGGGAGCGGCCCCCGGGCCCCGGCGCGGGGTGTGGGCGAGCCCGGCGCGGGGCCGAGGCGCGGCCCGGCGGGAGCGGGGCTGGCCGGGGCCGCGGTGGGGGCCGGGGCGGTGTGTGGGGGCCGGGGCGGGCGGGTGGGTGTGTGGGTGTCGGCCGCGCTTCCCGCCGTGCCGGGGGCGGGGAGGGGGGCGCGGGCCCGGCGGGGATCGGGAGCCGCGGGTGTCCCCGGGGCTGTCCCTGGAGCTGCCGCTGCTTCTGCTCTTCCATTCGTCACCGAAGTAATCCAAGGGTATTAAAAAAACCCCAACAAACTATGTTTTTAATGACATGTGAAATTTAACGCTGGTTCGAAACGTCTTTTGTGAGAGTAAGAAACTTATTGGGCTTTAGAGCTTCATTTTTTGCATCCGACTCTCGCAGTAAAACTGGGTGAAATGGGCTGAGCCCTGAGCAGATCGTAAATGCTTGTGGGCAGAGACTGCTTTTGTGGCTGCAAACATCTGGTCTGTAAGGCTCCTGTCTAAAGGAGGCTGATAAGGCACCTGAAATACAAATAGTTAATTATATACTTGTCTGTAAAGAGCTGTTACACCTACAGCATCTAATATGGTGCTATTTATAAGTGAAACAAGTTGGGGGTGCTTTTTAGAATCGAATTAGCTCCTAAGTTTAGCAGTTGGATTTCAGTGTGGGGAGTGCTGGAACTGAGGTGAGGAGAAGAGAGTCTGTGTGTTTGCTATTTCTGTGTTTTCTCCACGATGCTGTTCCCAAAAGAGGGATTCTTTCTCTTACTGGATGTCAGAGCTCAGGGGAACATCACAGGCCAGTTGGAAAACAAGACTTGTCTTATGCAGTTGGAGAGACATTTTTTCCCTTAGGAGAAACAAAAATCCCAGTGTAGGCTGAGCGTAATTGGTATCACAGGAAACTTCTGTAGATGACAGAGGAGTGAAGTGTAACTAAATGGACTTGATACTGTGGTCTGTAATTTCACGTGGTGGCTTAATCTTCAAGTTATTTGTGTAGAGGGTTTTTGTTGATTTGTTTTTAATTATGTAGAAAAGTATGGTTGAAAGATAAATTTACTGTGTGACAAACTTGTTTTGACTTGCTAGGTAAGATTTTGAGCAATATGAACAAAAAAGTGGTACCTTGATAAATGAAGAATTTTCACGGTAATGTAATTCTTTAATGACAGATAGGATAACTATGGATTGCTCTTCTGGTTATATTGATTTTAAACCAAACAAATTTGCTTTTCTGCTATATAATTTTTTTTAGTTCAGCTGAACTCTGTATTTACAATGCTGTAAATGAATGTGATGCATCGTGTCGGGGTGGGGAAAAAAGTTCAGTCTACTTCCTCCACAAGATTTGAGAACTCAAAAAAACTGTATAGTGTTCAGTAATTCATTCAGCATAACAGTTCTTTTGGTCATCTGGTTTGTAAACCATCCCACTTCCTAACATGTTTTTTATTTTTTGTCTTGGAAATGAAAGTGGTGTAATTCTACTTGAGTTCTGTACATATTTGTGAACAAAATACAGTAGTTTAATTTGTTTTCCTTCCTCCTTAGTTAGAAACAAATCTCTCTTTTAAGTTTCCGTTTAGGTAATGCTCATTTTTGGCAGCTCTGTATCACCCTCCGTTCAATGTTTTTAAAAATACTTAACTATTTGTGTGTCTTTGTGCTGTTCCTGCTTCAAGAGCTCCAGCATTACAGGTACTCTAGGAAACGTGTGGTGTTTGGCTTAGATAAGGCCAAAGCTTTGGTGTTCTGTGAATGCAAGTTAAAGATTTGCTTATGTAATATTAAACTTGGGCATTGTTTTTTGTCCCCTCCGTAAAGATCTGCTGGGAACAAAATAAACAGAGCTCTAGAAGTACCTGTGATTAATTTTTAATTTGTTAATGAGTAGGCTGTTTCTCATATGTAGCTCATGCTTGTTCTTGGAGTTTTGGCTGGTATGTGTTTAGAGGACTGACTTGGCTAGAAGAGCGTGCCATGTGTGCTGCTTGTGCTCTCCTATTTTCCCCTTGGTTTTTTTCTCTGCACTCTGAGGATTGTTTTGGGGAAAATGAACGGCAACTGTTGCTTTGAGCTCTGTGATAGAGAGCAGCAGGAATGTGCAGGACAGATGAGGAGCAGCCGCTTGAGGAACTGCAGGAATTGCTGGTGATTGACACTTGAGAAAAAGCATTTGTTGAAGTTATTTTTAGCAGCCTTTGTTTTCACTCTAAAAAGGCAGCTGTTGAGTGGTATGAAATCTCCAGTCATGTCGTGTAATGTTAGGAGAGTTCTGTCTCTTGGAGAAATCGCCAATTACTGGATGCCATGGAAGTGGTCACACTTCATGTTCTTTTGTAGGCATTTTTTAATTGTAGAAATACTGCAAGAGCAGTGATTTAGGAGTCCCTCTTTGGAATTCAGCTTAATCTGAGGCCGTGTGTACTAAAGCCGTGCTGTATGTGATTTGATGGCTTGGGAGGGGGGTGCAGGGTAATTGGCCTCTTATTTGTGTGAGATGCTGGACACTTCAGGTCCCTCCTGAGCCGTCTGTAGAGAGCACAGTGACTTGAAATTTAGTGACTTGTGTTACTGAACTTTTTAGAGTTTTTAAAAAAAGTAGTAGCATTTTAAGTCCTGAAGAGCATATTTGGGAGAGGGTGTGTGCGAGTGAGTGGTGTGTCAGAGAGGGTGTGTCCTTGTGCTTATCTGGCAGAGCCGTGTTAGCTAAACCTACTGTAGCAAAAATCCTGAACTCTTGATCTGAGGGTGGTACTGGAGAAATCTCAGCTGCTGTTCAGTGGTGAAGAGCTGAGCTGTTGTGCATCCTGTTTGCCAGACACATAGTTCATGTGGGGCAGAGAAAGGAAGAAATGGCACAGTCAAAGCTTTTTATGAAGGCTGCCTCCTGTTTGCAGATAAAATATGGCTCCAAGCAGCTCTAACACAGTGGGGAAATTTCATAGAATTTGTTAGTGTATGTAAGGCCAGGAAAGAGAAGATATGTTTTGTTTTCAGGAATTAATACATATGTGGTTATATGAGTGCATCGATTCCTGGTTGCAACCCAGAACCAGAAAGGGACTCAGTGCAGTCCTTTGTTAAGGTAGTTAAGCATTTGAAGCTGGATTTCTGTAGGCCATGTTTTTAATGACAGTCAAATGTTGCTGGTTTCATTTATGTAATAGTGGGTGGACAGAGCCGTGATTAAATAGTTGCTAGAAATCTTATGACTAATCTTGGTGTTATTTTAGTTTCTTAGTCTCAGCCTTCATGTGCAAGGATTTAAATTTTGCCAAACATTTTCAATTCTCTTTAGGGGAGTTGCTTTAGTACAGAAGTTAGAAGTCTAAAAAAGTTGATAAAGCACTTAGAGGATGTACTTTATAAAGGTAGGCATTAGTGTTTATTTTTAAGACCGGTGACCATAACGATCTGATTCGTGGGGCAGTGAGCCAAAAGGCAAGGAAGGCAGGAAACCTGGATGAAGCAAGTCTGAAACAGGGTTGTTGGACGTGTTTTTTCTTGTTTAAACGACTCTGGCTGATTGGTGCTGCAGAAACACACTACAGGCACTTCTGAGCTTGGAATGAAACCTCTCACCACCTTCCTGGCTGCTGTGATTAGCCAGAGCACACTCACCACTTCCAGTGCCAGGTGAGCAAAGGAGCCTGGGTGCAGAGAAAAGTTCTTGATCTGCTACTGAAAATGCTGAGTTCAACACGAATTTGGTAGAAGCTAAAATTACCTGTAGTGAACTTACTGGAAAATGAAGCATCAGACCAAACAGGTTCTAGAAGCGTGAGAACATGTTGTCTCTGCAGCTCAAGAAGTTTTTCCCAGAGCAGTTGGCTCTTGCTCCTCTCGGGATCTTGAAGCTTTTCCTGGTTGTCCTTCCTGAGCTGGCCCAGTGTAGCTGCCTGGATTGTGATGGGAGAGCAGTTCAGCAGTACATCCAAACTGGTCTAACTCATCAGCAGGCAGCTAAAATAGCAAGTTGTCCTTATGGGGGAGGAATAACTTTCCTTCACTCCCTGTTCTGGCTTGTTGCAGTCGGTGAGTGCTGCTGCAGGAGCTGAGATGGGATCTCCTCTCTTGACAGCTGTTAAATAGGTATCTGCGGGGTGAGCTGCTCCCCCATTCTTTCCCACAGAAGTCTTTAAAGGGTAAATCCATCTTTGCTTTTGAGCACAAGTGTATTTCAAGCCTGTTACTACAGGGAAATGTTCAGAGATTCTACTTAACGAGAACAGAATTAAATGCCCCCTTTTATGTTGTTATTATAGCTTGGTAGGAGTGCATGCTGAAAGGAAAAAAAGGCTCAGACTGCGTGAGGAGGTGAAAAACAGGGTGGAAAACTGCATGGTATGATCAGAGAGAGTTGCAGCGGATGGGGTGTTATGGTAGGTATTGGCTCAGAAACATAGAACAAATTACAATTAAAAATGGGCGTGTAAGACAAAACCCCAGCTGATTTTGCACACTGAAGCAACTCTTCCATAGCTCAGGTATTTAAGGTGATGTTGGCAGATGCTGCTCTCAAATACCTTCTTGGGCTAATGCAGCCTGGACCTGCTTGAAGTTCAACTGAGAGACCTGTTACAGACTGAACTGTGACTTAATGGTTGTGACAAAGCTCAAATTTACTTGTGACAGACCTAGTTCAGGAGGCTCATGAGTCAAACCTAATGCTACTGGGGAGATCCCAGTGTAGGTGCAGTTGGGTTTTAGAGTTACTGCTGACTTTGAGCAAATGGCTGTGGTGATAAAACATCTGCAAGACAATGCAGTTTTCCTTGCACGGAGCTCGTTTGTTCCTCTGTTCGGGAGGAGGGATTGGGCTGCAGGGCTCTGGTGGTATCCTTGGAGGAACTAGTTGCATGCTCACCCCTGGAATCTCTCACACTGTTAAAGGATTATGCAAGTGGGAAGCCTGCAAGGGAACCAGCCTGCAGTGTCAGAAACACTCTTTGCAGAGTCTGTTTTAAAAAATTTCAAGTTTTTCAACACTTTAATTGAAACTGTAACAAAAACTCAAAAGTGTCATTAATCTGATGTTTGACTCCAGGTAAGATGTGGAGAGGGAAGGACCTGGCTGCCAGAGTTTTGAAAAGAACCTGGAACAGAACCTTGTCCTGCCCTCATTTGAGGCTGTTGAGAATTAGATTAGTAGGGAAAGGTTTGGTGTTCCAAGTTTTCCAGTACTGGAATGTGATTTATCTGTAAATCAGTTCATGAAATGTTTGAATAGTTGGTGAATGCACACAGGGAGTCTTTGCAATAATCTGGGGATCATCATTCATATTTGTTCCTTAAATACTCAAAAGTAATGATGTGTTGAGAAATTATACTTTCCATCCTTTCTTTAATTTTACTCATGTGCAAGTATGCCATTTTCTGGAAAATATAACAGTTTTGGAATTATGTAAAGGGTATCTGGAAATACTTCTCTTTTTTTATTTTTAATTTCAGGGAGTTGGAGTAAGGCATGAGAATACATGAGTTATCACTCAGGTGACCAGCAGATGTTAGTAGTCTTATTAGTGCTTGTGTTTGGTTTTTTGTGTCTAAAATTTACAAAATTAGGTAATTTATGACTTCACAAAATGGATGTTTATATTAGGTGTGTTTTCATTGCCAGTTATCTTCAGGCTGCAGTCTGTCAGCTGGTTTCCTGCCCAGTGACTGCTGACACTCCTCAGTGCCACTCCTTGAGAGGCAGGTCCTGAGGTGACTGGGTGTAATTAGTCTTCTTCCTGTAAAAGGAATATGATTTCTTGTTATTCTGGGTGAATGTGGTTTACATGTGAACTTTCTGTTTTTGCAGTGCTGTAGGTAAAACATGCCTGCTCATCAGCTACACAACCAATGCATTTCCTGGAGAGTATATACCCACCGTGTAAGTACTTCTCAAATAACTCATTTCTGTCAACTTCTCTGTACCTACTGCCATTCCAGATTCCTTATTTGAATTGTTGGAATACAATGCAAGTGCCCCTCAGTTCCATCTGAAATGTTTAGCTGAATTTCCAGATGTGAGTAGGGAGAAGCACTTTTGGCTTTTACTGCTTAGCACAGTCACACCAGTGCTCCTTCATGGTCCCTCAGTGTTGGCTCCCTCTGCCCTGGCTGAACAGGGACTAATACTTGCTAACATTTTATCAGATGTTGTTCTCTTTTAAAACAGTGTTTCTGTCTTTAATGTCATTCATTATAAGCAGTCCCAAGGCTGAACAGCTTGTAAAACATCAAGTCATAGTCAGGAATAGTTGGCTTGCATGGCTGGAGATTTTTTGTTTGTTTGTTCTCTCCACTTTTTGTGCTGTTGCCAATGCTGTGCTAAGCCAGTCACAGCTCTGGAGCTTCTCAGATGAGACTGTGGGGACTCATTTATTTTGGTGCTTCCCATTTTCTTTCCCGTGCGGATTTGTCGGTATCGGAATTAGTGCAGTTCTCTTTCCGAGGGCCTGCTGGGGGGAGGTGTCTTATACATGAGCAACTTCTTTGCCCTTTTCAGATATCTCTATATTTTGATGAGTTTTTCAGATAACTAAATACATTCTAAGGAGATATACAGATGACTTCTGTTACCTGGCCGAGGCCTTGTTGCCTTAGTTATAGTCACTCGTGTTTCCTTTCTTTGGTCTTAAATTCAGATTTTTGCATTACAGTGCCTTGTGTTCCCAGTGAAAGTGGCTGAGCCTTAATGAGTCATTAAAACCTTTGCAGTCACAGTACTGATGAGATGATAACGGTGCCTCCACTGCCCCCTGGTTATTGACTTTGACACTTCATTGGAGGGGGTTTTGGTTAGCAGGATTAATAAGCTTTTCTCTTACCTGCTCCTGTCATAAAGGATTCCTTGGTTGCTGCTCATGTATCTTCTATTCTAAATCTTACAACATGAGACAGATTAACTTGCTGAATGTCCCACTAAGGCTGGAAAGTGCTTGCTAAGTACATCTCCTGCTCTCCTCTGCTCACTGGGGTTAACTCTTCCCTTGGAAGAGCCATGACAAAGATGACTTCTGCTCAGCCTGGACCAAGTCTGTTGTGCATATTTTTTTATTCCATTGCCCAATACCAGCCTCATTATTTAAAGAACAGCTTTACTGTCTCTGGGGAGCAGAAGGATGCAATAAAAGTTTCTTCCCTAGTTTTCCCAGTTAGGGCTCTGTGAGGAAAAAGTCCTTGGGTGCCTTACTTTACTGCCAACTAACACAGCCAACTCTCTGTTCGTTTTTAGTTTTGACAACTACTCTGCCAATGTAATGGTTGATGGCAAACCAGTCAATCTGGGTTTATGGGACACAGCTGGTCAAGAGGACTATGACAGACTACGTCCACTCTCCTACCCACAAACAGTAAGGATGCCCTGAGAAACCTCAGAGAGTCTCAACAGCTTTGTCTGACATAAAACATTTCTAGTTTTGAACAACGGGCCAGCACTGTCACACCTGGAGTTATATTTCTTAGTGACTTGTTGCAAGCTCCTTTCCTTCACCTTGCTGTAGTTGTAATTTATGATCTTTGATGTGTGTACAGCTCTACAAAAGTTAAAATTTGCATGGTTGTGTGTTTGTGTGCACTGTTTGTGTAGTTGCAGCCTCAGAATGGGCCAGAATGCTTGATTTAAAAGGAAAAGGAAAAAAACCACCCCAAAACAAACGCAAAAACCTCTTAGTGAATAGTCCCATCAGCCAGGCCATTGATTTCAAGGTTAGCATGCCTGCCAAAAGCAGGGTTTGTTTTTGTTTTTAGGCGCGTTTTGGCTGCAACCTGACACTGTCACTGCTAAGCACTTGATATTGTTCAGCCTCTGAAGATGTTCTACATGTGAAAGAGGCAGCACTGAATGAAGAGATTATTGGTGTTGACAGAGGCCCAGCGTTCCAACACACTTGAGCCCGTGGCTATTTTATTACTTACTGTAATTTGTGCTGTAACATGGATACAGATGTGCTTCTGTCTTCCCTGTTTGCAGCTGGTTAAGTCCTGCCTGCATCCTGCATCTTTCCATGTTTGAGGAAAACGCTGAAGTGATCTGTTCTCTTCTTTCCAGTGCAACCTGAGTTACAATTAATCTTTGTAGAGCCTGGTTTTCTAATCTCTTTAAAGCAGTGGCTTTTACCTGGTGGAGCTGTGCTACAAGTAAAGAAAGGGTAATTTGCAGGGTTTTCTTGACATTGATTACTGTTGTTGTTAACTGTCAGATATATGTTCAGTGGTAATAATGTAAAATGCAACATTGTTCCACTTATCTGCAGCATAACTGCTCTCTTGAGTAATGTGAATCTTATTTAAGGAACTCTGGTGCTATTTTTAGTAAACTGTCTTAATTCACAATTTTCCTTAATTCACTGCTCACTAACTCTTACAGTTTTTGGCTTTCCCCTCAGTAGCAATACCCATGAGGAATATGAACTTGCCAGTTGTGGGCAACTATAGTTGAAATGCAGAAATACCTGTCTCTCTTGGGAAGAGAGACAATGGAAAGCTGGTTTTCTCTAATCCTTAGATATTTATAGGATACTTAAAACCTCATCTTCGCTTAAATTTTTCTAAATAAAAATATTTTCAAAAAAATATCTCAGGGAAGAAAAAGGCTTGTTAAAAGGTATTTAATAGTGTGAGGAAGTCGAGTTGTGAGGGCATACACTGTGCCTCCCCTGTGACAAAGGGACAGAATGCACGTGCCTGTCTGCAGCCTCCTGAGGTGACCGTGGTGGACTGCCAAAGAATTCCATGTCCATCTGAGCATCTGGTGGAAAAAATGTCTTCTGTACAAGCAGGTAGAACTGTTAAGTACAGGTCTGAAGTACTTTCAGTTATTTGGATTGCTTTACAGCAGAAAATGAACCAGGGTGGTAAGTCTTGAACTTCTTGTGAAGCGATCTGCAGATTTTAACCTCGTGCAGCGTGAGATTCATCACCCCCACGAAACTGCCAAACAGCACAGAGGAAGAGAACAGTGGTGCTGATGAAGCCTGACCTTTTTTTAGGATCTGTGTTCAGCCTCCCTCTTCCTTCACTGTGCTATTTAAAACTCACCCCCTGCTTGTTCTTTGTCCCCCCCTTTCCCTGTATGTGCACCTGAACCGTGTCCTGGGCAGGGTGAAAGCAGCAGGTGGTGGTTACTGGGGCAGTGTGTGTGTTGGGATCAGCCACCCAGCAGCACCAGCTGGGAATTTCACAGTGAGGGCTTTGCATTAATCTGCATCTTTTCCCCTTACTCATATTTTTTTTCCTTGAAATATACAGGAATTTATTCCAAATCTGCTAGTGTTTCCAAATACTCGGGGAAGGAAATTGGGATGGAATAGGTTAACTTTGTTTCCTCAGGGGGACTAAAGCAAAAAGCAGTTGTTAATAGGATGCTTTCCAGGGAAGGTTTGCTCTGGCAGGTCCCCCTGCTGGTGCAACAGTGGTTTCTGGGAGGGCTGTGCCTGTCCTGGGTGCAGGGAGTTGGTTGTGCTGAGTTACAGGGCAGCGTCTCTCTTAAGAAGAAAATCCACTCTGAGAATATCCGTGAGCACAAATTGCTGACTGAGAACGTTTTCCCTTAAATCCATTTGAGGAGTAACTTTATCTCCTACTGTTATTAGGTTGGAGGAACCAATGGTAAGAATATATCTTCCAGTCTGACAGATGAACCTATTGCCGTATGTAAAACTTTAAATAAACCTCAGTTCCAAGTTCTGTCATCTTGTCTTGCTTATGATAGTGATAAATTGGCCCCTATTTTTTGAACAACTACTTTTCTTGGAACTATCAGATTCCTAGATCTGAGAACTCTGTTATCAAATTTCTTTATATGGCTAAGATAAAATATTTTCTTACAAATAAATAGCTTTTCCTGTTTAAGATTGGTAGTGTGCAAGACACCTGAGTAATTCCTGGTGGTTACACCACACCTTTTGATCTCTGGAGCTAGTAAAGGAGAGAGTCTGCGTGATGTGCAGCACTTGAGTCACCACAAACCTGCAAAATTGGAAAACAGAAGTAGTGGCCATAGTATCACATTATTTGATGTTGTTTCTTTCTTCTTCTGGGACGCTGCTACGGAAACTTGTTGGGGTGATGCATGAACAACTGGGTTGCAAGTGCTTAGCAGTGCAGATGGCAGCTGCTGACCTAACAAATGCCTTGAAATGCAGCACAATCAACTAACCCTGCAATGCCTGATTCTGTAACACGGGTGGGACCGGAGTGAGGTCGGATGCAGAGGTAGGTTGGGGGAAGTCGGGTTTGTTTGAGAGACCCTTGTTGAGTTTTGGGTCATAGCAAGACTAATCTTCATCAGCACAGAGACACGAATCTGGGGATTGTTCTAAGTGCTCATAGACTGTAGTGTGTCAGCAGTGAAGCTCCTTGTTTTCTGAAGTGTCCTGCAGTTATATAAACATGCTCTGAAATGTTTTTACCTGCTCACTCTTAGAATCTTTTGCCTTCACTTGAAAAACAACATGTGCAAGATCCCTAAAAACACCTGTTTTTCTTTTTGCTGTCTCTTTATTTAGAAAGAAAAGGAGGGATCTTTGAGATGTTTTTAATGCCCTTCTTAATCCTAATTTAGTTATAGAGAAACTGTGAAATCTTTTTTATACTGACATTCAGCAGAAGTGAAGTTTTACAAGAGGTGATATTGTGTTCTAGATGCTGGCTACTGCAATAGCTGATTACAAATTTGACTGCAATCTATTTGTTGTTTGTTTTCCCCCCTCTTTGGGGCTGCCTGTAGCTGCCTGGGAGTGGATTTCCCACTGGGAAAGCTACCTCTGATCGTCACGTGCGGCTGTATTGCTGACCTTGCCTTTGCAAGTGTGATAGAGCTGACAGTGTGACAGAGGTACTGGTGATATTGGCCTGTTCAGCAGAGTTTACATTCATGTCTCTGTGGGGCTGACTGCTCTCAACTTGTTTTGTAGGATGTCTTCTTAATCTGCTTTTCCCTCGTGAGCCCAGCTTCCTTTGAAAATGTCCGTGCTAAGGTAAGGATGAGCTGGGACTGCTTTATGTCTGAATGTTCATTCTGTTCCCTTTACAGCAGTGGTGGGAAAACACTAGGTGCTTTTTTTTTTTTAATTGTTGACAGGCACTGTGAAATGTATTTTGAAAAGGCAGAAATGTATTTGCCTCCCTTGTGAGTCATGGAAATTCAGGGCACATGAAACACTCCAAGTATGAGTTGTTCTTGATGCGTTGATGGGGTAACAGTAATCTAAGAGTGTTCAGATCACAAACAGCACCTTTCCTTTTAGTACAGTTAAAAAGTTTAAGAACAAATGCCTGTAAAAATTAGGTTGATAGCACTTGTTCCTTCCATCAGCATCATTCCAGCACGTGCTCTGTGACTGTTGCAGTGTTTCATGTCCTTGGACAGCTCAGCTGCACAGCACATGGAGGGGTCTCCATGGGTGAGGGCAGTGCAGGTCGGGGTTCTTCGGGTGTGTGAGGAAGATACAGCCCCTAGTGGGGTGCATTTTTAAAACATACAGAAGTCGCTGTTGGCTTCATTACCAACCATGTGCAGCTCACTGTCTGCCCTGTTCTGATCCCGGTGCTCCCCTTCACTGACTGACCCAGGAAGGACTGTGAGCCTTCCCAGGGTGACAGTCGAGCTGTCTGTGGAAATCTGCCCCCACACAAGAGACACTGTTTCTTTTTCCAGTGGTATCCTGAGGTGAGGCACCATTGTCCCAACACCCCCATCATTCTCGTGGGCACCAAACTCGACCTTCGGGATGACAAGGACACCATTGAGAAGCTGAAGGAGAAGAAGCTGACTCCCATCACCTACCCACAGGGCCTTGCCATGGCCAAAGAGATCGGTATGAGCCTCTGGGGTGGTTTTTGACTGCAGCTGCATTTTGTTTGTGGAAGAAGCTGTACCTTAATTAAATTAAATGCCTGGCTTTTGGTGTGGGGTCAGCTGGGAGTGGTGCTGCTGGAGTTGTGGAAAACTGCTTTGTAACTGCATTTCTGCTTCCCCAGGCGCAGTGAAATACCTGGAATGCTCAGCACTCACGCAGAGAGGCCTCAAGACAGTGTTTGATGAAGCCATTCGAGCAGTGCTGTGCCCCCCTCCTGTAAAGAAGAGGAAGAGAAAATGTCTGCTGCTGTAAACATCACCCTCCCCCACCCCATCAACCCTGTGCTTTGCTCAAACAATGGAGCATTCACATGCCAAGTTTTTCTGTTATAAATTAGTTCTCTACCATAAATTCATGAACCAGTTGACAATTTCATGGTTTCATTTGTTTAAAGTATGATCGTTACCTTGCATTCTTCTAAGAGCAAACTCCTGAAAAGACACACCTATGTGAAGCCTTATTTTTAAAATCCTCTTCTTGCTCAATTAAGTGTTGCCAAACTTATCTGCTGAACTAAGTTGCTTTGTTGTGCTACGAACACTAAGCACTAAACTGTTTTTTAAAGATTCTTCTTGAAAATGACTCTAATTTCTGGTAGGAAATGCAAAATCTTTCTAGTTTTTCACAGTAAGTAACAGTACCGGGAATGAGCAGAACACTGAGCTCTGACGTGTTTTGTTATTCAATGTTTTCTCAGTGCAGCCACTGCCTGTGGTGGGTGTTGAACCCCAGCCCCTGGCAGTGACTGACACCCCTGAGTCACAGTGTAAATGCTTTATCATTGGTAAGGGCTTGGTTGCAATCTAGTTCTTGCTGCTGTGATTTAAAAAAAATAAATAACTATTCTTACTGAAGTGTATCTAGTCCTTTTGACAGCATTGTGTTGTGATGGGTAAATGGAATATTGGGTTGGATCAGACAATAGTGCCAGACAGTATTTGACACTGTACAGATGACTTACACTACACTGCCAGGGTAGCTCAGCCACCATTTTCCCAGAGGTGCAGTAGTGGAGAGAGGTTGGTGTTCATAGGTAAATTCCTTTGAATTTCAAGTAGGGCATTCATGTAGGTTCAATTCTGGACCAGTCATTCCCACTTTTATGTAGTAAATGCTTTTCTTGTAGAATCTCTTCTTACTGAGCAATATAACTTGTATTTTAAAAACCTTTCTCATGATAGAAATTTGCTTTCTTTTTCTTTTATAGAGTAGAATGTTCAAGCATATCCTTATTTTCCCATTATTTCTGACCCAGTAAGTTATGCTTTCTGAGCTTTTAGTCTTATTAACTAGGTGTAAAAATCATGTGAAGCAGCTTTAGACATTTTAGTAATTTTTATATTTTAAACCTCTTGTAAACAACAAACCTTCTCAAGTGTCACTATTTGCAAGATCCCCCCCAGTGTAACATGACTAATGCAGACAAGTGTTCTCTGTCACTCCATGTGCAGCATAGATTGTAACGGTAACGGGTCTGTGAGGTTCTGTAATTAGTGCTAATGTTCTGTACCTTCTAAACTGGCAGGAATATGATGTTGAACTACACCCTTTCAACCACTAAAGCAAAATTTAAAAGTTGCGAAATTGTGAAGTTTTTACATTGATCTTTTGCTAATGCAATTAGCAGAATGTTTTGCATGTAAGAATTAATAAATCCTTGAATCACACTTGTGGTGATGTTTGAGTTTCTGAGCACGTGTCTCATTCCTGTGCCACTCTGCACCCACATTCTTGTCCCCTGCCCAGAGCAGAGTCTGCACGTGTCTCCTCGGGGCCGTGTGTGCAAACCACAGCCTGTCAGGGGTGCTCTGGGAACCTGAATTAAACACAGCATTTGGCAACAGTCCTGCAGAGGCCTTGCACTCTCCCTGCAGTTGTTACAGCTCCTGCTGCTGCTTGGGCAGTGGTTCAAAGCTGCTGCCAGCCAGGGCAGGATCTCTGTTCCACTCCACTGTCTGCAAACAAAAGTGTTTTTCCTTTGAAACTGTTACAGTTTGTGCTTAAATGCCCCAGATTCCAGCCTTTTATTTCCAGCCGAGCTCTGTGTTGGCTTCTCTCTCTCCGAGTAGCTGCACCCGAATGTGCTGCCCTGCCCTCCCCAGCCACGGGCAGTGGTGGGTGACACTGCAGGACCCCAAGAGCACTGTGGTCCCTGCACAGCCATCACTGGTACCTGTCATCTCACAGGAGCCAAGTTTTTATTGTGTATTTAATTTTGTCTCCATATTGAATATCACAGCAAGAGCAGCCACACAGTTAATTCTCAACCACATCACGTTACTTTTACTTACATCAATTTTTTAAATAAATGCTGCTGAGCCTTAAAAAGAAAAAGAAAGTTAAAATAGTTACACACTAAAACAAGGAATCCACTTTTTTAAAAGCAGTACAACTGGCTATATATTTTTGGCAGAATAGGATCCACGCTCAGTAGCCAGAGCTGGAGCTAATGATCAAGATGATGCCAGGGTCTGGACAATGGGGGTTTTTTTCCTTCTCATTAAGTAGTTTTAGTTTAAAATCAATAAAAGTAGTGATGTGGATCAAGAAATACAAAAGACAGATCTAAGAATATTGCACATGTATATTCAAATAGCATTTAACCACAACTCCCCCACACTGGGATACCAGCACAATCTGTAAGAAAAATAGTGCAATCACTGAGAACAGCCTGAGCCAGACCCGGCCCGGGGCCAGCCCACTCACCCACCTCCAGCCCTGAGCTGCAGCAGCACTTCCAGCCTCCTTCCCTGCAGCGCCCTCAGCTTCCCAAAGGTCGGGCCGGCGCAGACAAGGGTATGAAGTGACTTGGAAGCAGAAGTGGATGTTTGGATTCGTAAGGACGGCAGGGCCGTGTCCTCACACACATTCACTGTGTCAAGTGCTCAGCTGCCCCCTCGGCTCCCGGCAGCGGACACGGGCTCGGCCGGGACTGATCCGCTCGGGAAGAGCCCGACCTCCGGCACAGACGCAGACTTGGTGCTTCAGCCAGCACAACATTCCCCGAGGTCGCTGCAGAGGCAAGGGCAGTAAGACCCTTGTTCATTTTATGCAGTGTGAGAAAAGTACTGAAATCCACTTAGGCATGGAAGTGGAATGTGTCCTGAATACCTGAAACCTGCAAAAAAAGCCCCCCAGCTCCTCCCCGAGCTGTGTTTGTTATACTGCACCGGGGGTGTATTCTCGTGTCTGACAAGACAGACACTCTCCCTGTTCCTGAGACAAACTGTTCAGAGCTTTGAGCACAACATCTGGCATGTGGTCTGTGATCATCTTGGGACTGATTAAGATGCTGCTGAAGACTGTTTCGTTTGACCATCTCGCCGTGTATTTAATGTCTGAGGAACACAACCTAGAAAAAACCACACAACAAATGCAATGGCTCAGACTGTCAGGTCTGGAACAGACAACCTGGAGATTCCTGACCTTGCTCAGGGAGGAACTGGAACCCTCTCACAGCCCCAGGTTGGCTCCCAGAGAGCTGCAGGTCTGACCTTCAGCAAACAGCTGGAAATGCTGCCTTTAAGTGCCTCTGAAGGCAGAACTGCACCAAATTACACTGGGCCTTAACTGGAAAAGAAGACATCAGAGGATCAAATAATCCCGCTCCCAGGAACATGGAATACAGTCTGAGCAAGGAGAGGGAGGGGGTTAAACACTGCACATTCACATGGTTAACATCAAATTTAGGGAATAAGTCACAGTAGTATCATTAGGAGTCTAGGCAATGGAGTTAATGCTGCACATATGATGCACCATTCTGTAAAATAAAATCCCAAATACATGATGGGGGCTCTTGTGTGCTAGTCCAGCTTAAAAAAAAAAAACCACCAGGATTAACTGCTGTGCTGTGGAATAAAAGATGGAAAAGAAATTAATAAAGTAGAAGAACAGCCATCGAGAAAACCTTGATGGTCAGGCCCCAGGTGTTCAAGTATCCAGCTTGTAAAACCAGTATTAAAATCATTAAAGATTAAAGATGTGAAGCTTAAACAAAATAGTGATCTATTGAATGATTTCTTCAATTCTTTTCTTTCCTCTCTGTAAGGTACAATTTCTTTTTTATTCTGTAAGATGGTCTCAGATGTGCAAGTTACAGATGCTTTTATTTCTGTTTCCGAAGAATGACATGAGAGGATATCAAGGCCTGTCTGGCTTAGGGGTTTCAGGTTGCTTTGTCTACAAAAACCAAACATCAACAAAACACACAAAAAACCCCTGAACATGACACTGCCCCAAGGAAGCCACAATCCTCACTCTTCCAGCAGTTTCAGCTTTCTGCTGTCTTTGTCTCAACTTCCTGCATCCACAGAAAAGCAGCAAAGGACAGGGAACCAGAGGCTGTGTGGGCACACACTGGTTACTGGGGCAGCTGCACCTCTCCAACCTGGCAATATTTGGCCTCTTTCTCATGCCCATCACTCATGTGACTACTCAGTAACAAGGTATTTTGGTATCACTTCACTACTATCAGGACCTAAGACTCAGGCAGGAACTGCAGTCTGGCAAAGCTGAACGTAACAGTGTTAGTGTTTAAAATTCCCACTTCAGCACCTGCAGGATAAGACACAAGGAGGAACAGTGTCCAGGGTTTGAAGCCAGGAGGCACAGAATAGAACCTGAAAGGCTGGGCAAGAACCACAAAGGGGTACTGGAGATGCAGAGCTGGAAACACATCACAGAGCTGGAAACGTACTTTGAAAGTGAGCAGCAGCTTTAAGTAGGCTTTAGGAGCACAGGCCAGTGGCATTCATTACTCTACTTACCTCCGAGAGCTGGATTCTTCTACAATGTGGATAATCTTTCCAGGAAGATACAGATGAGGATACTGAGGTGGTGAATTCTGATGTGATTCATCGTCAAGGGCGTTGTAGGACGGTGAGCGATGAACCATTAAACTCTCCTCAGCCAGCAGGGGCTGGCTCAGGGCTTCTTGGTTCCTCCCATCCAGCTCCGTTGGGAAGTCATCGGGATCTCCTCCAAATACCTCGTACCAACACCCCCGCAGCAAAATCTGGTACTGGAACCAGAGAGAAAAAAATGTCAAATTGAGGTTTGGCATCTCCTCAGGTAACTTATTCTACTCGTGTGCTTGCACACACATCACCTGGGACTACAATTAAAAGATTAAATGTTACTGCGTGCAGATGCTCCCCAAACTCTGATAATCTCTCCCTATCGCATTTTCTCCACAGTAATTTTCATTTCACCAGTGTGTAACCCAAGCCTATAGTAACACTACAAAAATAATTTCAGGTCTTTGATGTTGAGCACTGATATCTCCCAGGTCTTGATGAATCTTAATTTCTAACAATACAGTTTTATAGGACAGGAGAGTAACACAAATGTCCCTGCATTAAAAACACTTTTGTTCCAAAACACAGCTGTAACTTTCATCTTTAAGATCCAAAATACACAGTAATTGCCCATTAAAGCTGGGGTTTAACCCAGGTAACCATTCCACTGACTTTTAACCAGGACCTGCATGTAGTTACCTTGGGTCTGTTGCAGTTTGCCACAATTCTCACTATTCTCCTCTTTAAATCCTCCATGTTGGGCATACTTAACCTGTTCAAACACAGAACAAAGTAAAGCAAAGCCTCCTATTTTCTGCAATCAAACATATCTCTGAAGATTTAAAAGTGTTTCCAACTCACCTTGCAACAAGGTCCTTTCCAACAATGACTGAAACAATGAAGTGCTTAGTGTAATCTGCAAGTGATTTGCTTAAAGAAAAAAAAAAGATGCAGTTTAGATGCACTAAAGAGAAAAGCACACTTTAGTTTTACAATAATGATTATCGTTCAATAAAAATACAAGTATGTGGCTGCAGCAGCAGCATTTGCAGTCAGTTCCTCAGTGGGCTTTCAGACTTCCTTGCTAAAGATGCCAGAGTAACTTCAATGCTGCTGGGGTGTGTACATGTCAAACAGGCCAAAGCAGACAAGTCTGGTAAGCATTTTATTTCTGAAACATTTATTTTAAACTGTAATTGTACTACATGACAGAATTCCCTAGATGTAGTTCATTCTATAACACTCCCCCAGGGACTCAACTGTAACTCAAGATGGAGTTGTAATTTTAGGGAAGAATGTACAAACAAACTCTTAGCACAGTCAAGCCCACAGTTACCATCTAACACACCTGTCAACCACCTGGAAGACTTTTACATCTTAGTCAGAGAACCAAACAACAGAAATGTTTTACCTTAGGAGCCCTCCTGGAGGAGAGAAGGCGTAACACTTCAACGTGGGGAAGGAGTTCCTGAGCATGATGGCCAAGATGGACGCTGTCCCACCACCCAAACTGTGGCCAACTATCACAAGTTTATATTCCTAAGGCAGAAAGAGAAAACAAACTTAGATAGACACAGGAAAAGCTTTGTGCAATTTTTCTGGCAAACCAAATTATCTGGAAGGTAACTTACTGGAGCAATAGTGAAAGCCTGGTTTAAAATTCCATCATTTATTAGTTTTCGATAGATGTAAGTTGCAGCTTGAGTTATTCCCTGCAAGAGAGCACGTGAAGTTAGAAGGGTGTATCACCTGAGGGGTGATGCATGTCTAGTTTAAATACACCACCATCACAGAACAACCTTCTTTTTGCAAAGCTGCTCTGCTCTTTAACATGCTCCTGACAGAGGTCTGGTTATAACCACGTGGTCTGTACATGTTGTATGTAAGCATTACAAATTCTGCCTTGCAGTTCCCAAGGCAGTATTTGATGCAACAAGCACTGAAGTAATTCGTGCAATCCACCTCACAAGCAGAATATTCTTCTGTTTAACTAAAGGATCCCAGATGCTCACAGTTTGTTGATCTACAGCCAGCTCCAGACTGCACACACCTTATGCACAAAGCCATTCTCCAGAACATCCTCCAGCGTCAGGTCTTCGCAGTCTGCTGAGAGATCTGTGAGAATGTCCTGTGAACAAGACACTATGGTCAGACCTCCCTGCAGGGCTCTGTGGCTCCTGGGTCACGCTGTGCCACTCAACACTGTCACAGGGACATCACAACCTGGCTGCCAAGTGTGTGAGCAACACATGTCCCACCAGACACCACCACACAAACAAACAATACAGAGCAACCCCAAGTCTGAGTTCCACTGTTTCCAAGCTGCACACACACACACATTACTGATGCACCTCCACTCACAGTGAAACAGAATTACCACCTCCTGTTCTCCACACTCTCTTCCAGTGGCACAGGGAATATTACCCATCCAAGGGCAGGAGGGCTTACAGCTTGAGCCTGGAAGACTCATACCCATGAGTGAGTTATTTTTACATGTGCCAGCATAACACAAGTTCCTCAAGGTAGTTGGAGTTCACTCATTTCTATAAAGCTAATTATTGATATCAGAAGGATGATACCTCAAAAGACAAGGTTCCTCTCACTGCAACCACAATAGCTTCTTTTTTGTGATCCAAAGCAACAAAAAATGGAATCTCATAGATCTGGAGGGGAAAAATGTAGTCAGTAGAGACATCAACTTTTTATAAGAGCAAACACTTGTTCTCACCTTCTGAAAGCTCTTACTGAGCTCCTTATTGTATTATGCAAAGAATTTGAATTGGTCTCTCATCTAGTTATTCTAAGTGCCTTTTTTGCAATACTGAAACAGATTTATGTCAATGGTTTCATGGCTCTTCCTTTAGATTAAGAAAAAAAAATCAGAACTGAATGTGTTCATTTGGCTTTGCATGTTGCACTTTATAAATGCTAGACCCTTCACCCCTTGCTTTCCCTGAATTAATTGCTCTGAGTTTTGCAGAATGCCTGTCCAGGTTGTTTACCTTGTTATGAAAACTGATATGAATGAAGTCTCTGTACTGCAGTCCTGTTATTTTTAGGATGGATCCAAAGTGAAAGTTATGCCGATCACTGCCCGTTATATCAGAATCTGTTGGTCTATTTCCGCAACTAACAAACACAGAAGAGAAAAACTTTCATGTTCCAATTTTTTAGGTTTCCTTTCAAGGAATCAAACTTATATTTGCAGAAGAATTAGTGCCAGGAATCAAAAGTGCTGCTTTTTTTTTTTTTCCTTTTTGCAACAGCACCAATAGTCTGATACAAGATGTTACCTCTGCCCACAGACTTGGCTCTGCCTGGGCAGCCCTGCCACACATTTTCAGTTCAACCACTGGCAAATCTGCTACAGGACCATCAGCAGAGCAAACAATGCAGTAAGAAAAGAATTCTTAAGATTACAGGCCAATGAGAAAAAATACAAACAAGGAAAAAGGAAATTCAAAACAAATTCTATACAGCAAGCTTATCTCATTTTTTATCCACTGTATTATACGGGTTTTTTTTCCTCCAAGTCATTTATATTTCAGTAAGTTATATTTATATTTCATGTTACTAATTAAGGAAATCATGGTTACACTCACAAATGTCAGTGGTCATGTAAATATACAGTAATCCTACACAGCAATATGCAAACTGAGATACTGACTCTAAACATTTTTGATTAAAGGTGTTCAAGGGAATAAAAGGGAACCTGGTGGGACACGGAATTTTTGCTAATTCCTTAAGACAGGGAAAACTGTTGATAGACTTCTACTGCTATACATACATCTGTGCCAAAAAAGCATCTCTAAAAAGCCTCATTTTAAAACATGTTTAGTTTAATTCCAATTTTTCCTCTGCCATTTTGCTAAATGAATTTTATTTATCTCAATCACAAACTTCTGTTATGAAAAAAATACCTAATCTGTTTGAGGGTGTAAAGACATTGGAATTTTGTTTCTACAGAACTCATGAAAGATAACTATACCAGTCAAGCTCATATATCCCCATTAGTGATATAATTTAATGAAACAAAAATATTGCTATTGAAACTATTTTATTTCTGCTAACACTAGTTAAATAGAAGGCAGCTGTGTGTTTTTAAGGTCTTGGGTCAAACCTACCAGTCACCTTTGAGCTTACAGAGTGCAGTAAATGGGCTGGTGTATATGTAGTAGGGCCAGCCATAGGCAGCTGCAGCAAACAGCATGTAGTGAGCAGCATTCTCCAGCTCCACATCCAAATCATCAGTCTGAAAGGACACAGGGAAAGCAAATGAAAGAGAGGGAGGAAGGAAGGTGTTAGGCAGCCTCAGAATAAAAACTGAACACAGATAAGTGAAAATTAAGGCATGATGAAATACACACTATCCAAAGGGAAAATCCAAGGTCTAAGAGGAACTAAAAATAGCCACTCATATTCCAGGAAAAACTCTGTTTATTTACGTAGCTACACAGCTGAAGAACCTTAAAAAGCTCTCATTAAATGAGTTTCTTCCAATGCTGATACACTGATAAGCTCAGTGCTGAAAACAACATTCACTCCAAATATGTTACTTAAAGGAATGGAATGTCAAAGAGAAGGCTAAAGAGTCTGCTGCAGATCTGACTTACAAGGCACAACCCCATCATACTAGCTGGATTCAAAAGGGAGTTGACAGAGATACACTAGTTAAAGTAGAATTAGATATGTGTATTAAACACAGACCAAAAGAAGTGAAAAAAATTTACAAAGGTATTTTGCCACCAAAGAGTAATAAAAATGAGTTAGCAAACTAACCCATCATCTGCAAGCATTTAAAAGATGCTATTTTTGCATCTTACCTTGTCTGGGTATTTGCAGCAGACAAACAGGCTACAATACACACTAAAAGAATAGCTTCTTAGGTCCATGCAAATAGTACAAAATATTTATTTTCTCTCTGTTCCCTTTCTCTCCCAGCTGTTCAACAATGATCTAATGTCCTAAATGGTTCCTTTTTTGCACTTCATTCCCCATTCAGATATAAGTTCTACTTATGCAAAAACAGAAAATGTCTTGACCACAAATTCATCAAGCTGTTTTCACTGCATCTATTAATAACTTTAACTGTTACTAGTTTTTACAGTAGTGTCTAATTTTGTTTAAGAAATTAACAAAACAAAAAAAATCCCTCTACACAGTGAACTGCATTTCATGGTCTGGTGTTATCTCCCAGAGTAATTACAGCAGAGGCTGCACCAACCCTATCTTACCACGAGAGATGACGGAGAATGACACAGGACTTCTTCAGGCTCTTTTGGGCAACTCTCCATTTTATCTTGCTCCTGATGGAGCAGAATCAAACCAGCTGCTATGTCACTTGGCACCAGATCAGTGTCCTGTATAGAGAAATGAAAGAGGCTGTTAAACCACCCCACAGCTCAGCGTGGCCCAGCTCTCTGCCAGAGCAGGGGGAAGGGGGTCGGTCTCACCGAGAAGTAGGTGCGGAAGAGCTCTGCGATGCTGGTGAAGGCCACCCGGTGGTCGTCATCCTGCACGATGCAGCAGCACAGCAGCCTGATCCTCTTCTCCCACACCCTGGTGGCCGAGCTCTTCACGTTGTAGAGCAGCTGCCCCGACTGGCTGCTCTCCAGGTTCCGACTTACACCATCCGTCAGGTAAAGTGTCTTCTTCCCCCCCAGCGGGTCAAAGACAATGACGACTCCGATGACGGTAAAGATGATGATAACCCAGCTGCAGAGCAGAAGGGAGTGGGATAAAAGTGTGACACCAGATACTTCTGACAAGTGTGGAAGTAATCCCAACTCCAGATCTTGACAGACCAAAACCAAAGCTCGGTATGAAATTCTGTATGACCACCCCCTGGTCCTGCCCTAAGGGTGCAGGGCTTGTTATTGGGCTTTTAACACTGGGCACAAGAACAGCGCTGTTGGCTCGTTTCACACAGGGCAAAAACTCGAAATAACAGCACTGTGCTTTGGGAACAGCAACCCAGAAGTGTGACAGCTCCATTTCTCACCACCAATTCGGTGATCTGGTTACTACCCCTTTCACATTTATCCAGTTTTCTACACTCCCATCATCCCTCTTACCCTTTCTGATCTTCACCTCATCTCCTTCACTCCAGCATGTGCTCTTTCAAGGCAAGTAGCTCAAGTTTGTTTAGGAAAGGATATTCAACTCATGTTCCATTTCATGTACACTACCAAGCTCAAATTTGTGGGGAGGCATCTTTACCTGGCAATAACTGTCCAAATGATGGCATTTATCACAGTCTTCTCACAGTGCACACTGCTGTCTGACACCCACACAGCTCCTAACACAGCCCAGATGAATTCAGGGAAATAGAGAAGCAGGCGAGTATAAAGTACTTTGGGAAGTGATTTTCTTGGGCCGGGATTAGAAATTGTTCCTGAAAGTACAGAGAGAATTTAAAACAAGAACTGTTCACAAATGCACTTCAAGTACATAAAATCCTACCTGGAAATATGAACTTTCTGAGCTTTAGAGAAAGTAAAATACTTAACTAAAACGATCAAGTATTGTCATACTAATGGAGAGCTATCATTGAAGGTGAGGAAAGAAAAACAACAATAGGTTTATAGGTGTGATTCTCAGAATCTATTCTACTAAGACTCCAAATACCTCTCCAGTCAGACACAGTTCTGCACTGAACTTGAGGCAGCAGTACTGTGCCCAGCATAAGCCAAAGTTGCCAAAGCTGCATTCCAGGAGCACTGGCTCACCTACAATTCCTCATGACTCTTGGTGCCTACTTTTATTATTCTATTTAGCTTTTAGTTGGCTGAATATTTAACTTTTAGGTGCTACTTTGCTGGGCTATGGTGAAGTTCTGGCTATGGAGTCACTAAACAGTAACAGGAGAACAAAAGTAGGACCATTACCAGGACAAATACTTCTCAGACTATTTTCTGTATTGACAATTTACTAATAACCACTTCCTTTTAGCACTCCTAGGCAATAAAGAAGGGAGTAATTTTTGGTCAGCTCATTTCCTTAAACCAGTTTGCTGCTCTCAGGGTAATGAGGTATTGGGGGGGGGTGCTCGTGTGTAGACAGGACGATTTATAAAGGCTTAAAACACTGCAGAACAACAAAAACGTTGGAAATTCTTTTCCATTTGTAAAGTTGTGGTTCACACCCTGTGACAAAGCTGTTTAAAAAGCCCTCGATCCAGAGGGTGCTTTTTCCCATTCCCAGGTTGCAGCCTGTACTGCAGCAGCGTGGTTGCTTACTCAGACACAAATCAGACTGAAGTTTTTCCTCAAAACAACTTTTCCTTTCTCAGCACCACCCCCCAGCGTGTGAGGTCCCTCTAGGAAAACCAGCGGTCAGATTCCAGGCCAGGATTATCATCCACAACTCTGCTCTGACATAGTTTCTCTTCATGCACACTTTAAGCTTCTTTCCACTTAAGTAATTTAAACAGTTTTATTTATAGCATGTTGTGAGAACCAACATATTAGAATTTGTGGGGTCTCCTCTGTTAGTCCAGAGACCACACACATATTCCAAATTAATCGTCTTAGCATTACTTCGATAATCAGGTGCCTCACCAGAACAAAAAGCTTTCCTAGCATTTTTTAACCCAAAATAAACCATTTCTACAAATGAGTAGAAGTTGCATTGGGGTCCTTACTTCCGTTCAGCCATTCACTTAAAGCTGTAGGTCTCATTTAACAGTACTTATTGTGTTAGTTTTATTGAGACATTTATACAAATCACTTTCCTGTGTGGTTTTTTCCCCAAGCAACCCGCTGCAACTGAGGAACTTTCACAAGCCATGACTAAACCTGCCCCTGCGAGGCTAAAACTAACACAATACTTCAGATGGGAAAGTGATTTTTGGCTACATTCCCCTAGACTCCTGTCAGAGAGGTGGAGCAGTGTTCCATCAGAGGTCATGGTGAACCCAAAGGGATTTTCATGATGCTCTGATGGCAATGGACATATCTCTATTAGCACTTTGTCCTAATAACAGCACTATCAACAGCCCAAAGCTATTGTCTACTGATTATAATGGATAATATTAATATAGCAAACATATTAATGGTTACAGAGAGTTTTTAAAGTTTGACTACCCTTAAAACACCTCAATTTTTTTGCAGTTTTTTTAATGTCAACTCCAGATTAAAAAAGCACAGCTATTACAATCCTACCAGATAAACACGAAATGGTATTATTAACTATTTACCTTGCATACTGATGTACACAAGAGCAGATAACGCACATATTATGGAAGCCAGGAGGATGATGAGGACGAGCAAGTAGCTGTGCAGCAATCCCCCCCCGGGACAGTTAAATTGCCCCTTGTGCACCGTGTAAAGGACAAGGATCCCAATCCACCTGCAGGGAAGCCAGATAACAAAAGTTACAGTTCGAAAGGAGAAGTGCAACACTGCAAAGTGATCGCCTGATCGGCAGTTTCGATCTTAATGAAGGCATTGCACAAAGATCGATAGCAGGGGAGCTGTTACATAAGGAACGTGTCAGAAGGAAGCGACCACAAGGATGCTCCGCAGGAAATACAACTCAGCCGTGTGCAGCCCGGGCTCCAGGCTCCTCACTGCCTCAGGTCCCACAGAATCCAGGCCGCGGGACAAAAAGGAATCACCCCAATAATTACTGCAGTAACGAAACCACACGAGCGCTGCTCGGGGATTGGACACAGCGGGCGCTCACGGCCCGGGGCACCGACAGCGCCGCAGGTTCCGTGTCACGGCTGCTCCCGCCGCTGCTCCCGGGGGCACCGCCGCGGGGCTCCGCGCACCCCGCCGGGCTCCGCGCACCGCGCGGGGCAGCGGTCCCCGCGGGAAGCGCTCCTTACCACACCAGCCGCACGAACAGCTCGAAGGCCCCCGGGAGCACGAAGTCGTCGCTGCCGATGGCCCAGCGGCGGCCGAACACGACGAGCCCCGGCATGGCGCGGGCCGGGCCGGGCTCTCACCGCTCCCTCAGGGCCGCGCGGGCCCCGCCCCCGCCCTCCAGCCCCGCCTCCCAGCCCCGCGGGGCCGTGACGTCACGGAGGCTCGGGGCACGCACGCGCCAGGAGGTGCGCGCGCGGGGTGGCGGGAAAGCCGGGCCCTCGCAGCGCGCGTGCGCGGGCGGGCGGCCCAGTCGCGGCGAGCGACGCCCGAGGGGCGGGGCCGGTTACGTCACGGGGCGCCTCCGTGAGGGGCGGCGAGTTAATTTGTGAATTAGTGAATTACAGCGCAAAGCACCGAGGGAGGGCAATGAGCTCCCTCGGACCAACACACACAGCCGTGGCTCCTACCGAGATCGCGCTCTTGTATTTCACCACAGGGACACATCTGGTTTTTGATCACCCGGGCTGCTCAGCGTCGCATCTGAGATAGTGGAGACTGCAGCACCTCAGCACCCACACTGCACGTAAACACTACTCACCTGGGGTTAGGAATGAGAACCATCACTGCCGAGGGAGATACTGATGGCAAATTCACTCAGAGAAGATAAACACTTTCTTGAAGATAAAACACAAGCACCAAACCCTCCTCTGCACAAGGCTGGAGTCACCACTGTGGAGACTGCAGCACCTCTGCACCCACACTGCAAATAAACACTATTCACCTGGGTTAGGAATGAGAACCATCACTGAGGGGGGAGATAATTTGCTATCATTAACTCGAAGATAAATACTTGAAGATAAAACACAAGCACGAAACTCTCCTCTGCACCAGGTTGGAGCCACAATCGCTTCTTCCACCAGTGATTATGCCCCTCACACCCATAAAAAATTCATATTTCAGTACTGCAAACAATGACATTAAGCAACTTGCCCACACAACAACTTTTCACCCAGGCTAACAGAAAACTTTCACACTCAGGAATGAAAAAAAAAAAAAAACCCAAAATGTTTTCACCATTTCATAAAGTGTTTATTGAGGATGGTAACACAGGATAAATCATGCAACAGCTCAGTAAAAAAAGGGAATCATTTAAAGGATGAAGAATGGTAACTGGTGCTGCTGATTTTGAAAAGTTTATAAAAAAAATATTAATTGTCCAAAAGTGACATTGAAAACCACTTGAAGCTGAACATGGAAGTTGCTTATAAAGCATTCATTAAAAAGAAAATGTAGATATTGTTTAAAATGATCACCTACAGATTACTGCAATCAACTTACAAGTCTCCCATTTCTATAGCTGTAATGGTGTAGCAGGGCTGTACACATCCAAGATATTTAACCTTCTTTTCCTGAACAAACAATATAGTCACAAACACGTGCCACCAATGAATACAAGTGCACCTCTTACCCTTCACAACCTGCACTGCCAAGTGCTTTCATTATTGGGATTACCTTCCCAAACATCATGGCAGAACAGGAAAAGGCCCATCCTTGTGGCCTGAAGCAATTTCCTCATTGCCCTCTTGCCATCAGTCTGTTTTAGAAGGGGAACAACTACAAAATGTGACTGTTCCCCTTCTGGCACCAACAGATATTTTGAATAAGGAACTCCATGTCAGCAGATGGCACAAAGACTGGGCACCAGCACATCACATCAAACATCGGTGGTTTCAGATTTAGAGTTGACATATATTCGCCTTTTGGAAAAAAAAATAAATATAGTGGAATGAAAATTGAATCAAAGGGAAAGAACAGATGACTACCATCCATCAAGGAGGCACATATCTGTGCACTGAAAAACAAAAAAAAAAAGGAAAAAAAAAAAATCAGTCATTTCAAAGAAAATCTTGAAAATTAAAAAAACGTTTGCACTTGTTCCTGGTCATAAACAATCTCACAAAAATCTCACTTTTGGAACTATTCCAATTGAAACCATACACTGAATTTATTAATACAGTATAAGTTTCTTTATGTAAAAAATCTTTATACATAGTAATAAAAAAGATAAAGGCAAGATGCATCAAACAGAAATCTGCTGGTTGTTTTTCCTCCGTTCTTACAGAGCCGCTGATGACTACCTGCACTATAAAGAGCTGTGTTTCTGACTTTCTGTCTCAAGCATCTTCGCCTTTGCTTGTGATAAGGATTGTTCTGTCCAAGCATCCAAAAGGACAGATGCTGGTGATGTTTTGGCACTTACGCTGGCAAACTGAGCTTCTTTCCCTTGAGTACTGTAAGGAAAAGTAGGGAAGAAAGCAGTTAGCAAACCAAAGTTGTGATGCAGGAGAAGCACACACTGCTGAAACGTCAAAGGGACCAAACCCCATCACACAGAGTCCCTTTGTCGTGAGATGGGTACACTGCAGACGGTCCTCCTAAGCTGCCTCTCTTTAACACATACTGGTAAAACTAGGATCAACAGCAATTCTAATCTTGCCCTCTTGTGGCACCCTGGAATTCCCACTTTTCACCCTCATAGGACATACCAGCCCATGATCATGGTCTCTTAAGAGTTATGACTAAAGTAAAACAGCCCCAGATAGCTTTGCAGTTACATAATGGAAGGTGGAATGTGAGCAAGGGCAGAATTACTAATGCCCCCAGCAGAAGTGACTGCTTCTACAATCAGCACAAACAGAAATATCCCAAACCCTTTGGATTCCCAAGGTATTTAAACCACTGAGAAAGGTGTCTGTAAGCCTGGGATCTGCACATGACAGTGGTGGTCAGGAGAAGCAGAACGTTCATGTTTATCAATGGAAGGCAACTGCAACATGTATTTAGCCCTACTTAATGTTTTTCTGTAAGTTCACCAGACCATTTACACATTTATATTCTACCTATACACAAAAACAGTCCTCAGAAATGCCCCACAATAGCAGAAAGCACACTTGATAAATTAAGGAGATATCAGCAATAATTTACACACAGAATCAACAACCTTGTAATGCCAATACAGCAGATCCCTACGAACACATTAATTGCTACATTCCACAACCTGAAGCTGGAGGTTACTGCACTACTTACCTTTTGTAACATACAAATAGAAGAAGTCACAGTACAGAACGGTCTGGACCACACCAGCAACAACAGCTATGAGGTCAAAAAATCCCTCAAAATAGTAGCGCCAAATCCAGTTGACTAAATACAAGGCACGGTACAGACCCAAGAAGAAAAGATAGTGAGTAGTGATGGTCTCTGCTTCCCCAGTTTTGCTGATCATAAAAAGTTGAGGGAGAATAGCAACCGATTCAAGATAGATGGAGAAGGTCCACAGTATCTGAAAGGAAAAAAAACGCACGTTTATTCAAGTGTCTTACTGATAAGAGAAGGACAGAAAACATTTGACTTGGCTTGACTTTTCACTCTCTAGCAATGTTATGAATGAACACCTGTTCATACAGGTACATTATTTTGGCAAACATTTTAGGTACAGGAAAAACTAAGTGAAAGCTTCATAATCAACCACAGGATGGCACGAGGGAACGTTCCTGGCACAGAACACTCTCTCCAAAGCAGCTGTGCAGTGAGCTGGCACACACAGGTTCACTCACAAGAAAACCTGTGTGCATTCAGCTCAGGAGTCACAGTACCATGAAATACAGCTTACAGAGCTGGTGCTGTGAAAAGCTGCAGAGAAGATGAAGTGCTTTCCCTCCCCATGTTCTTTCACCTTTTATCTACTGGTTTAAAGGATGAGTTAATACAGAACAGATTTTTAAAGTAATGTCTCAAAGTGCAGCAATTCAATTTCCTTTACTCTCTAATAGAATTGTATAACTCTAATGAAGCTTCAAATGAAGCTCAGTCCACTTAAAATAAGCATATGAAGTTACTCTCTATTTCATGGGAAAAATTACCTGTTTGAACTCTAATTCCATTTTTAATATAATTTTTCTGCCAGAAAAACACACAGCTGCACTTCAAATACAATGCAATTCTTTCTAACACTCCAGACCATTTGCAGTTTTACAAAATTTAAGAAGTATTCTAATTCCTTTTGTTTTCACCAGGTGGCACCAACTATTCACAAACTGCATTCTGGGGCATTTCTTTTACAGACAAAACAAAAGGAAGGACACCTTTGAATTAATATAACCATCAGAGTGTACTGGGAAAAATACAGTCTTCTGCTTAATAAAATAACCAATGTTGATAATAATGCTGGTCTCCTGAGCTGTCCTTAATTTGCACAGACACCTACACTCCACAGATGCATTAAGGAAAGGATTAGCCTGAACCTACTAAACACCATTCTTTTGTCAGCCTAAAAACGCTCATCTTCATGTTTGAATATTTTCAGGGAAAAAAAAATACAACCTCCTGCTCACAATCAACTCACCTCCAGAGGAGAGAAGTCATGATTGACAAGGAATGAGAGCCCACCGACAGGAACGATCAGGAACTCCACTCGGAAGGTGTCGTGGTTTCCATCGTAGGTGGCCTTGAACTTCATGTAGATCAGGTACACGGTGGCGTACGAGCAGGCGATGTAGATAAGCTGGAGAGCAAGGAAAGAAAAGAAACAAAACCCAAAACAATCCATAGAGGTTGTAGGAACAGATCAAACTCCCCGAACAACAATATCCCCAAGCACTAAGAGGAGTAAGTGTGGTCTGTTCTGGTTGGTTGCATTGTTTGTTTATGTGATTTTGCAGGGTGTTGGTGGTATTTAACTTTGTCAACACCAGTGACTCTGGGCTCTACTGGTTTTGTTGCTTTAAAGGCATCGCCTGTCTCTGGTTGAAGTGACTGTCCAAAGGTGCTTTGAAGACCCTTTGCTGAGTAGACAGAACTAAGAAGTGACTGGGGAAGGAATACCCCTACTGCAACTGCAAGGGAAGCACTGGCCCCAGACATTTACATTAAAAATGTGCAGATGCATCCATGCAGTAATGATGGAAGGGGCCTTTCAAAAAGCTCAGCGTGGTGTAGCTCATGTGGCAATTAAAAACCTATTCAACAAGCCCCATTCAGACTCAGCCATTTAACATATCACAAATTAGCTGATTTGTGATAGACCTTTAAACTCCTCTAAAATCTGAAGAGCAGCAAGTGGACACTGTTCACCAACCAACAAGGCACAAAAGCTGCAAAACTAACAAACTGAGAAGCAGCTAACCAGAATTCAGTTTGAGCTGAATGTCTAATGTTACCGTTTTTAATGGTTCTGGTACAGTAGACTTCATAGCTATTCCCCGTGGAAAAAGCAAAAAGCCTCATTTTACAGATGAGAAAACAGAACCAGAGAGAATCTATGACTTTCTAAAGGTCAATCTGCCACCATCAGGACAGAGCTCACACTGTCCTGGAGTCAACACAGTACAGCAGACTAGACAAATAGTTTAGTTTCTGCCTCAGTTTCATCACAAAGATTAAATATTCCACACCATTTATCACATTAAATATGGGTTCTTTACAACTGAAAAGTAACTGATTAGGAAGCCCACTGTTTGCAGATGCTATTAATCACTAAAAGCTCTGCTCACATTAACAAAATGATGCAAATCCTGTATTAAGGAACACAGAATCCAAATGCTCTGCTACACAAGCACCCCAACTGACTGGAGAAAAAAGTTAAAGGACAGGATACAGGGAACTCCTACTACAGGTGTAAACTAATAGCAATTTGTATGGTCATAGAAGACACTAAGAAAGTGTGAATGGATCCAAACTCCTTATATTACAAATTTCTTCATGACACTCAACAAGATTTCATTTTTAAAGATACCAAATTAAAAGAATGTTAGAAAAATGACTGCAGAGTGCACTGGCAGAAATGCAACCAATACTCAGCGACAGGTACCATGAAAAGGAAACTGTAAAATAGAGAATGCTACAAATAACAAAAACCAGTCTGCAGGTCATTAAGAACAGCAGATAGGGTCAATCTGTGTAGTTCTGTATGTATTCCTGGAACACAGAAGAAACTAATTTTCCTAAATATCTGACAATCAGTGCCAGACAAATACAGCAAGTTGGTACCTGTAGGTTAACTAATATTTCTCAAAAAATACCGAAGAAAATCCCAACTCTACAGAAATTAACAACTTTTTTTGCTGCAAATAACAGTATTTTCTTCAGATTAGAAAGTTCATCACCTTATGCTCTGGGTAAGCTGATCTGTAGCAGTTCCTATAGACTCCTAAATACATGGAGATAGAACAAGAAGTTGTGTTGGGACACTCAAGCTTCATCTTGACACTGCAGTAATGGGCTGAAAAGACACTTATGTCCAAAAGCCTTTCTAAGCAGTAAACTTAGAAACTGCAATAGAAGCTTCCATTTGGCAAGTTAATATTGGATTTGAACAGATTTGAACTCTTTAATTACTGGAAAGACTCAGTTTAGTGTGAAGTTGAGTATCACAAGTGTCATTTCCCACATTCATTCCATTCCTAGTCAGAAAGGCCACAAAACAAAGATATGGTTATGACCCCAAATCACAACCAATACATAAATTGCAAAACCCCCCAAGGGGCTCCTCTGGTGCACCAACAGTACCTTTCAATAGTCTCAGAAATTACACATGGAAAAAGCTTGTGTTTCAAGAATATTTTAACCCACAGCTCTTCATCTAGACTGCCAGTATTGAAACTTAGGCATACACATGTGATTTGTTAGAAATGCAAGTTTAACATTCAAAATTTTATTTTACAGTATTATTCCCCTAATTCTTCCACACATTTTACATTACTGATTATCTAAGTACTTCCTCCTGGCAAAGTTACACTATCCTCTGAATTAAAGCTGAAAAGCATCAAGAAAATCCAAGAATAAAGGAACTGGATTAAAAAAGCAACTGCTCTGGTGCCACAAATGCACCAGTCTGAACTGGTGCCACAAATATGCTGCACTCTCATAGATTACTGCTTTATTTTTTTTGTACTTGGCATGAGAATTGTAGGACTAAATAAGAAATAACCCCAAACTGAGGCTCCCTAACATTCAGTGGGCAAGTGAACAGGGTACAATCTCATGGAAGTGACATTCCTAAGAGAGTGCTCCTGTCAACCTCTGGTCAGCCTCTGACCAGACACTGGCTGCAATTCTGGCAGTGCATTCTGAATACTAATTTACCTTGTAGTGGATAAAAAGAGATTTACTTATGCTCTAATGTCTCAATTGAGAAATGCAATTTATTTCAACCATTCTCCCAAAAGCTTTTATTTTCAGTAACCAAAATAACACTTGTTCTAAGCGTCACAGTCCCCATACAAACAGGTTTTAAAAGCTGCATGTAGAGTGTGGAAAAAAACCCAGGGTTTTGAGTCCATCTTCCACATTCTTTATCCAAAGCCCATCTTAGCTTATTCTGTAACAACTGTGCAGTGGGCCATTTAAAGAGGCTTTTATTAATGAAATTATGCACTCTGCAAGCAACATCACTAGCTTTTCTAACTCTTCAGTATACTCTACCTTCATAGATGTGTTATACAATGAAATGAATGAAGTGAAGAGGTCCAGGTAACGGGTAGTGAAGACCAGTGCAAACAGAAGCTGGCTTTTCCCAGAAATACCTAAAGTGATAAAGGAAATAACTGATTATTCAAAAAGTGATGATGTGCTTTAAAACACTTGATGCTGAGGATGAGAAAGGATATAGCCTTCATTTCTGTGCAAGTTGATTACACAATTAGGACAAATTCCAAGCTTCCAAGGTGTACAAACATAATTATAAGCCCAAATAGCTTAGTAGTGTGAAAACAGGCAATTCAATTCAGAAACTTAATTGACCACATGGTGGGAAAAATAACAAACAGTCAAAACTAGATGCTACTATGTACTATAACAAAATTTTAAAAAGAGAGAGAAGTGAGCTAAAATGTCAGACATCTACATAGCATCTTCAAAGCAACTTTTGATTCTAGGCCAAAGCCCCAGTGTCAAAATGTTTGTACTTAACTTCAGGCACTAGAGCTGAGTTAGAAGCATAAAAGCTTTGCACAATCAGTCACTAAAAGCTTCTGAAAACTGGGCTGAAGCATCTCTCCATAATACTGATGTGGTGGTGTGTCACAGCAGGGGAACAAAACAACCTACCCCTGTGCCTCTATCTTGTTATTCCAATTATTCTTGTTTTCAGTCATCCAGGGTGAAAATAATTGAATCTGTTCAGCTAAGCATGCAAATCTCGTTCAAAAAACAAGAGGGAAAAATACTCTGTAGGAGAGGGTTATGATGCAAGGCTCAAAATCCTTGTCCCTTAATACAGAGATATTTCTATAAAGGCTTTTAATAACAGTGCCATAAAGCAATTAACAGAAGGCTATCTGTTATGGTTATTGAACTCCTTTTTCACTCCAGCTTAAGGAACAGGGAATAAGCTGCCCCCAGTGAAGGAATTTTATGTTTATGTATAAAGTACAGGAAAACTGAAACAGTAACAATTAAAAAGGAGGTTGTTGGCAACTTTCATATGTGAAACGTCTGTGGGGTGAGCCTGACTTGCCACCTACAGAACAACCCAACTGCAGTGTGGGGAACAGCAAATGCCTCAAAATCTACAGCTGTGAGGCTGTAAAGCCCCAGAATAAAACTTGCAAGTATGAAAAAACAAAACAACCCCTCCCAAAAAAACCCACAAACAAGCTATTTCCCAAAATTAAAAAAAAAAACCAAACAAAAATATCTGATATCTCTTGAACTAAACTCCATTGAACAGACAGCTGAAGCAGCACCCTGGGCTGTCCCAGGAGTGCTCCCCAGCATCACCCCTCGCCAATAAAACCTCTCAGCAAGAAATGCTGTCCGAAGGTCAGGGCCCACAGGACAAAGAAATCCACCTGGACAGATCACAGAACAGCAGCACACTACAGCATGTAATTACACTAAATTATTTAGCATGCTATTTTCTTTTAGTAACTAACTGTGAACAGCAAAAAAAAAAAAAAAAGGCATGTAAGATACATTAAATATCAATAACAGCTATAAATTTGGATCTGGATATACTGTCACAGACATACATATACTTGACAAATTCCTCTAAGGCATCAGCAGTCTCACCTCCTCGACCCCAAAGCTGTAATTTTTATTAAGGCTTTCAATACATTCACTGATTTTTTTAAGCTTTAGGATAGTTGTATGTTCCTGAAACCCATCCTAAATCCAAGATTAGACTCATTTTCAAGTTAAGTAGGCTAGACTACACTAGGCAAGGTTCAAAGTATAAACCAAAGGCCTATGGAGAGACAGGAAACTGGGAGAAAGTAAGATCTATACCATGAGCGAAGATGGAGGGAGGGAGTAGGTAAAGACTCTGTTGTACGAATTTGATGCACTTCCTTCTCCCTTTCTTATTACACCCACAAACATTCCTTAGTTCTTGAGCTAAATAAAAACATTTTTATTTCTTCTTTCCAAGCTCTGGTCTCAAATCTGGAAGAGCCAAACCTTTCCTTTTTGTTCCATCCTCACACGTGGAAAAATTCCTTCAACTTCCGCGCTCCAGCTTGGCTAAAAGCCATAGCATGAAACTTTAATTCAAAAGCTCTGCTGATTTTCACTGCCAGGGAGGAGAGCACAGCTGGAATTGTAGGACCTTCTGATCAACTTCATTTTGCTCTGGTGAGTCAGGTAAGGAGCAAGAGGCCGAGCAGAGGCATTCAGCCAGCCCAGCTCGGGAGTGTGTACAGCACTTACTGACTGTGAACTGCACATCACAGCCAGAAAATCTTTAAACTAAAGCTTTCCAAAGGAAAGTCAGTCCATGCTTTGCCATGAAAACTTCACAGACTTTGTGAAATAAAAAAAAAAAGTTAGTTTTGTTCTGTATGAAGTTCACATCAGCCACAGAAACACACCATCTTTGATTCTGCTAATAAAATACTAACATCAACAATGCTGTACCTTCAGTTAAATAACCCAACCTAATTCTGAAGACAAATTTTTCAACACAGAAGTATTTTCCTTCAAAGAGAGAGAAGATATTCCAAAGCTACCTAAAGCAGCAGTTTTTGAGAAAATACAGGCAAACTGGCAGCAGCCTATGGTAAAGTACTGTCTAAAGTCTTCAACATAAGTGTATGATCTGGTCAATAGCAGACACAGAAAACTGAGATACAGCTACACTACCTGGCAAAACTATAACATATTTACTGCCTACAGTACTTTTTTAGAGTATTTAGCATATTTCAGTATTCAGCCTTGCAACTGCAGGTCACCTTTAACACTTGACAAATTACCAATACGCGCAAATCAATTTTCAGGCAGTAATTTGCACTGCAAACAATCTAATTTTACTTGAAATGGGAAAGAAAATACAGTCTGAACATGACAATATTTGAAAGCACAGGATTCCTCAAGTCTCACAAATTTTCTAATTATGACATGAAGCAATAATGGAGTTACCTGCTACATTCTCCACGGCTCTTATCAATAATTTTTGACCTGCTGAGTGGCAAACGTTTTTCTAAATTTTAAACCTGGATACTCAAATAACTATACATGCAAAAAAAAACGTTTCCCTGCCAGCTCTGAAATTCTGAAATCACAATTTGATTTGCTTTCCTCTTGTTCTCTTTTCAATATACTGACTAAATCAGATAAACAATTAAGTTCGTCAAACGCTTCTGAAACCCAGACTGCTCCACAATGCAGCTTAGCCCAGCCTCACCTATTTTCCTCAATTAGAGGAGTCTCTTTTTAGCATAGAAAATGGGGACTGATGTGTCTTCAGGAAGCAGCAGGTTGCAGCAGAGGTGCACAGGCTGTCTCCCTCATCTCCAGCTGCTTTTACAGGCCTTCGAGCTCCTCTTGGAACAAAGGCCTCAGACACGGATGCAACCAGAAGAGAGGAGTCGGCACCATGTGCTTTGCCAGCTCTTCATGGATCACAGCCTTACAGTTCAGCCCTGATTTATTTTCTAAGCCTCTGCTGCTGCAAAAGTGCACAGTTACAGCAGCAGCTGGTTTGCTCACATTTCCTCAGTCACCAGTAACCAGGAGGTATAAGTTTATTTAATTTATAAACTGCCCTAATAACCATGCAATGTAAAGGAATGGCAGAAAGCCCTCTAGAAGAGGCTCTTGGCAGCTGCTCAACATTAACTGGTAACAATTTAGGCGTTACTGTCCTGTATGACTTTACAAACATATTTTATGCAAATATATATTTACGAAGTTTTCATCAGTAGAAACCTCAACTGACAACAACAAACCACTAGAAGGAACAGAAGAGAGCCCCAAAAATAAAATTCTTTGAGGTGTTTGTGTTCTCTAGACAAATTTATTAGGCCTCAGACAGTGATCTCAGCAGTAACATGGATCTGGATTTACTCCTGAGGACTCAGGCAGAACTGGAAGACTCCAAAAACACCAATCCTTGATACACACACCCCTGTTTCATTTTTTTTTGCTCAGGAAAATGAATGAAGCAGACATTTCCTACTGAAAGAGCCCATGCACGTGTGTGTTCAGGGATGCTGGCTAACCTGGAAAAGGGAAGAGCTGAAGGCTCTATGTAATAAAAGCTTTCTTTCCTGTATGACTGGTGTGAATCTGCTTTCTTATGAAGAAACCCCTCGTAATAGAGATCCTTAATCACAACTGACTTAAGATAAGCAACATCAGATCACTTTTTAAGCAGAAAGATGGGACTAGGTCACACTGTACTACACTGCGTAAATAACCTCAGTCCAAAGGTCACTTAAGAATCTCTTGGCTCAAACCCTATTTGAATTTTAGCCTTGCACTAGAATGTCTTTTTTCCTTCTTCAGACAACAAAAGATATTTAGTTTTTAGATAATTAACTCTGTTCCTGTTTGTAATCTCAACTGCGTTTCCCAAGTAAAACACAGGACAAAACTCTACAGAAGAGTTGAAGAAGGCAAGGCCCTCTCCTTCCAGATCCAGACAGGATTCCTAAAGCACTAGAGACTGAGCCAGGTAAGTGCATTGGGAGGGTGCTCTTGCACCCCATGACCTCAGGAACAATAGTTCTGTGCTGCTGCTGCTGCATGTGGACCTGGAGTCATTTGATTGACCTCATTTGTAAAGTTAACAACAGTTTTTACTTTAAGTTTGTTTAAAACCAAAGCTATTAATTTACTTTTTAAAAATCAAAACTATTCATTCACTCTTTTTTTTCTTTGCACTATCAAGTGATTATCAAATGACTTGACGTGAAAACATACAGAACCTGCACTTCCTCTTACCTGTAGTGTAAATCTCTTTCATTTCCCCATTAGCAGTTATTTCAGGTTACAGCTTAAACTAATTCTTCACGCTTTTAACTGAAGACTTTATGAATACATCTGCTCAACAATGCTAACCTGGTATTTGAATAATATCTCAAGTCAACACACGGCAAACTGATTTCAAGAACAATCACCCTCACTAACGAAGGAGCAGCTCACCGGAGAGAAGGCAAAGTCAAGCTCACAGTCAAACTCCGGTGCACAGCAAAAATGGTATTTGCAGGGCAGGCGGCCCGACCCACGTAACACACCGAGCACGGAAATGCCCATTTTGAATGACAACAACTCCCGGTTTTCTGAAAGAAATCAGCTATGCTGCAGTTATGGGAACTGCCTGCAATTCCCTCCAACCACCACACCGTACACCAGGAGGGAGAGAGCGACGCGCAGCACACGGGATTCGAGCAGGCCCGTGCAGAGCAGGGGGGAGCAGCCGCGATCCCACCCGGGGGGCGGCGGAGCGGGGCTCGCCCGGCCGGGACCCGGCGCTCCTCCCGCTGCCACGTCAGACGGGCCCGCCGATCCCGCCTGGAATCTCTCTCCTACAGCTTCCTACTGCAGCCGGCCAGGCAAACAAACGCCCTAAAACCGGCACGAACCGCAGTCCAATTCCTGCACAAAAGGGGAGCGGGGCCGCCGCGGAGGGAAGGCGCGGAGGGAAACTTCGGGGGCTGCGAACTGCGAGCCTGTGGCTCCCGGCGCCGCTCCAAACCCGGAGCTGCCGTGGAACACGGGCGGCCCACAGGCCGAGCAGGGCCCGGGAAGGCGAGGAACGAGCTCCAGCGCCTTCCCCGACGGCGGCGGGCGCGGGCAGGGATGGAGGGATGGAGGGATGGAGGGAGGCGGCTGCCCGCCCCGCGGGGGACGCATTCCTCCCCCTCCCCTCCTCCAAACCGGCCTCCCCATTCATTCGCCCGCCGCCGGGGAGTTACATAAGGAAGGAGCGACCCTCCCGGGCACGGCCGGAGCGGCGGTGCCCAGGGATTAAAGTACAAATAATTGTAACCACAACACCGCTCAGGGAACGGCAGCTCCCGCCGGCGCCCCCCACCCCGAGCAGGGATGCGGCTCCTCCTTCCCCCCCCACTCCCGGCTGCCCACCCGCTTCCCTAGCGCTGGATTTGGAGGGGGCCGAGCCGGGGAGAGGTCAGGAGGAGGACAGAGCCCCCTCCCCTGCGCAGAGGGAGCGACCGTCCCTTTTCACCTGCGCGGCCCCAGTCCCGCCCGCCCGACCCGGGAGCCCTCGGGGGCGCCCCAGGGGGGTCAATCCCCCCTCGCCGCCTCTCCCCGCTCCACCACGGCCCCTCCCGGGCCGGCAGGACCCCCCACCCCATCCCGGCTCGCCGGGCTCCCTCCGGGGCGCGGCCCCGCGGGGGCGATCGCAGCGGCTGCGGGGGCGATGCCGCCCGGCCCCCGGCGGGGCTCCCCCCCGGGGGGGGCTCCACGGCCCGGAGCCGCCCGGCCGGTCCCGCCCCGCGGCCTCCGCACGCACCCGCGCAGGAGCGGCTCTTCCAGATCTTGAGCAGCAGGATGATGATGGCCGCCAGGTGGGACAGGTCCCCGGTGAGGCGGAAGATGTTCATGGCGGCGGCGGCAGAGGCGGCGGCGCAGCCGGAGCCGGGGAGCGAAGATGGCGCAAGCTCAGCGGGCACCGAGCGACGTGGCCCGGGGACGTGGCCAGGCAGCCCCGCGCCGGTGCACGCCGGGAAGCGGGGGGGGAGCGCCCGCCCCGCTCCGCCCTCAGCCGGGGCCGCCCCGGGAACCGCGGGCCGGGCCGGGCGGGGGAGGGCTGCGGGGCTCGGCCCTCGGGGTTTTTGGGTGTCTAAACTCAGCAGTTTGGATATGTAAGAGCTAATAAATATATATTAATAGCTGCTGTCGTGTTCTGCGAAAACGAGCGGTTGATTTGATGCATGTTTGGTATCCTTTTAGGTGAAAATCTATATAAGTTATTGGAGCGGGTCCAGCGGAGGCCACAAAGGTGGTGAGGGGTCTGGAGCCTCTCCCTTATGTGAAAAGGCTGCGGGAGCTGGACCTGTTTAGAGAAGAGAAGACTGAGAGGGGAATCTCATAAATACACATAAATATCTCAGAGGCGGGTGCCAAGAGGATCACAGAATCATGGATGTCATAGAATGGTTCTACGGGTTGGAAGGGACTTCAGAGATTGTCTCATTCCACCTCCCTGCCACTCACTACACCAGGTTACTCAGGGCCCTGTCCAACCTGCCCTTGAACCCTTGCAGGGGTGGCACAGCCACAGCTTCACTGGGCAACCTGTGCCAGAATGGTGCCAGACTCTTTTCGATGGTGCCCACCAACAGGGTGAACAGCAATGGGCTTAAACTAAAACACAAGAAGTTCAACCTCATCATGAGGAAGAACTTCTTCCCATTGACGGTGGCAGAGCTCTGGAACATCTGCCCAGGGAGGGCGTGGAGTCTTCCTTCTCTGGAGACATTCCAAACCCACCTGGACACGTTCCTGTATCACCTGCTCCAGGTGACCCTGCCTTGGCCTGCGGTTGGACTGGATGATCTCCAGAGGTCCTTTCCAACCCAAACAATTCTCTGATTCTATGAAATCTTCCAAGAAAAGAACAAGGCAATTATTCCTTGCAGCAGTCGGGCTCTGTGAGTCAGCACAGTGCCTCTTGACAGCCATGAATCCCTACCCTGAAAGGGGACATCACCAGCAGAGTTCAGTGAGCAGTTCAAAGAGGCATCTCCTCTTGATAACTCTCCAATGTTCTCCATAAAAAAAGGCAACAATCCAAACAATAACCCAGAAAACTAGGAATAGCCTCACAGGAATGGCATTTCCAATGACTGTAGAAATCCCAGCTGAACAGTGGTGCTTTGTGGGTTAACTTATTTCTTAAAAATCTGTTGGCTTATATTGTTTCACGAAATAGCGTGAGGACTTAACTATTACAGAACAATATATAGAAAATTTCCCACAGCAGAAGGTTATGGGTTGTTTGAAAATTTATGAAAAGGATCCTAACCGCAAGCTTTAATTTTCCTGTTTAAAATGTAGCACAAATATTGCAATCTTTAAAGAGCTTACGTATTCCTCAAAAGAACAGAACTGATTAGTACCTCCTATGGAGTTTATCTTTTTTAATAAGTACCCACAGTGTGACAGAAACAAATTTACTTATTTTCAGAGATTAGGAATCAAAGCCTGTCCTCTTACATCACTGTGTGTACAAGTACAGCAGTACAACTCCTTGACAAGCTCCATAGTACCTCTTATCTTACACTTCTAATGCCCTAAGAGAAGAGTTAATTTGAAAAGTTTAATAGATTTGAACTCTAATAGACTAATTATCCTAAACAGATATTGAATATTTTTTGGCATCAAATAATGTTTGATGTAACTACCAGTGAGTTGCCCATTTGAGGACATGTGTTAGGAACCCAAATCCAGGACCTGGAGAATTTGCACTGAAGGCAGCAGCGTCTGGCAGAACTCCCCAGGTCTGTGGTATAGACTGTTTGACACAGGCTTGATTGAAATATGTACATTTAATACCTCAGATCTAAACACTTCTGAAAGGATGAATACTGAAATAAAAACAGCTAATAAAAACACTGACAGATGCATATCTGGAATCTATTTTAATAGATAAAGGCAGAGAGCTGACATCCATTCTCTCTCAACCCCCTTCTCAATTCATGTAGGATATATTCAGAACTTGTTTGTGATCTAAGTTGTTTTCTGACATCTGATTAAATATTGAAACATGTCAGGCCCCAATTAAAGATGACCTAAGGCAGCTTGTGCATCAAACCAACACATGATTTTAACTATGCAATGGCTATTCTTTGATAAATCAATACAGTTAATTTCTACATACAACAGTTAACAGATAGTGGGGAAAGCAGTACCAGAAAATACTATGCTGCTGTATTTGTGACTATTAGCCTTTTCCACTGCTTTCAATATTTCTCCTATATGATTTTACTCTCGCCTTCTCTTCTTTTCTCCTTGTCCCCCAAAGACCACAGATATTAAGTGAGATGTTAATTATTTCTAAGGCTAATTAATACCAGCTAAAACATTATAAGATAAATGTTATGCTGCTGTCAGCATAAAGCAAGAAAACCAGCAATCACAATTCCTCCATTTAATACTTCAATGTATAGTCACTTGGACTGTGAGCTCTGCACATGCCTGTGTTCCTGCATCATAAGGGCAAGAAAATCCTCTCATTAATCCGGATTGGAAAAGCAGAATGATGCTGAACAGAAAGGGGCAGGAAGAGACAGATGGACATTGGCTGCTTTCTACTCATTGCAGAAAAAAATGTAATACATTTGGTGACTATCTATTTCTGGGTACAATTAAAGAACTAGATGTGAATTTTGATAAAAATATCCTATGGTAGAAAACTGCTACATGTCCTGATGTCAGGTGGGGTATATGAGTTAGTCTTGTAATTTCTCTGTTTAAGGACTGTGTATACAGATATGGAAAGATAGCCTGATACTGGATCAGACACTTTATTAAAATATGAAATTATGGGTACCTGGATAGGAAAGGGAAGTCAAATCCCTCACCTCAACAGCACTGGAGTAAGCAGTGCCCAAGGCTGTCCAACATCATATGACATGGCAGAGAATATTTTACTAATCAGGACTATAAGGTTCTTAGCTCTGCTTAGTTCCTTGCTTACAGGTCTTACTTAAAAACTAAACCAAACCAAACCAAAAACCACCAAAGCAAAACCCAACCCCCCTCACAAATTTATAAAAAACATTTAAACATTTTCACTGAGATAAAGAGACCACATTGCTTTAAGTTGTGTATCAGCCTTAAATATTGGCCTTTTTTGAGGAAGAAAAAGAGGAAGAGACTATTTGAAATTTGATTTCTCCTTCAAAGGAAGCTGAGCTACCACAGGGAAACAAGGTGCTGCACTGTGATGATTCCGTTCCTCGACTGCTGTGCTGGAATTGGCACTGCCCCACTGGGAAGCAGCATGTGGAGTCTATAACCACAACACAGCACGAGCCAAAATACCAGCACGTGCTCTACAGCCAGGTACCTGCTCAAGTGACACATTCCAGGCAACTGTTGGATTCCTTGCTTGTTTCTGAGTGTCCTTGGAGTGAGTGAGACCTCTCCCATAGCCCCAGGTGGGTTTGGCTGGCACACCTGGGGGCATGTCTTGCATCTGCTCCAAGGTGGGCAGTCAGTGGGACTCTGAAAAGGTCCCAGTCCAATACGATGGGGCTGCAATTTGTGTTACTGGAAAATAAATGAGGTGGGGATGGTCCCTTGGGGCAGCAGTCAAGTGATAAGCTAAATCTGCCATAATGCAGTACATAACTGAGCAGATTATACAGAGAAAAAAAGACCTTCTTAAAATTATGGAAGGGTGCCTTTTGCCTTTCCTTTTTTTTTTTTAAGCAGAATCTTTAGAGCCTCACCCTGAAGAGCTGGTTAGCTCTGATGTGACAGATTGGGATCACCGGGAGTGAAACATTCCATGTACTGTACAAAACCTGACAACAGCCATAATGCCAGCTTTAACAGAGACAGTTTTCAGACACTGGGGATGGGAAGTTGTTTTTTCACCTTCAGGGATTTTAAAGATACCACAAATGTGGCATTTGCCTCAGTACCAAGTCATAGAGACATTTTCCCTACTGATGATCCAGAACCAGTAGTCCCCCTCTTTTTTCTAAACACAATTCTGACTATAAAGGTATCAGGCACTGAAATAATCAGCCGACAAAGTATTTCTTCCCATCTGTTAACCTCTTAATTCCAATCAAAGGAATTAAATGAAATACCTCCTTGTACATACTGCCAGACAGGGGCACCTGTCACATGGCTCACAACACCCAGAAGAGCCAGGCCTACACCAGAGTAAGGTCAGGCTGTGAAGAGTTGGATGGATATCCCACAGCACTGCCCAGCAACCATCAGAGGAGTCACAAGTGGACTGGAGTAAGTAAAATTATTGTCATGATATATATTCAACAGCAGATTTATGACCAAATCTGATTACTTTTTTTCATTCTCAAAGAACTAAAAGAATATAGGAAAAATTAAGCTTGGTTTAAACAAATGTTACCCACATCTACAACAAACAGCAACATTTCTTTAAGAGTCAAAGAAATCTTTATACAACATTTCTCTTTAGTATATTCTTCCCCCAAATCCTGATCATGTGAAAAGAGAGAGACTCTGAGACATTTTTCCCCGTGAATGCATTGCAGTAAAAGTGATCACATGCATGTTGTATGTGATATACATCTGCACAGGGGACAGATCCATATGACTGGATCCTGTGGATAATGGATATCTGCATGAAGGGGTTCTGTGGTTTGTTTCACAGGAGTAAAAAGGAAAGTGTACATGTTTCATTTTCCTCTTAGCCATGGGAGTGTGCTGGATTGTGAATGGATAGCAGATTACATACCATGCATACTAGCGCTCTCCATCCCTCTCTCTCCTTTCCATCTATTCTTTCCACAGAAATTCAGTTTCAACAGTTTTGAGGGAGGCATCTCATGAAACACAGATTTTGTAGAATGGGCTTTTCCATCAGTCACCTTTACTCAGTGGTAAGAGTAAAATTCCTTTTCTAGAATACTTGCCATCCAAGATGCTCACACCATCTCATGAACCAAATAGGATTTGTAATCTCACCATGAAATAAGGACATTAAGTGGGTGCTCCACATTTACCCCTCCTACACTACTCTTGTAAGAAATAGATGCGTCCTCAACCAAATGCAATGCCAAAGTTCTTAACAGAATTATTAATAAAATATATAAGTAATCAAGGAGTTCAGCTATTTAAAAGCACTTGTGCTTGAAAGAAATTACAGCACAGATGGCACCAAACAAAGAGCTCACTCCTGCTCCAATTAAAAGCTAAACTCTGACTCCCATGATTGCAGACGGAATCACTCCCAGGTACATTATATTGACAGAAGAAGATCACTTTCAGCTCATATAGATTTTTGAAGAGCTTGCTATAGCTGAGGCACGTACCTGACTTAGGCAGCTGAACTGGAAATGCTGACTGTCGTCTTGACATGAAAACACTCTCCTGCATCTTCACTGAAGAGCACACAGAATTCAAGTCAGGCAATTTCTAGAAATCAAACAACCTTTTGGTACTTTTGCATCTAAGTGAGGTGGAACTTTTTTAATGTGAAAACACAGATAAATCTTTATAAGGTCTTTGACCTAGTGAAGTATTTTTCACTTTTAGTGGGCATTCACAAGTATTTGCTGGGATTGATAAAACAAATTTCTTTATATTTAAATAAATGTTGCAATCTACTGTTCACATGCAGAAAAGGAAACACGGTGGGAAAAGCTGGTATCTTACCATTAGCATTAAAGAAAAAGGTGCCAGGCAGTTTGCAACAAACAGAGTTCTTTGCTTATAAAATGCAGAACTAAAGCATGTAGTATTATGTGTAACATCATGTCACACCTGACAGGGCTGGTTACAGGCAAAGGCAGCAGATTGCTGAAGGAGGAGAGGGAGAGGAGGGGTGAAAATGCTCTCACTCCTACTTTGCCAATAACAAAGCCCTGAAAATCAGGTTGGCTCCTGCTGCTGCAGGAATTACAGAATCTATGGGACTGTGGTGGGAACTGTTATTCCCAACAGCAGCAACAGCTCACGTTCACCTTCCCCAGTGTCAGTGAAGCAGCAAGACTCTTCCCTGAAGCTCTCCCTCTCAGCCCACTCCTATTGCTTCCCCATCTCAGCAAAACTTCAGTTATGCTTTCAGGGTTGATAATCCAGATGTAATTTTTGCCACAAAGAAATACAAATAACAGCTGGAAAGGCATTTACTACAGTACAGCCCTGAATAAAAAAGCTAAACTTTTCAGTCTATGTATTGCCTTCTTTCAGCTAGAAAAGATAAAGACTTTTTAAATGGCAAAATGGAAAACTGTACCATGAATTCTTGGCATAAAATCATGATGAGCAGCATCAAAATGTATGTTTATATGCAGAGGCTTGACAGTCTTAGTAGTATGTAGACCCAGTGCACAGTTTTCCCTTAGCATTCCCAGATGTACACTTCAACCCTGCCTGAAGTGAAGGGACTGTCTCATGATGAACACAAGCAGGTTTCCACAGTGCATTTTTTCACAGGAAATACTAATATATTGCCAATGCCCTCAGTGTCACCAGTTCTGTGTCGAATACAAACAGCCATGGGGAACTACAGGTGCAGGTGCTTCAATTCTAAAAACGTGTTATCACTTCTTATCTGAGCAGGATTTAAACCAGCAGCCCAGAAGTTATTTTATTGCAACAGCAGTAACTTTTAGTGCAGTTTCTACTACATCACACAGAAGGATTGCCCCTGTCCAGGGAATGTACACTTGAAGTAGAAGAAAACCCAACAGATTGGTACAATAGTGTGGCCAAATTAGCCCATGTAAAAAGCACTGGGTACCAGACATAAGCCCCCAAATAGCAGTCCCCTGTTACTTGCCCCCAGGTCATTCAGGTTCCTTCCCCACACATAATCTTGTCTTTCACTAATTTTCTCATGAGGCAGATAGACCATTTCCAGTTTTGAAATTTGAAGTATTTGGAGGGATACTGAGTTACTTGCTAATGGTAAAGGTATGGAAAGGAGATAATTCTCAGCATGATGGCAGATGAGTGCGTTGCTTTTAAAAAATTAATCACTTTACACTCAGAAGTCTCAGAGCCTCTTGACTCTACTGTTCATGCTGAGCTGAAACTCTTTTTCTCTAGCATATCTGTTGTAAGCTCCAGGACTCTGAAAATCAAAAAAAAAGAAAAATATTAAGTCTTTTGACATACCTTGCTTTGCAGGCTTAAAGACTAAGTTAGAATACTTAAGCATTTAGTTTGTTTAGTTGGAATCTATACCTTAAGCCCATCAGTGCTCTCATTAGAATTTAGCATGTCAAAATGTTAAAATCCAATGAAAGTTAATGGCAACATTCTTTTAAACGGAGATTATCAAAGTGGTTGTGGAATAAAGTCTTATAAATAGACTGGAGCAGGCAAACCAGATTAATACCAAGAACACGTGCCAAATAACAGTGCAGTAATGGATTGGTGTTACATGGAATTTTAAATATACTTTTGTTATGTTTGGCTTTACAATAAAGATAAGATAAAGTGCTTTGCCCTTGATTAGATTCAGAGATAGTCTTACAGAGGTACAAGACACCTTTGTAATACAGACAAATCATTCAGACATTGTTATCTCTGTATTCAAAGCAAGAAGAGGGTTCCACAGTCCTTCGCTGTTACAGGTGAATGATACTTTTGTTCTAAAGTTACCTCTTATTGAAAATATAACTTACCTCAAGATTCACAATCGTGGGTTCAGAAAGGCAGGTGCAGTGTAAACACAGCACAGAACCAGATGCCAAAGCTGCTCAAACAAGGAGCACCTGGAAGGCAGAAACCATCATATCTTAGTGTCACGCTAAAGTTCAGGTCTAGTACAGTCTTATCTACACCACCCCAAAGAGGTGCAGCAAATTCCACCAGCTGAATCCTCATTGCATTCAGCTGCTCAAAAGACATCACTGGCCAGAACTGCAGCTTCCAGTTTAACATCCACAGCTCCAAAAAGAAGCATTTCATAGACAGCAACAATGAACAAGAAGCTCAAGAACTCAGGTTGTCTTTACCCAGAAAACTCCTCCCTTTGGCATATCTCCAGGAGGAACAGGTCACTCGTGGGAGGGAGCTGGGCTGAGAGCACCTTCCAGGTGCTTCTGGAAAGCCCTGCTCTAATTCCAGCAAGGGCATCATAGGAATTTATTTCCCCTCACTCCTGTTTTAGCACTTCAGCTTCCCTCTCTCTTCTTCAACAACTTATGTCTCACTGGTGTCACAGGAAGCAACAACATTTGCTGTCTGACAGGGATAATTTCTCAGCCTTGGCTTGACTATGTGCACACTCTCCCTCATTGTAACACACCCATTAAACAGTGTAACTTGCCCTGTATAAACTGCAATATGGAGAAGTAAGAGGTTAAACCTCTGAAGCACAATGCTAATAGGCTTTAATTCCAAATAGGATGGGGACAGCAGGAAAAAACGTTCAGTGGGTCCTACAGTCTGGACAAAGATGCCAATCCACCCCAGTGCTACCTCCTGCAAGGGAACTCTTGCAGCTCTGCAAAACGATGTTGTGCTGCAGTTAAAGGTTGTCCCCTGAAGGCCTAGAGACAGAGAGTCCTGCCTTAAATTTAGGCAAAGAATATGGGAAGGAAGGAGAGGGAAAAGCTCACTGTTTCAGACTCCATTTTACACAAGTTAGTGCTTAGCACAGTGTAATGCTACCAGCAGCAGAGAGCTGCTAATGCCATCTGACAGCCTTCCTCCATTACCTCGTGCTCTGGGTTAAGTCCAACAATGTCCTGGCTGCTTGTCTTGGTCAGGCCTGTGGTTTGAGGCATGACTGAAAAAGCTGATTAGTAAACTCCCTGTAACCCACCTTCACAACAGAGGTCTGGCCCTGCTGGATGCTGAGACACCCCACTGGTGAGTGCCCTTCCCCCGAGCAGGAGGAGGGAGAGACTCCACTCACCACTTGGAGCCGGGGTTTGCACCTCCTGGGTGGATCCTGCACTGCTCTGTGTCTCGGGGGGGCTGGTCCTGGCTCCGTCCAGCGCCAGCCTCAGGCTCTGGAGCTGTGGTGCATCCAGATGCTCCCGCTGTGATCCCGTAACCATGGCGGCATTTTCAGGGCCCAGGTTTGCTATTTGTTCTGGGGACAATGCCTGGGAGGAATAAAAGACAGAAAAATTGGTTTAGGCTGTCAATTATAGAAGGCAGGTAAGGAATCAGAAGTCAGCACTGTCTTGCATTTGGAATGAGGGACAGTAGCCTTCAACATTGTGTTGCTATAAAAGAGCTTAATAGAGCCTAAAAAAATCCTCTGTATTCATTTACTTCCCTGACCACTCATCTATCTTTCACCTTTCTCTTTGATGCTGGGAGCTGACAGCCTGAGAAGCTTTCTATGCCAGCACTGTATTGGACATTTCTTCAATATATTGTTGGAGTTTAATTTTCCAGCCATTTCTTTTCTGATTTTGCTCAAAGACTGATGGCACTGTGCATGCTCTTGTGTTTTCATTTGCTTTCTCTTACATCTGCTCCTGAGCAACCTCACTTGAACCAACATTTGACCTTTGATTATAGTTAGTAGAGCAATGAGATGAAAAAACCCCATGCTTTAATCTCATTATCCAATTTTCTCTTTTAGATTGAAAAACTTCCCAGTTTGGTTATATTAAATTTAAAAATTAAACACGGCAATCATAATCTTACAGTAATTATATCACATAGCAATTACCCAGTTTGCATTATTGGACATGCTGGATTGCTTTGCTTCTAGTTAACATTCTGCAGTCATAAGCATTTTAACCCTCCTACACAACAAGCCTTCCTTCCTGTAACAATTCTGCATCCAGGTTCTACTTTGGAAAGACAAAATTCCCCTTCCAAGTAGGTCAGATGATGGAGCAAATCCTTGCTCATTTTTCATTGTCTGCCAAAGGTGAGCTCGTTTAAACTGAGCAAATTCATGTCAATACCTACAGGTCCAATTTTGAATTGAGCTTCCTCTTAACTCAGTTACAGTCCATAATACAATGCAATTTTTCATGAATAAAAATCTGAATAATATATACAGCTGCAAAAGGAAGCCATACAAAACCTGTGTAAAACCAAAATCTGCTTTGAATCTTTCAAACACAGAAAACTCTTCCAAAAAGGTGCCCTGTTATTTGTTAAGCACTTTTTGTAGTATCATTACCACTCTCACAAACAGAAATCTCTGCTATTTGATAGAAACTCTACAAGATGCTATAGACCTGTTTTTCAAAGAAATAGTTTCATTAAGGGCATTTCAGGCTTATCTAAACTGTCAGTGGTGCTGTGCAGAACAGTCAGTGTTCAAGGAGTTTTTCTCTTTTATGGGAGCTGACACAGTTAACTATCTGTTTAGCTCATCTGCCCATAAGTACATTGCTTGCCTGAGCATCTGAGAGAGACCAGCCTAGGCAGAATATTAATCTTGTCACTAAGTCAAATAAAGTCTGGGGCAATGATCTCAAGATCCCTGTTCTAATTTCTGGTCCACATTCAGAACTGCTGTAATTAGATGTAATTCCTTTCCGATCTGTATCTGTCTGTACAATCTGTTTTGTCAGAGCTAACTCAGTGGAATGCTGCCAGATTTTAGGTTAATAAAACAGCTCTTACACACTCAGCAGAGAAATTTGTAGCTGTTGTAGCACCCTTGCAAATGTTAATAAACAGAGAAGAAAACCCAGATTTGAATACAATACTGCTAAAAAGAGAGTCTGTTCCCTGCTTTTTCTTTGGGATGCATTCTGAAGAATAAATAAAGCTTGTCCAGCATATTTCATCACAAGTACAGGTGATACAGCTCAAAGTTAATGTTTCAGATCCTTGATGGTCTCTCACTTAACAGACCATAGAGAAATTTTTGCTGAAACCCAAAACCTATAAATCAGTGCTGCAGTTTATTTATAGTAGAGTAAAAATGATAGAAATTTAGTCACTTCTTCATAACAGAGCTCTTACTTGGAAAATTTCAGGAGGTATATGTCTCACTGCTGCTGGCTGGAAATACGGCATCAAGCTTTTATCAAAAGCTTTTAATTCATCCTCATTCAAACCACCTAAAAAACCCAAACCATAGGAACAAAACTCAGTTAATGTTCTTTTTATTAGATTTATTTTTTAAGCTAATACAAATTTTAAGCATTTATACAAAATATCTAATAAATAGTTTAGTACAGAGCATTATATAGAGAGACACTGGTTCTCTTTTTGTTTTGGTTTTTTCATTATCTTCCAACATTACAAATCATCTGACCTTAACCATTGTATGGGATGTGCTCTACCTAAGTCATTTTATCTTGGAAAAGAGAATGATTAAAGTCAATAAAATAATAAACAGTGTTTTTAGTGAATGCTTGTTACAACCCCTTCTGATGCAAGATTAGGGAGCATAATCATGCACTGGGAGCTACTTCTTCACCCATTAGGTAGTTCCAGTGTGGAATCATTGCCACAGGCATCGGGGATGCTAAAATTTATGGGAGTTCAATGTGCAGTTAAACGATCACAGGGAAACAAATCCATGAACAAAATGGTGTGTGACCCCTGGCTCAGGGAGCCTCCGAGGCTGTGAGAGCACTCTGGAGAAGTGTCACTGCAGGCCAGTCCTGTCCTTTTGCTCTTCCCTGGGCAGCCCATTCTTTCCCCTGTTGGAGGCAGGATGCTGTGTCAGCACTGCTCTGACCCAATGCAGCCACTCCTGCAGCAGCCTGGTGCACACAGAGTGTCTCTCGAATCCTGGTTGGTTTTGCCTTCTTTGATTTACCCTTTCCAACTTAAAGAACCCAAGAGACTTCAGGCTGTGCTTCCCAAGGTCAGTTTGACTGGATGAGAGAGAACCCTATGGAGAATACCATGACTTTTCCTTATTGCCAGTGAAATTGCTGGATGTCCATCCCTGCAGGTGACTCCTCTCTGGAAGGAATGTCTTTTGCCAGCCTAGAAAAATTCACTGCTACGTGAACTTGTCTCTTAACGCTGAATAACAAGACTTCACAGCCAACACCATCTGGAGCCTGAATTTTGTTACCTGCTATAGTACCAATTTCCTGTAAGACAGAGCCATTCCAGCTGGTAGCAGCACCAAACACAGATTCTGTCATCTTCTTAAACTGCCTCAGAACAGGGGTGCTACAAACCAACAGGCCAATTCTTGCAACTGCAGCACTGCAAAAGGCAACAAGGGCAACATTACATGCTGCAGTCAACATGCAGTGCTAAATATGCCTGGAATATGCATAGTCTGCTGTAAGATGACTGTTGAACCCAATTGTCAATTTAAAATATAGGTACACAAATTGCATACAAAAGTTTAAGGCTTTAAGCAAAATCCTGGATTTCTCAAGGCAATATTTAAATAGTGGGATATATATGGCAGAGGAAACCTAAAATAGAACATGTTTTAAACAACTGCTGTACGCCTTCCATAACAGTTATTGCCTTTCTAAAAACATTTAAAATGTAAAATGGTGTCCTTTGGGCTCTGAAAATCTTGACAGAACAAAAATGGGACAATAAATTTTATCAATAGAGACACTAATAAATATTTCATTAAGTATAAAGTGCAGTACCTGAATTCAGCAGTCCTTATGGACATGATTTCTGTGGAGTTCAAAGCACAAAGAATAGCTCCTAATCCAACTAAATCAAAGCTTTTTAGTGTGCTGATGGTCTGGCCAGAGTCTTCTAGAAACCCTTCCAAAATAGATCTTGCCTACAAAAGCAGTAAGACAGTAAGCATGAACAGAGTAAATAGAATGGAAAGTTTTGTTACTAGAAGCTTCAGATCTTCGCAGAAGCTCTGGAGCATAAATACATATCCTGAGCCTCCCCAGTGTATGGCCATGGCCTTCAGGAGGAGCACTGTCACCACCTATATGTGACACTTAAACAGGGCACTGTTACACAACCACTTCCCAACTACAAATGGTGTGAAAACGCTCTGTACCCCCTCTGCCAGGTCACAAGGAAACCCTAACCAGAAGAAATGGGCATTGGATTGCCAGCAGAAATGCCCAAATCAGTTAAATTGCTAGAAGAAAACATACAATACTAATGGGATCAATATGTAGTTTTTATTTGTTTTAATATTCAGGTTGCCTTGTCTTATTTAAGTGTCATATATAGGTGGTGACCTCTCTTTAAGATTAATTTTCAGATATGAATGGGATGTTGGTATCAAAGTGCCTTTGCAAGCCAAAGTAATTTAGAACTGTGCTCGTCCTAAACTAACCATTTAAAAACTGTGAGTGTAGCTCAAGCCAAAGGCATCCTCCAAAGTCAGTGGAAGAAACAAGCATCTTCCAAGACTTCCTTATCTATCCACAATGCTGAGCTTCAAATGACTAGCTTAAAGTAGCTGCCTGACTTTTAGACAACTGAAGTTAGGTGGAATCCCTTAACCAGCTATTCCTGACAGCAGGAAACTTCAAAAGAAAACTAATATTGTATAAAATCCTCCCAAGTGCTTCCTTTGGATGATGTTCTTCAGAATAAGAATCTATTAAACAGATTTGTGATATTCTGCCAAAACTGCCACCGTGCAACCACAGAACCCTGATGGTAAGGGCCACAAAGTCAAAAATCTGCTGCTGCTAATTGCATATACAAATAAAAGCTTTTAACTCTTACTGTGAAAGTCTCATTGACATAACTAGAATTCAAGGAAAGAAAGATGAGAGGAGCATATTTGCTAATAACAGGATCTAGAGCAATGGTTGCCAGGGTTGGGAGCACACTACCTCTGCAGTGGTTACTTTAGTTAGGAAGGACTGGTGTCTCCCAGCTGTAGTGTCTGTTCCAGGGCCAGTGTGAGAGGAGCTGCTGACCTCTTTCTACTACTTAGTGGGCAAGTGCTAAAGAATACACTCGTCAGCACCCCAGTTAACAGTGATTGATGTCCTCTTGGCCACCTCACCAGGGCAGCCAGCACCAGGCAGACACCAGTGCTGACCTACCTACCCACCTTCACCAGGGTCCCAGCTGCAGGAGAGCAGCAGGGAGCAGTGTGGGTCCCTGGATCTGTTTCCTAGACTGTTCCAGGACTTCAGTCCCAAAGGGTGTGAAGCCAGAGCCCTTCACCAAGAGTACATTCAATAAGATACTTACCTGGGTAAGAGTCCACTCTGTTTGCTGACTAAGTACAGACACAGTGTCGATGGAATGCAAATCCAGCTCTTGGATTTCGTGCTCAGTGAGGGCCAGAGCAATGCGGCCCAGGGAGACAATGTGGTAACTCTTCCAGTCAGGCAGGAACCCCCAAACCTTTAGAAGAGAGTCATTAATGTCTGTTAGGTCATTAGGAGTCTTCCTCTACATACACCATTCTCAAACCCCTTGTTTTAGAAGTCACAAAACCTGCAGTATTCCTCGTTGCACACAAAAGGCAGAGCTTAGGTATTGTGAAGGTTTTTCAGGTTCTACGCCAATTATGCTTAGTTTATCTAAAAATGCTGCAATTTTTACAGCTTGGTCTTGTTGATAAGTCAGAACAGGGACTGCTGGAAGTGTAGCTGTAGGAGCAAAACCACTAAAACCAATAAAAATGGGAATCTGTGCCTACATCCACACTGTTACACTGCTACCACAAAAGCAGTATCTGGACTACCCAGGCTTCTACCCAGCTGCAATCGCTCTGGGGAACTGACTTTAAATTGCTTTTGTGACCAGTCACCACGGCTCAGTCACTGACAAAGAAAGCAGAAATCAAAGCAGAGAATTGGGTAATACAGATAAATAGCCAGTTCCTAAAGTTCTGATTTCTCACTTGTGTTCATACAACATTAAAATAAAAAATAACTTAAATGTGATTGTACAGATACAGTTAAACTTATAAAGCTTTGTGAAAAATGAAAGAAATAAGCAGGGCCTCTTCCAAATCAGTACCAATGTATTTAAATGGACAAGTTCCCCTGCTTTTAACTTTATCTGTGGTAAAGTTGCAGTGATTGAAAAGCTGTCAACCCTAAGGAAATTCTGATTTCAGAAAAGGTCTGCCTGAATACAAAAAGTCCATCAAGAACTGAACTTTCAGAGGCCAGAACTATCAGTTACATTTAGTTGGCAATGACAGAAGTTGGCAGTCGGTGGTCAGTGTCTCTCCGGATGTGGCCAATTGCCCTTACAGAAAAAGACACTGGGCTTTGGCTGGAGGAAGTGATTTGAACAAGACAGGCATAATTTAAAAAAGAAAAAAATCTCACTTTAAAGCTCTCATGTACTTCAGCAACTCTCCTTTATGTCAGTCAATACATGACAGTTTTCTAGTATAAGACTGTGCTTCTAACTTCACTAAGAAAATAAAAACTAAAAGCCCAATGCTGGGCTAAGCTGGTGGTTCATGCTGTCTGATCATGAAAATATTTACTCCGTTTTCAGGATAGCTACAATTTAAGTTTTGTCCAAAAAATTAGAAAGGACAGAACTAGTAAGGACGCACTGAAGACTATCTGCAGTTGCCTACTAAAGAGTGTTTGCACCTCCAGATATTTATGAAGCTGTACAACCTCCATAAAATACAGAAGCAGGGCTCTGGAGTCTGGATCTCTGGAATTAAATACTCCTTACACAGAGGTGCAGACTCTCTGCTGTTCATACCAAGGTGCATATCAGGGCTGCCGAGGTGCTTTTTCCAACTGTGACCCTCAGGATAAGGATTTGTTTAAGAGACATGTTGTTGGACCTGCACCTCCTGACTGAGCTTCCACAGACCTTTTATGTTGGTTTTACGATGTCATAAAGAAACACACAAAGGACCTAAGCCTGGGAAATGTCAATCTCTTCCAAAGAAAATAGACAGTAAAAAGCTTTAGCCCAATTTTAAAGCTCTTAATTCTCTAGCTGAAGAGATACAGGAAACACATGCAGGAAAAAATGTCCTGTGTCTATGTCCTGATCTAGGTCATCAACTACAGGGTTTGAAGTACTTCATAAATAGTATTATCTGACAGTGCTGGGTAAAATCTCAGGCATATCGATATAAATAACACAACACATGAAACTGAAACACTCCTTTGTCCTCATTCACCTGGGGACCACAGATCCATACATCTGTCACTATTGCAGAGCTGGGAGACCTTCCACTTACAAGTGAGCTAAGCTTCTTACTTTCATTAAGACACAATCTGATATCTAGACTTCTTGTATTAGTTTGGAACAATGAGTAGAGTATGCATTTTCTTTTAGGGGAAATCAATCAATTTAGAATAAATTAAAGCAGGCTTAATGAAACCTTTAATCTAAGATGCCCTTTAGTTAATAACATAACAGCACATAATTTCAAAGAGCTTTGCCTGTACTGTCTGATTTCTGATGCTTCATGTTCAGTATAACACCATGTTGCATTTTGCAAATTAATATATAGGAAGTCTGCCTTAGCCCAGAAGCAATCTGTTTTACAAACACTCACACACAGAATATAATTCCATTCAGTGCTCTACAGATCTCTGTGCCTTTGAACTGAACAGAGCCAGAATGTGAGGGTATTAGCCTTGCTGGCAATTTCCCTACAACAGATACCACTCTGTAAGTACACCAACATGTTGCACTGCTGTAAAATATTTTAGTTCCCACTATCTCAGTGGAACACTGTTTTTATTTCCTTCTGGGATTACATTTTTTCCCCTTTTTCTGCACACATGCCTCTGTGCTGATAGAGGGAAGCTTTCTGAGAAGGATGCATTTGATGCCTGTTGTCCTACTGCAGCAAGGCAGCAGAGACACAACTGCAGAGTCACCATCTGCTTTGGGAATATCTGGTCAGTGCCACTTCTCTTCAAGCACCTGTAGTTCTGCTGCTTTAAAAGCTGAGCTTCACTGCTAAAAATTGCATTGTTGGCCTTACCTACCCAAAGTCCATTTTCAGCTCCACTACTGTGGCTGCAGCTGCTGGTTTAAGGAGATGCTGCTCAGGCCCATGTTGTCCCCTGCTCCTACTTTCCTCCAGAGGTCACATCCCTCAAGATCTCCAAGCCTCTGCACTTGTACTACTTGCAGCCAACTGCAACTCCCCAACCTCATTCTGTCAGAATGATCTGACGGAACCTAAAAAGGACTTTTAAAATGTTGGATCATTTTGACAGAAGGGGATTACAGAGTGGCCATGAAGAGATGGGAGCAGAGAGCAGATAACCTCCAGCAGATGCTGGTGACAGGAAGCTGAAGACAGGCTAGGGATTGTAACCTCTTCACCTCTGGGACTCCTGCAACCAAAACAACTTGTCTTACTGCACCCTGAGGCTTTTCCTGGTCACCCCCAGGGAGAAGTGCAACATCAACAACAGGCATGGAGCGAGCTCTGACTCCCTCAGCCCACAGCAGGCCAAGGCAGGGCTGCTCAGAGCCCAGACACTGTGCTGGTGCTGTGCCCCAGACACAGACACCGCTGACCTGCCCCCAGCACAGCCCCATCCCAAGTGTGCTCCCAGGAAAGGCAGACTAAATGCAGTTGGGGTCTTTTTTCTCCCTAAAATTTCCCACGGATGGGTCTGTCTGTCCCTGCCTGTGACAAGAAGGTGGGAGAATGAGCTTTATTCAGCTAATGGCAGTCTCTTTCAGTCAGTTTGGTTTTACACCACTGTAAACTATATTTAACACCGATGTAGACAGTTTAACATGCCAAGCTGAACTCCCAGCAGGGCAATCAACAGCCCCTAGTGCTGCTTGCTGATTTTTCATTTATGAAACAAAAGTGAGGAACAAACAGAAAACTAATTCAAAAGTAAAAACATTTAACTTTTCCAGCTGCCAATAGCTCAGAACTACTTGCCTGTTGACTCTGAAGCAAGGGCAATAGTCTTCTATCACCATCTCATATTATTTTTCCAATAAACCATAGATATTCTTGCAGCAGCAGTGACATTGACATAGCACAGTTATTTTAGAACCGCATAGTTCAATAACAGCAAATCAAATTACAGATTTAATTTCCCTTCACAGACAGGATAGTTACCTGCTTGGCTTTTTCCTTCAAGGCAGTAAGCTGGGAGTTGTTAAAACCTGAGACAGTCCCAAGAAGTTCCACATTTTTGTCAAAAGTCCCTGGGTCCATGCATTTCAGTTCCTGATCTGACCAAAAGATATTTGCTTCTGCTAATTTAATTATTTCATCTGAAGAAGGAACTCTGCTTCCCAGGCAATCTGGAAAAAAAAGTCAAATAGCAAGACTTTTCTTCAAGGAGACTGAAAAAACATTCTTAATGTCCTGGATATAAAACTAGAATTTGCCTAACTTGCAAGAAATTGATTATATTCTTTATACTCCAAAGGCTGAACAAGAAAATAACAGCAGACATGTATTTCAGAACAGTTACAGTGCAGGATGGCAGAATAAAACTAAATTCTGGACATTTGCAATGAGAATAACCAGTATAGTGCAAGTGTCTTTCAAGTCTAATTCCTTAAAGGCATCAAAACCCAGGCTTATTCTGAGGTAAAATGGGGCCTTGCTTCAGTAAGAGTGAAATGCAAATCCTTGGGATGACCCTCGTGGAAGCCTCCAAAAATTCACCAAAAACTGCTGCAGTTGAATGAACTCCACGTTCCAACAGTGAATCCACCAGCAGTGTAACAGACAGGAGAGGTGCTTTTACTCTGAAATGCCCTGACAAAGATGTATGTCTTGTAAGACTTGCCTGACATTTAAACAAGGTGCAGACAGGAGCTGGATGTGTCAGAGAAGCACAGTTGCTTGTTCTTTATGTCAAAGCCTGTTGTTAAAATGTCAGGATCTGGAGAGGGCTGTTCACTCACCACAGAACTGTTTGGACAGACAAACTGCCTTTAGAAATCTTATTTACAGGCCGGTTCTGGCCCTATGCATGATCAAACCAGACAGTTTCCATTGTGTATTTTAACAAATCCTGGTCTTTGTTGGCATAATCTGCCTCTAATGTTGATGGAAAGCAGAAATTAGAATCCTAATGTGGTTGTTTACTGCTCTCTCTGTCTCCTGTCACTCATTTAGGAAAACCTTATTAAATAATTATCTAAACCAAATAATCCCTACATGTCTTCAGACACGGCCATTACCAGTAAAAAGCATGAATTTCACAGATGCTGTGCCTGAGCTAAGCTCTCCCAGACAAATAAATTAAAGCGAGGATGTACAAAGTAGATTTGTACTTTGAAAGGAGGCAGAGGAGGGATTTATTTGCATCAAAGGAAGCTGCAGCAGTGGATAGAACACTGAAAAGATTGAATCTGTTGAGCAAACGAAAACGCAGTTCAGCTCCCACTGTACCAGCTGATGTTCTGCTCTCCCTTTACACCTCCCTCTTGTGCAGCTGTTTCCCTTTCCCCTGCTGCAAAAGGTCAGCTTTTCTCACGTAAATACTGCCTATCCAGGCCCAGTGCAGCTCCCTTCCCCAGGTCATGAAAACCTGAGACTTCGTGTCCTCGGAAAAAACGTTGATTTTATTATTTGTAACACACCAGCTACATTGTTGTGACCACAGAGGGAAACACTAATTAGACTTCTGACTTTGCTTCCTGGATCTGATGCTACTTCAGTCTTCCTTTTGATATAACTTTAGTTTGATGAAAAACATCTATATATTATAACATCTCAGTGCTTGTGGTGAGAAACTTGAATTCTTTCTCCAGCACTGCTCTCTGGTAGCACGCTGGACACACAATTTCCAAGTTTTGCCTTGCATGTTCCATCTTGCCTCAAGCACTACCTTTGTTTTTATCTTGATGTGGACATGGATGTAAGAACTCTGTCACTGGTAATTGCTACTGTTACCAGTATTAGCTCCCAAATATTTCAGGTAAGAGAAAGAATACATTTATTGTAATAAATTAATATAGCCAGACCATGTACCTTATTCAAAGAAAATGATCCATTTGTCACCAGAGATTCTGATAGATTAGTGTGGTTGCTAATTAAAATACCTTTTAGATGATAACAAACTTTGTCCATTTGGACAGAAAAAACACAGTGCCACCACTGTCAGATTTAGGAACAGACGAGTCACCATATGCTCATGTCTGGCAAAGGATTAACTACGTGCAATCTTTTGGCACAAGGGTAACTTGTCACCTTCATAGGTTTTTAAATCGAGGATTTTTACTTAGATTACAAAGGAAAGTAAAAATAAGCAAAAAAAGTAAAAATAAACAAAACCCTCTAATTCAAATAATTCATCTTTTTCCTTTGTGCACTCAGAATCACTCCAGGAGATGCCTAATCATGCAATCCTGTAATGAAATTGTTTCAGCAATTAGTCAATGCATCATACAACTATGGGCAACAGAATGAAGACTCTCACTGCTTTTGCTAAAAGTCTGAATCTCTTTAAGTTGCTCAATGCTTTCTTTTTTATTATTCAGCTTCTCAGAATGCATTTGGTGACAAAGTGAAACCAAGTCTGTTTGAATTGCACCACCACAGCCCCAAATGGCCCCACTGTGAACCAGGCACTTTGCAGAGATACCAGGCAAATACTGACCAGGTGTGGTGAGAGATGAGGGGGTGTTGGCACTGGCATTGGAGACAGACTCAAACACAGTTGATAAAAGCTCTTCAGTTGAAGAAACTGGTCCAATTGTCTTTGCTATTTGTAAAATGATGTCTGGGAACTTCAAATGGAAAAAAAAAAAAAGATGAAATAAGTCTTCTTTCTCCCTTTTAAAACACACCAATTTGGCAGAGAAAGACTTGTGCAGAGCTTAGCAAATCAGGGGTTAGAGACAGCTCAGCCTCCTTCCTATTGTGCAGATGTTTCAGAAGAGAGTAAATTGGCTGCTACTGAAAGGTCAACAGCACACATTTGAGGGGAAAAAATTAGAAACAAAGCAAATTCTGAGTGATTCTCTCTCTTGGATGCTCTCTCAGTTTCTGGCAACACCTGAGCACTGCCTGATTGGAGTCTGTGTCCAGACCCTCCTGGAACAATGAATTTCACTATTCTGTATGGGCTTTATTTTGTTTGTCTTAAATTTGCTAGACAAGTGTAAGAATTAAGGATAGGGACCCAATTAAATGATGAGAAATAACTTTGACCTGTTTGCCTTATTCAGGCTTTTTTTTGAGCTCTTTCCTCCACCCTGCTAGACACCTTCCTTTCCTTTGAAGAGTCCTGTTCTATTTGGTCAATTATAAGTTTTACCTCCAGTGGAAAAGTTGCTGACGGTGCTGACATATTTCTGCTGAAGAATGAATTCCTCATTCCAGTATAGTTTACTCCTATACATAAAAATTTTAAGCTCGTAGGAACTAAAGAGGGCAAAGAGACTCCAAAGTGCAATGCTGAGTCCATCAGTTATCATTCATGTGCCACACTGGCCCTGGGGCAAAGGGCCATGTGAGTAAATGCTAATTTGATCCATATGATCCCATTAGTAACAGGATAAGAAACGTAACTTTTATGGTTGGAAGGCAAGGGAATGGAGGAAACAAAACTGCAAGGTGTAAAGTACTAAAAATGAGTCTGTGTCACTATAAATGACCCATTTTTTTCTATGTGACAATGTACAATTATCACTGTTCACGTGCAAATAATCCTTTATACTGACATTACCCTCAAGAAGAAATCTCAGAAATTTTGATAGAGTCAAGAACATGTGAAATATTAACATGGGGTTCCTTGCCAGGAGAATTATTTACCTAGTTTAGCATTCAGATTATATGATTTGGATTGCATTGTGACATTCACAAATTCAAATTTTAACATCTTTTATGAATTTAAAAGTTATAACAAAAGCATACCTTTTCAGCAAGGACATTTAATTCCTCCTTTGACAGAAGAGCTATGAATGGTCCAACATCTAATGTTGTTGCTGCTGTCCAGTTGTTTGAGGAGCTGAAGAAATATTTTGAAAAATTATATCAATTAAGAATGTTTACAATCAAAATGATGCTAAAACTTCAGAGTTTTTATCATAGTTTATCATATGGGAAACACAGACACTTCTATGCCAACGTGATGATTCATTGTTATCAGCATCAGTTGCATTTTCTCATCTCTCTGTGATATAAAGGGCATTAGTGGAACTCTAAATACACTCAGAGAAAGCCTTCAAATACAGTAGTAATGGAGCTCTCCCTCAACAGCCATAGTGTTTTTTACATTACAGTGTTCAAGCAAGGAGAAATAATTCTTTTTTTGAAAGAAAATTTACCATTTTCTGTCAGGTTCATACTGCAGCAGCAGCAACGTGCAAAATGGTATCAAAAGAGAAGTAGAAGCATCATACAGAGCTGACAAATGTTAGTCAATCCACTTGGTGGGTGAATAAAACACTTGGATAAGTAATTTTCAGCCTGGAAAAGCCTATAGGAGAACACAGTAACAAATCTGTTACTAGCTCATGTTCTCACAGAAAACTTTATTTGCTTTGTTGCTCCACTAGGAGGATGTTTGACTGGACAAATATTTTCAAAAAAACCTGATACAAAATAAAGTAAAATCTTATTTAGCACAGTGTGCCATGATTCAATAAAATTGATCTGTATCAAGATCAATGCAGGGATGGGATCTGGTGGAAGATATTTCTACTCTATCATCAGGAAAATGCTGACTTAGGAGGAAGCTGAACAAGCATCTAACATGATTAGGTGGATCAAGTGACAGCCTTTGGGTCTGAGGGGATGGTTAGAAACTATGCATTGTCTCCCTTTTCAAATGCAAGATACTTCTAAGAGACAATGCAAGAGAGAAACAGTATATTCTTGATAGACAGAGGATGGCTTTGTCCCTTGCATGACTGATACATAGTGTGGTTCCAATCGCCCTCCTAATCGGAGCCATAAGTGACACCCAAGTGACACCCAACATGCTGCCCAGTTTTTAGCTTCAGATGGTTGAATTTATACCCCTCTGCTTCTTCTCTAGCTCTCTCCTATTGCCACAGATGCTTGCAGTCTTCTTCACTTGTCTTCTTACACTGAGTATCCCACTTCCATCTTCCCGTTCTTTACATTCCTGGGCCATTCTTTGCTTGTAACACCCTTTCTCTTGCCAGGCCAGTGAGCCTGTTAGCCTGCCCCTCCTCAAACATTACACTTTCTCTCCTTTTCCTCTGGGACTTGAGTCATGCAGGGTGTCCCTGGGGTTGTATTTTGTTCCACACCTATCATGTTACACACAAGAACAGAAATGTCATTCTAGTGGACAAGCCCCCAAGCTTGGCCAGTGACAGAAGCTGCTTTGTGCTGTTTTCACTGCAGTTCATCTGGGCAAAGCAAATGCTTGGTATCTGCATGGCCTGACCATCAGCAAGAGCAAAGTGGTGTATTTAATACCTTACCCATATAACTCAAGGAGTTTGTATTTAATTTCAGTCTTCTGCTCGTGGCTGAGCTGTTGGCAGAGTTTGAATTGATGGAGGGCTGTTGCCATTGCCTTCAGGGACACTCTGCCTTGTAGAAAGGCTGGAGGTAAGTGGCAGATTAGATTTCCAAGTAGGTCAACATCATATTCATCAGCCACAGAGCCGTTCTGAAACGAGAAGCATTTACCCTGTTGGCAGAGCTAACCTTGGCTCTTGCCCTGCATCACTCAGCTGCATCACAACTCATTTAAGCTCTGTGACCCTTTAAGGAACAAAACACAACAGTTTGCACTGGCAACTTCATCTACGATTTCTGCTTAGACTGCCTTATATTTTTTGCTTTTAGCACTGCAATTGGTGGTATTTAATAAGCACTTCTCAGGGCTCTCATTATTCTTTATTCCATACTGAAGCACACATAGAAAATGTGACACCCTCCCACCTGCAGAGGTGGTGCAGCTCTGCCTGACAGCACAGTCCTCACCTGGCCCCTCAAAGCAAAGGGGCCCCAAGCTCTTGCTGTCAGAAGGCTGAGCTCTGAGGGGTTTCTCAAGCAGCTGCCAAAACACCAGGGATTATACAGCTGGTAGTATGTGTAAGGACAGGAATATTCACAGCTATATCAAAGAATAAGTTTCCCTTAAAAGCTGGTGAGTGCTGCAGCCCCCTGACAGCAGAAGTCCCAAATCCTCCTGGTAGCAACAACTCTTCCACAGAGCCTCCTGTGCCACGCACAGCTCTGCAGGACTGGCACTGCTGGGAGCCAGGGGAACAGCTCCAGCTGCAAACTGGTCAGCTCCAGGCTGTCCTGGCCAGTTATCTGTGGTCAGCACTGACATTTCATGAGAACACTTTGTAACATGGATGGAGTCAAGGAAAATTGTTAAGGAAGGTGTAAAAAGGTTTCCTCAGGCAGCAACTAATAATATCGAAACAGTACATGAAAAAAACCCCAAAAGAATACAGATGGGTAAGTCAAGAACTTATGTAGTAGGTGACTCTCTCCATCCTCGTGGTGCCTCCTCCACTGCTGACCCCTCCCAGCCATACCCACCAAGCACTCCTGTACTTTTTGCAGGACAGCATTCCTTTTGTGATGGCCTGGATTCAAAAGGTCCATTTCAGTCTTCCCCAGACTTTCAATGAAAGGGACACACAAGGGGCCTGAAACGAACTCCAGGTACTCAGAACTGCAGAAAGAATTCAAACATCTCAGAATGCAAACCAGACCTTCATATACCCATAACCATACCCATAAAATCTGTGATGACACAAACATTTAGAGACAAGGCTGGACTTGAAAAATCATAAACTGGACAGGTCAGAAAAGTTGCAATTAATCCTCACCTTACTCTAATGCCCTTTTTGTACATTTGTTTTCCCTAAGGAAAAAAGCTGTCACTGAAAAGTTTTGCTAACTTAGAAAAATGTTTTAAAACACACTGAAATGTTTTTAACCATACAGAGCAATATGCTTCAGCAGCACCCAGTGGTTTTGACTTACATATCCACTCTCAAAGAAACCCTAAATAAATAAGGAAAACAAATCTCACAACCTAGGGGGTAAAAATCCAGAATTGTGACAAAAATAGGCCACACTAAAAGACACCAAATATTACCAACTTTCACTTGACAGAGACTTTGCCTACAGTCAGTGATCACTTTTGATAAATTACCATTTCTTTGAATCATCAGTTTTCTTAGGACTGAAGAGATTATTTAAAAAGCGTTCAGAACTTAAGATGTAGTAAGATGTAACTCACGGAAGCACCAGTAAGAGGAAGGGAGGAATAGATGCATTGGATACCTTCCAAAACTTCCAAGCTAAACAATTAACCTAAAAGCAACAAAAATTTAGGAACTTAAACATCTGGCAATTCTGAAGAAGAATAAAAACATGGCTTGTTTATTGCAGCATATAAATTAGCATACATAAAACTGTGCATATTATCTTCAGAGAGCATTTTTCTTTGGCTTTTTTTAGGTTTTTTTTAGTTTTCTTTTTGTAGACATCAGAGACGAAGCATCCTATATTTGGGTGCATGAGAGCATTTGTATGTTTTCAAAACTTCTATGTATTTCCAAACAGATTACTCATGAATTAACAAGTTAGAAAGGCTGTAGAAATTTCTTGCAATTTGTAAGTGGCAAATGAAATTGTCAAAATGAAGTATGATAACAGAAAAATTCACACATAAAAGATTTAAATAAAATATGCTAACAGACCAGCTGACACAGACAAGATTAAAAAAAAAAAAAAAGAAAGTAAAAAGAAAATTGAATGAACCTAATTCTAATTTACCTAGTTTGGATATTGGGTAGTATGTTTATCTAGACAAAGTCTTGTTGGTTTTACCTGATATGGAGAAAGCAGATGAAGATTCATTTCAAAGAATTTAAAGTTGTTTAAAAATATGTCTGTGCCCATACTTTCAATGAGTTGACAAGTTACTCCTTTCACAAGCTGTCCTGTGCTGATAGGAAAAGCAAATTTCAATCTTTTGAATATTTAAGCAGGATCTAGTCCTTGCTCCCCACAACCCTGCCCTAAGATACAGTTTCTTGGCCACCTCTCTCTCCTGTTTCTTGTAACTGAAAGGCTAAATTGAAAGTAAAACGGCAAACAAATTGAAAAATACCAACTAAGCCTTAAAATAGCCAAACCTCTGCAATGCTTTGAGCCCGATTTTGGATTTGGAGACCCTTTCTAATGAGGAAGGTGAATTATCCTGTGGTATCCAGGAATGACTAAACTTAAGACAGTACAAAATAACTGTGTATGGTTTACCTTGAAGTTGCTCTTATGACAAAACTAGTCTTAAACCCCATTTCAAAGGAGACTATAATCCATACCTTAGAAGGTCAACAGGATAGTTTTTCTTAGACAGTAATTCATACAGATATAAAGCCTGAAATAAAACCCACCATACTTAAAGTTAAGTTTAGTTAATCCAGTTGTAGGACACAATGACTACTGCAAGGTTGATGTACTCTCAGCTCTCTTATGTACCCTGCAGGCACTTCTATGATCCAGCCTGGCCAACCACAAGAGGTTTGGCATCCAGTGCTGAATTTCTTCTTCACAAGGCAAGACATGGCTGACTGGTGTTATGGGATGATGTTAAACCTGGCCATGGCCCACAGACACTGAATAATTTGGGTTTGAGGGGACCTCTGGAGATCATCTGATCCAAACTTTCATCTCTCTGGACAGAGTCAAAGAGCTGATTGTATATGCAAATGTCTATTATACAGTACTGGAAAGAGAAAATTTACATGGCAGAATCTTGGGGACTTAAACTCAGCATATTAATGCTTCCCTTTCCATAGCTTTGTTTCATAATGCTGCCTAGGCTCTGAAATCCCTCTGGTTGTTTATGCCAAGATATATTTGAGGCAGTTCCTTCCTTTCACCTATGTTCCTTTTCCAGTTCTTCCATCACACTAAATTGCAGGGGAATGGGAACTGCATAAGAATTTTTACCTGGCTTCTTCTTAGTTCTTTTTCTTTCATTACTGAAGAACTATATCCAGTCTGCTTCCATAAACCAGAAAGAGATACTTCTTTAAAGAAAGCTCCTTGTATCTCTTTGACTGATGAAGAAAAATCTCCAGATGCAGCTATCTGAAAAGAGGAACACAGAATTGCATTTCAGAACCAATGCTTAGATTTACAGGATTTGCCCTTCTTCCTATTCTGTGTAATATTTCTCTTAAGAGGATAAAGGAAAAACATGACAGTATTAAAAATGCAACGGAAATAAGCAAGAGAGAGCCTTCCAAACACACGTGGTGTTCAGAAAAAATCCTCTGGAAATGTTAACCTTTGAGCTAAGGCACACACTTGGTGGCAACATTTTAAATCATGCTCTGCATAGCTGGTGACTGTGCTCTTGTGCAGAGAGAACCTGCTACACACTGGAGTTCATCATCACCTTCCTGAGGATCCCTTGTTGTTGGGCAGGAGATAAGTCAGACAAGTGCTGGGATGTTGTGCCTCGAATAAGCTGGGAGAGCTCCCCCGGGTTCATGCTGTACAGGGACTGGGTGCTGATGCCCGTTACCAAAGCACCCATTTGACTGACATTATGGAATGATAACACCTGCAGAGAGAACAGCACAAACAGGAAGTTTTCTGGCTGGAGGACAGCAGATATATTTAAAAGCAGAAGTCAATAAATAAATCAAAACTATTACTGTCGAACACTTAATACATTTCTTGCCTGGGGATGCCCTTTCTGTGTCTGTCCAGAGAGCAAATGTGTGAAGTTTCCCAGAAGGTCCTTTTTCTGAAACTTTGGCAGGACCCTGATTCCTTGCATTATTGTATATTTGAATATACAGTCTGGGACCTCTGATCATGCAAATTCTGCTTAGGGCAGTGACACACACAAAATAACATACACAACTGCCAAATATAAACATTCCTTCTCTCTGTTACACTAGAGAATTACTTCGGGAGGTACAGTCTTGGATGTTTTTATTTGATTTAAACACATTTTTCAGACCACTAACTTTTCAAAATCTGTGGTTATTGTTGAGAAAAAACCATTTAATTTTTAAAAACAGGAGGTAGGAAAGCTGTTATCACAAGGTACCTTTTCATAAGAGAGGTATTTACTGGATAAAATCATAACTTGGCTCTTTGCCCAGCCAGAGACTTGGTTTAATGTTGCAATAGCATTATGCACTGCTTCAGGTGACAGAGATTCCAGCTGACTTGAAGTCAGTCCGACCACAGCATCTGACAGAGATCCAAGGGTATCATTCAATGTCTGGTTTTGCATGGCAATGTTCAGGAGTTGGGATTTGAGCTAAAGCAAACAAAAAGAGCAGATGGGAAATAAAAACCTGCCAAGAACCAATTTCCACTATCACCCAAAACACTAACTGGAGTCTCTGGAATAGTCATTGGCAAATATTCAGTGAGCACACACTTCATAAAATTTCAAAAATAGAACCACAGTTGTGAAAGGAATATGGAGCAGCAGGAAATAGAATGACAAAAGAATGAGCACCTAAAATGGACTTCTATTCTTTGCATTCTTGAGAACTATTTTCCCTTATTTCTCAGATCACAGTGATTTTTCACTCTTTTCTTCTCTTATTCAAGAAGAAAGTCCCTCCTCCTCTGTTTTCAGAGTTAGGTTAGGCAAGAAGAATAAATACCACACCCACCTTGTGAACCTCAGCCTGGAAACCTCTCAGTTGATTGCATTTAATCATTTGATGAAGTAAAGCCTGGGCCACAGCTGCATCCATCTGTTCCAGGTCATCATAAAAGCAAACCAATAAACCCAGCCTATGGAAAAGAGACACATTAGCTGACTTCTGACATAGGAGGTGTGACCCTTAGGAAAGGGAAACACAGAATGTTACACCTTACTTGTGCTCAGAACTGGAGTCATTTCTGTCTGTCACTTGTGCCTTCAACTACAATCTTTAAAACTTACCCAGCCTGAGACTGGGGTATGAGACACATGCAGTGGCCTCTGTATTCAGCTGAACTCTACCTGGATTGCTTGTGCTGCTGAAAACTTAACTCTCCTGGTTCCATTTGTCCATGGCTGGATTCTCCTAGTTAACAACTCCACTCACCTTGGCAGTATAATCTTGAAAAGGATGGAGGGCTATTAAAAAAATCTCTGCAAGTGGCTGATGAGTTCTCATCTGGGTTGACTGGATGTTTTGAGTTCTAAATCCCACCTGGATTTCACAGGCAACATAACTCTCTCAGAGCAGCAGCTAGAGCATTACGTGGCCTCTTCATTGTTTCAGGTTTAAACAAAGCCTGCTGTATTTCACATCAAACACACGACTGATGGGTGGAGATCTGAACAGTTCAACACCAGTTAGGAGAAGGCATGCCAGGATTCCCTGCCCCTGTAGTGCCAGCACAGCAGCCTGCAAGGCCATGTTGTGGACCAGATGAGAAGCTCGTGCTCCTTCACAGGACCTGTGCTGTAATATTTAAGTCAACATTTCCATTAACCTCTGTAAAGTACAACCACAGCCACAGCTGGTGGAGAGAAGCAGCCACACCACCAAGGGGAAGTGCCTGTTGTAGGTGGCCTTTTGACTTAGGCCTTGTGCTTATTTAGTGCCACTACCTGCAGCCCTGCAAAGAAAGAGCTTGGAATTGCAGATCACTCTTGCTGGACTTTGAACTTTATAGTGATGGTGATGAACTTGTTTGTAGGAACCCTGAATCGATTCCCTGTCCCTGTAAAATCTTAGTCTTTGCTTTCATAATTTACAGAGAACAAGAACCTCAAAGATGTGGCAAAAGGCCAGCTTTTCTGCAGCAGTCCCTATTTTTTAGCAATTCAAAGAGGCATAGGTAGAGTCTTGGCCATAATGTCCAAATCAACACCGGACATTGCTGCAGCACTATCACAAACTCAGTGAAATTCTGCAGCACGGAAAGGCTTTTATTTCCTCTATTCCCTCAACAACAACCTGCTAGAGATATAACAATATACTGCTTGAGCAGCCCATCTGAATTCATGGGACATCATCAAACCAACATACAAATCAAAGAAACATCTGTAAGAGCATTTTTATAACAAATAATTACCTTCCAATGCATTACTGCATACCCACCAAGAGCTCTTCATCTCCTTTGGGATTAGCAACAATGAATAACACTACTTCTTAAAAGTAAAAGTGCATTTAAATCATCAGTATGGTTAAAATGAGTAATATAAACTAAGTGTGTTGTAAAAATGGAATATATTAAGGATTATGGAGCATGACATTTTCCTCCTCTGTGAGAACGTGGCAGCTCTTGTGAGTGACAAAATCATTTCTAAGATTTCTGACACTGAAATTTAGAGCGTGGGCATAATTCTCCTCTCACTTACACCTCCGACAGTGAGCAATGCTTCAGGGAAACCAGAGCTGCACTGCAGCAACGACAGGAGCTCTGAAGCCATAAAGCATATTCTCCATTAGTTTAAAACTCCAAGGTATTCCCCCAAGGAGACTACAAATAACTTCAGACAGTGGTGTCTTGGGACTAAATACATCCACTGATCCGACGGTGTGAATGTAAATGTGGAGCGCGGCGCTTCCTCGCAGCAGCTCACGCTCTCTGCCTCTTTGTGAGTAAGAGCAGTTTGTTTTGGTTTTTTATTAAAGTTAGTTCAGTGCTGGTTTGACAGCCCTGAAAATGCAGTTTCCTGCTTACACACCTAACAGTCACACATATTTAGGCATAGCTCATGTCTGCCCTGCAGGACAAAGAGGACAGCAGGGCAGGATTTACAGCTCCTCACTTTGTGACCTCTCTGGTGACAACCACGTCAATTAAAAACCACCTGCAGTCCTGGCTGGCATGGGCTAAGATTTCCTCCTTCAATCCTAACTGTAATATGACTTCCACAGAACAACTCCACCTTCTGTGATCCAAACAGCCAAGACAACTCATGTCCTGCTATCTCAGTTTGTTTTACTGCTGCACTGTACAATGTGACAGGTCCCAAAAATACTGCTGTAGTCTTCCTACTAATACTACAGGCATCTCCTCACTGTGCAGCAGGAGACAAAGCATTAGCTAATTAGGCACACCTCCAAAAAATCATAAAGTAGCAATTCTTCACTGTTGCTAAACAGGGCTGGATTTCAGCCTAGATTTTCCTGCTGGAAGGGAAAAGCTGTGCCATATTGCTTATTGCTCCTCTCTTTTCTCCTTACTTATTCGTTCCATCCACACACAGCCATAAAAGAAAAAGAAAAGCAGTCTTGCCTGTAGATGGTTGAAGTGTTCCTCATATCAAATCCTGATGAGTTTATCCTCTCCAGGAAAGCCTGGGCAAGCTCTGGTGTGATATCATACACCGTGTCCAGCTGCTTTGTCGCGTTGTCATAGCTAATGAACAGTCTGATCTGAGCAGCACAAACAGAACCATGCAGCAGCATTGTGAAACAATTGCATCCAATAAAATCTGTGTTTGACACACTAAATTAATTGACCCCATTCATGTTGTTGAGAAAGGAAGAAGACAGATTTGGATAACATGGTATTTTTGAAGACAAAGCTGAGTGAGCGATTTGAGCGATTCTCTGCCAAACTGTCAAATAATTTGAGGGCTTCTGTCATTGATCCCTTTCAGCAGAAGCCACATAATACTGATACAGATAAATAATTATATATTAATTATAGGCACTTTGAAATTCCAAATATAAAAGAATATTTGTAAATAATACATTTATATTTGCTCTTTAATTAAAATATATAAAGTTTTTTCATGTTTTAGTTTGCATTTGCGTTCATATTGTTTGTAGCCGATATCCCTTTGTAATGACATATCCAACCACACTTTGTTACTTACTTCACTGAGACTAATTTTCAGAATTTCTTCTAACGGGAGATGGACCATGAATCTTCCCAAAATCCATAAGCTTTCTGCACTGACCCAAGAAGCTGATTCATTGAAGTCTGTTTTGTACAAATAAATACTTACTACAATGTTAAGAAAGTTATCACTTTTCAAAGATGTTGTACCCAGTATATTGTTACTGCTAAACAATCAAAAACAATCAGAAAAATCTTAAAAGCAGAGAGAGTCAGGTTCCCTCCGTTGGCTACATTTTAGCACTACATTTTTATGAGCCCATACATTTTTTAATGAAAATGAAATAGTGTTTCAAATGTCTCAGATTTTCTTGTATGAAAACATTAATGTTTTATGTTGTCGAAATAGAAAATGGATAAAGTGTGGGACAGGAAAAATTTAACCAGTAATATTAAATATGGAGCAGTATTTTTTAAATTCAGTTTCCCTAATCAATTATATTATTTAAGAACATCAGGAAGGCATGATACTTTGTAATACTTTATATATCATATATTATTATTGATGATGCCATTTATTTCAGCAATATGTAATAGCAATAACAGAGAAAATGAAAAATGGTTCAAATACCTCTATGGAAATAGGTTGGCAAAAAATACAGAATACTGCATAACAGTTAAAAAATGGCATTCATTTAGTAACATTCTCCCAAGGATTGTAAATGAAGTCAAGATCCAAATATCCCTGAGAAATAAAGTATTTATGGACTCTGAGCCACAGACTGTTTTCTCCAAGGTATCATAATTTGGATGGCTCGGCATGTGATACCTCTGAACACATTCCTTGGCAGTGCTGATACCCACAATTCTGTTAGAATAAAATCATCAGGGCACTTTGAAGAGTTTTCAGTATCTGAAAAAACATCACCCTTTATCTATCAGAAGCTGAAGGACCCCATTTAGTGCTTTTTTTGAAAACACAGATCTAAGCCCCTTAACTGAGACAAGATGATGCTCCCAGCAGACCTGTCAGGCCTCTGTTTTTTAAGGTGATATCACCTCCCATTACCAGGGATGTTATAAGAGTTGAAAGACATGACAGAAGAGTTAAAGAAAAACAAGCCCAATTTAAGGACATTGACTGTGGTCTTTAGCAGAACGGAGCTGCAGGTACCAACCATGGTAGGTGTGATCCCCAAAAAATGACCCCTTTCCCAGGTGGTCCCAGTGCTACCCACACAGAAAGTGAATAAATCACACTACTGCAGGACTCCTCTGCTGTCCTGCCCTCTGTGCTGTGGCCTGTGGTGTGGATTCACCACACCTGCACTGCTTTTGGCAGGGAAGCAGCAACCAGGAGGTAAGAGAGGCACATTAATTCTCAGCCCCTCCCTGGGTGATCTTCCACACCCTGAGGGTTCACTAATGCTCCACACACAATCCAAGGTGACACTGAGGGATTTTCCCAGGACTGCTGAGTATCACCAGGCAAGTTCTGCATCTTTGCTTCCCCAGCAATGCCCTGGCAGTAACACCACCACACAGCAGTGTCATCAACTTCCTCCCTACGACTCAATGGGTTACCCTGATATTTTGAAACAGCTGAAGACCCAGGGGACAAATTTAGCTTCACTGAAGCAAATGGGCATTTTGCCCTTGATTTCCAGGGAAAGGGGATGAACACACACATCCAGAAGTCTAAAATGCTCACAGGACAGCGCTGCTGGGATGTTCAGTGAAAGCCAGGCAGTGGCTCTGATGGTTCAGAGCCCTCTCGTGAAGCCTGTCCTGCACTGGCACAGCTGTGGCACAGCCATTCAAGGCACATTAACCAGGCAAACAGATGTGGTAAAACGCATACAATCAGAATTAATTAACTGTGTTTTTATCTAGTCCCTTTTCTGACCAAGTCAGTGCCATGTGCTTTCACAACATCCTGCATTTCTTTTGTTTTTAAGCAGTGCATTGGCTAATGTACCCTGAGCCAGAGCTATTTTTCTAGTCTGAATAGGTGTTCAGAAGTGAACAACACACCTTGGCAGAGCACCTGACCACTGTATCCTATTTCAGTCTTAGAAAAAGTACAGAGAGAAAAGATCAGAGTACTAGAAAAAGACTGAATATAGCTCTGTGCAGAAGAGATGAAGAGTCCATTGGTTGGACTCAATGATCTTAGAGGTCTTTTCCAACATTAACAATTGAATGATTCTATTCTACAAGAACAAACATCTGTGGAGAACTATTTGTCATCAGTAACAAATATATTACATTTACTGTATTCTGAAGAAAAGGTATTCTAGACAGCTACTCTTAAACAGATGTGTTAAATTTGGGAAACAATTCAATACAATGGATAGGCCTTTGCTGATCTTTTTATGATAAGCAAGAGAAAATACTTTGTACATAACATACCACTCCTGTTATAGGATTTCTGTAGAATCTGCTTCATCCAGCCATACAGAGCTCTCTGAGTATTTGCTGAGGTTTTGTCATAGAGGTCCTTGAATAATGATGATCTAAGTGATACAAGGGCATGTTAGTTCTAACTAAGAGTTAACTAATGAGTTAACTCTTTATTTAAAAAAAAAAAAACAAACACATGGAAAAACTATTTTATAACCAGTGACACATAAGCAGGAAGCTGTATCTGGAAAATAGACTGAGACCAGCAAATATGATGTAGTATTAATTGTGTCTGAAAAACAAATGGCTTACAGGTTTCTGAAAGCATCCTCCAGCAGAATGTCTGGGAGGCTCCCAATGACATCAGGTTGGAGATAGTTCACTGCTGACACATGCAAAATCTGGCTTAGGATATCCACACAGTCCAAAGCACTCAGAGCCAGGAAACATTTATCCAGTGTTACAAAGAACAAGGTCCTGTTTACTCCTGGGCTTTGAAAAATTCTCTCTCTAGTCTCATCCCAATCAAGAATAATATTTCCCGTTTCCTGCAAGCAACAAAGGGTTATAAGAACATCTCGCTGATTAATTTAATACATTGTTAATTTTGAGGCCTGACAGAGAGCATTCCACAAAGAATATGGTGCTGTTCACATGACAAATTCCTGCAAAACACTCTGTTTGCATTACTTCAGATAATTCCTTTCTGGCATTGGGCAGAGACCAGCTTGAGTTTTTTTTACAAAATCAAAATGAAAAACAAAAGAATAACTGAAATGGCTGAAATTATAGTGTGTGTTCCCATGAAAGAATTAGTTACTTGAAAAATGAAGGGATATTGGAATTGAATAGGTATAATTTCATACATAATTTAATACACAGACATCTCTAGAACAGACCTTTTCCATGCAGTATCTCTTGCAGCTGTTACTGCAAACACCCCTTCCAGAAGAAGGGGCAATGTCAAACAGTACTCTGGGGATTCCCTGGGCACAGGTGCCATCTCAGAAGTCAACGTGCCTAGGACAGCCTGTTCAGAGCTGACAGTCCTGGTGATTTACAGTTTATTGACAGGGCTCATGCTCTGCTGCCCTGGCTCCCAGTACTCAGTGCACACCTGATCCGTGTGCTTTGGCAGCAGGAGCTGCCCCTCCATTGTTTGAACAGTGGATTATACAGTGTTTGCTCTGGGCAGTCACCTCACGGGTCTGAGGACGAGCTTTCCCTTTCTCCCAGGTCAATCTCCACCCCCTCAGCGATGCCCAGGCTGGAGGCCCTTCCAGGGGCAGCAGCGAAGATCCAAGTGCTCTCACACCTCAGGCTGTGATCCCACCTGCACTGGAGATCCCCTCTGCAGGGACAATCCTCCCTGGGAGGCACCCACTGACTCTGAGCGAGGCTTTTCAGATGGGTCACACAGGAACACACCACAGAGACCAGCAAATCATGTCGTGCTGCCTCCCCTCCAAAATGTCAAAAGTTTGCTCACATGTTCCTATAAGTAATTAACAAAATTACTAATTTCACCTTCTTTAGTCATCTTGGCTCTCTTTGCAGTCACTTTTAAGAAGAATATACTCCCTGAGAATAACTGATCATACCCACCTTAGGTATTAGAGTAGGAAGTTGATTCATTCTCTGGAGATCTTTTTCTCTCTACTGATGACAGTGAAAATCCAAAGGATGACTTGCACTTGGCAGCAGACTTTTAGACAATTAGAATTAAATGAAGTAAGTCTAACCTAAGGAGAGGGGCTCCTGGAATCTAATCTGAGCCAGGTAACTGCACAGTGTCCCCTGTGAGCCCCCCAGTCTGTCCCTCTCCCAGTTATCCAAACCACTGACTGTAGCTTTTCCTTTTCACAAGTACAAAGGGACTTACAAGATGCTCCTTCCTGCTGTTGAAGAGATACTTCATTGCAGTTTGGAACTGCTGCTGATCAAGTTGTTGAAATTCGGACAGTAGTTGCCTAGGCTGGTATAAAAGGTTCTTCAGGTAACTTTGTATGGACATCTGAAGTATAGAAAAATAAGTGTAATATACATGGAACTCATACTGTTGTACTGGGGGCACCTTTTACCCCCTGAAAATCTGTGCTCAAGAACTAAGTGCTTAGCTCCTGTACTGTCTGTGTTGTCAATGACCAGAATAACTATTCTCCACACAAACTGGAAACAAAAATAATCTAAATGTATTCTGAAAGACAGTTATTTTCAAACCCTATTCCTGGCTTCATGAACAAGTCCTCTCCAAGGAGCCTTTTAACAAAGATGCCTCAGTTTCTCACTTCATAAAACAAGAGTAATAAAGCTTTTCTGCCTCACACAGCAGAGTTGGGAAAATGAAAGTTTTAAAGAGCTAAAAAAAAAAAATCAGGTACGTGTGCATATTATTATTACTTAAAAAAGGGAAGGAAATGTGCAATTAGATGGGAGGAAAAGTCTGTAGCAGGTCATAAGCCAAAAATATTCTCTCTCACATCAACCTGCATTACCAGTTAACAATCTCCTGTCTGTTTTGAAAAATCCAAGGGGAGTCATAACGTTGGAACAGAAAGCTCTGTAAGGCTTATTAGCAGCAGACTGGAGTAAAATCCCTTCTAATTCCTGACAGAATTATTTCAGAATTGGTTTGGAACTTGTGTTGCAGTTCATTGCTGCCTTTGCTTAACTTTCACTGCCACCAACAAATACAGACAGAGGAAAAGCAAAAAGATTGTTGATATTATTATTTCTGTCTTGCATACTCCTGCAATCTTAGGGGGAAAAGACGACCAAAAACTCTATTCTTATTTAGCTGCTAGACTCTAGATGTATTAGTTACCTCTATTATTGACTGCCTAGTTTTAGCTACAGAGATAGGTTGCTTTTTAATATCCTTTCTGAATAAAAATTTTCATGAATTTTAAATGTCACAAACCTGGAGGCTGCTAAGAGTAAACATAACTTCCTGAGCATGAAAATATGCCATGACTTTTGTAAGCATATCTGCTGTCCAGACATTAGAACTGTAACAGAAAACAGGACCAAAAATGCCAGTAAAATAATATAACATGGAAAATAGCACATTACAAGAGTAAAAACAAAAAACAAGCAGTGCTACTAACACCATAATGACATGAGTATTCAGCTTTTTGGCCTAACCAGAGTAATAGTTGATCTATTTAATGCAATGAAAATACACGGTTCAATGAAGAATGGAATGAATTAGTTATGGTTTTTTTTCATCTAATTCCACAAAGACCCACAATAATCTCAATTTTCCAGGGTGCTGCCATTAGTACCATCTCCAGGATGTGCTGCCTGGCACCCCTTACACCTGTTCTCTGCTTGTAGAAAGCCCAGGGAGGAAGGTCTGCTGCCTTTCCCTCAGCAGAGTCATTAATTTCAGTGTCTTCTTTACACAGCCACTGATTTTCTCAAAATATGTAAGAGTGGAATGGCCTTTTAGGCTCATACAACTCTTTCCAATTTAGACAAAATTAGCAAAAGTCACCAGGAGCTGGAGGATGGGGGGATTGGGACTGAAAGGGAGAGGTGGACAGAAAGCTGGAACTGCACCCAATTTCCTTAAGCAGCCATTCTGACACATATGAACAAAGTTAATTATCAGAACTTTGAAAACTGCAGCAGGTATTTATCCTCAGCCTCATTCTGTGCATGTTGGGCTTTTTTTTTCTCTTTTGTGAAAAACAGCTTTTCCCATGTTAAGAGGAAATGCTCCTCCCAGGAGATCTAAATCAAAGTAATCATATGTGGCAATGTCATTCTATCCATAATGTCCCAGTTTCTGTGGAAATGAAACAGATCATATCTGAAGTGCAAGATAATAGTGAAAAATCAAGCTGGTGAGAGTAATACATTACCTTTGAAAATTAAGTATATCAAGGAGGGCTGCACATGAAAAATGAAACATAAAAAGTTATGGTGAGATACTGAGTTTTAATTCATTTTAAAAGTGTAAGTGGGAACAACTTTGTACATTACCATTCAGATATTTCCCAGTTATTATTTCCTCCTATGGAAAAAATTGTAAACATATGTAATAAATTATTATTTTTAGATTATAATATAAAATGTTAATAGAAAGATCAAATAAAAATACTTACGAGAGCTTTGTGTAATAATGGAGGCAAATCTGTAAGAGATTATCCCATTACTAGAAGTTAATTTAATGTTTTGTCATTTGTGTTACACAAAAGGACAAGTATTGTATGCAGTGATCAAAACTATATATACATATATAATTTATTTACAAGCATTTAATGCAGTTTTGAATAAATTTATTTACAGAAAAACAGTGAAAATAAAAGGCTATTAAATAATAATCAGTCTTGGTGAAATTCTTTGCTGGCATATCTCCATGAATTTGAATTGGTCCTAGTTCCTAAACAGTGCTGCACCTAATTTATTACACAGTTTTTTCCACCCAAGATACACTCCTCAGACAGGAGTTCTGGTCTTACCTTCAGAGCTCTGACTGTGAATAATCTCAGTATGATTCACTGATATCAACAAGAAACATATCTTCAAAAGTCTGGACATTTCTTCTGGTGTTTATTAGAATCAAAAGACATTTGGATTGAAAAGGAAAATAGAAAGAACAGAGTCAAAAGGCAATATTCACCCCAAACTTTCATAGCTATAAATCAGAGACAGCCTATATTGTGGAGTACAGATAGAGATCAGAACGTTCCGAAAGTGTTTGCTCCCAAGTTTTTAATTTAGATATTTTTCCAGGATAGGGATACATTTTATGCAAACACATGCCAAGTGTGGAGATGCAGCCAGATTTATTTCCCTTTTACCAAGTGGCTTGTTTAATTTTCTTCCTGGTAGCACCATTTATTTAGTAAGTCACACTCCAGCTAAATACTACTTCCATGCAGGTTTGTTAAAGCAAGAAAACAAATCCTTTTAAAATCAAATAAAATAGAAGAGAAAAAGAGGGAATGAAAACAGAAATAATAAAGAAGCTCCAAGCAAAGCCTAAGCCTTTCCCAGCTCATAAGGCTGTGCCTGCACCATCCCTACAGACAGGTCTGGGGCCTCCATCTGCAGCTCTCTGAACTCACAGGGTGGGGGGTCTGGCCCTGTCCCTGCCCCTGGTCAGTGCAGGGTGCTCCAGGCAGGGAGGGGGAAGGAGAGCTCCCCTTCCCTGCTGCCAGAGCTCTGCAAAAAGGGAGAGACCGTCCTTCTGCTCTTTTGAAGCAGAGGGAGAGTGACACATTTGAGTGCAAGACTATGTCACTTCATTCAGATGGATCAAAGCTGCAGTCCTTGCACTCAGGAGAAGTTGTACCATCAGTGTCCCACCATCACCCCGGACACAGTTTTACAGAAGTAGATGGTTTAGTAGCTCTTGCCATCCCTGCTGCTCTGTGCTGTGTGGCAGAAAGGTCTCTGAAAGATAAATTAGCTGGAAGGGCAGTAAGGGGACACCCAGAGCTTTTCACTGGAGTGTCACAGACTGGCAGTCTCACAGTTGCCCTAAACAAAATGAATCTGTTGCTTTGGGTCTAGTTCCTGCAGGACAAGGATCCACACTGCAGTAATGCCACAGGATGGAAAGGAAGCTGAGACTGAGCAGGTCTCACTCACAGGAGTTTCTGCAGCCACGTCCCCTCTGCCTGTGAGTTGCTTTAATCCACATTGTACTGAGCTACTGCAGAGAGGATCTTCTGCCTCTGCTCAGCCCTGAGTCACCACCCCCACAGGTAAAACCATTGATTAATCTGATATTGGATGATGCCCTACTCCACAGATCACGGCTCCTTAGCTGGGATTGGTCACTGATTTTAACAAATGACACGGAGGGCCCCACTGGCCAACTTGGCTCTGACCCTGAGATGACTTTGTTAGGTTTTCTCTCCCTTTCCCTCATTTCAAAGGTTTATCTGCAAAACACTGAATTTCTGCATTTCCTTTTGTTGCTGAGTCTGGATCCATTCTCGCTCTCTCTTTTTTTTTTTTCAAAGTTCTCTGCCACAGCTTGAGTTACAGATCTGAACATTTGATAAATACGAACTCCTTTCTTGGTTTGTTTAATCTCATGTATCAAGGTGCTCTTTTATGAAAACCTCTTTCAACAGCCTCCAGCAATAGTTCAGTCTATTGCAAATACTTAACTCCAGTCTTGTAACAGAAGTGACTCAAACTGACAGATGATGAAAAATTTAAACATTAGACTTTAAGAACTATCGCCTCTGTCTTGTTTTTACACACACTGAAACCCTTTTCAGCTATTCTTTTGGGAGCACCACAGTACATGTCTCTCATTCAGATATATCTGGTTTCCTGCACAATGAACTTACTTGTATTTGTTTCTGCCTTTGCCCTATTAATTTTGCAGTTAGGTTTGATTACTCTACATAGTTTAAATCATGCTTCCAATGTCAGTCCTGATTTGTTTATTCCAATTCATTCACTTTAATCGGGAGTGTATTTCAATTAAAGCATGCTAACTCAATATATAAGGAGATAAAATACTAAGGAAAGTCCTTTTTCATCCTGACTAATTCAGGCAGACAAATCAGCAGGTGCTGGAAGAAGTCTGCTGTGAAACAGCCCTGCTTGGCAAGACAATCTGTGGGAAATAGTTCCTTTTGTCAGTGAAACTAAGTCTGTTTGCAGTTCACTGCGGCTTTTAGACAATCCCAAATCACTCTGTGGGGATCTCTTGCAGATCCTATCCAGCATTTCCCCAGAGATTGTTCCTTGCATATGCTGTGATCAGATCTATGACAAGTCACCCTTAAGGAGCTCCCAGACCGCCTTCTCCTCTTGCTCCCTAAACAGCCACTCTCCCATGTACAGAAATCCTAGACATTTTATCACCCTCTCCAATGCAGTTGCTGCCTTATCTGAAGTTGGATAACCAGAAAGCTGACCTCATAATCACAAGTCTTGCTGATAAGCCCTTGCACTGCCAGTGCCCACCCCTGCACCCGGGCTCTCAGCACCTCTGACAAAAACCCCACATGCAGTGAGGGAACACACAAGGGGTCCAGGCTGGAAAGGGAGAGAGGGGAGGGCAGAAGAGAAGGAGACTGTGGGTTCTCGGGGAGAGCCAGGGCCCCGGAGCACTGTACCTGCCTCTGCTGTGTGCGCCTCCTTCCCAGCACCCGCAGTGCCAAGAGCTGGGCGGCTCCAGGCAGGGACCCTGAGAGCAGGGGCAGGGACAGGGGCCAGCACCGCCCCAGGTGTCTGCCCAGCAGCATCGGCCTTCAGCCAGAGGGGAGGGGAAAAACCTCCTCTGTGGGGGGCTCAGAGGGCCAGGGACTCCCACGGCAGGCAGGAGAGGATGTTTCCCCTCCAGAGATGAAGAGACCTCAAGGAGCTGCGTGGGGATACCCAGGGCTGGGCTGGTGCTGCCCTGCTCCCCCCATCTCCCCACCCCAAGCATGGGCAGGGGGCCCTGGGCTCCTCAGAGTAGAACATGAACTGACCTGGGGTCACCCAGCAAAAGGGGGCTGTGGTTTCGTGAGACGAAGTTGTTCTGACTTTGTGTTGAAAGTTTCTGGCTAAATCACACCCTTGCACAGCATCTTCTTCCTGTGATGCAACACATCCAATGCCACCTTGACAGAACACACAGTTTAGTTACTCTCCAGGGCAAGACACTACACATTAGTGAGACCACCAAAGGACAACTCACACACTTGTCTCCCACAGCAGGACAGGAACAGCAGAGGGACAAGGCAGGACCTCCAAACCTGGGAATAAAGAATTTGGACACTGGAATTGCAACACTTGTCCCCTTAGATGACATTTAAAGTATTTTGGGGAATTTAATGAACTACTGGACTCAAGTTTCTTTGCACGGGCTGTGAGCAGGTATTAACTGCACTCAAATGCTCCCTCCAAGGCCTGAAAGGAGAAGGAAGCCCCTTTCCTGACACAATGAGCTGCACTGCTCTCCTTCCCTCACTCTGGCTTTACAAATTCGGGTGTAGGTACAGTCCTCTCAGAGTTATTCTGTTTATTTGACAGGACTAAGCAGCTTTTCAACTCTGCTGAATTTAGGCTTACTCATAGAAAGCTTTTCTCTATTACTGCTTGTGTTTTAATTCCCCATCTCAAGTGTAAGAATACTTGTTTAAATAGAGTGAACAAAGTAGATCATAAGAAAGAATAAAACAAAAACCTATTATTTACATTGCACCTTCTGTCCCAAAACTTCTCAAAGCTGTTACTAACTGAAGTTTTAAGTGACAGGACTAAAAGATGAGAGACATGAAATGCAGCCCCTTGTGTGATTTTTAACCAGTGGGATTAAAACACTTAAGTACCTTTTAAGAAGTTTGCCTTAATACATATTTGCTACTTTAAGCTAAATTCATTACACATTAAAAAACATTTTCCCACTACTAGGTGATTACAAGATGAACAGAAGATAAATTAATGGATTCACTCCAGAGCATACATAGCTCATTTTCCCAACAGACAAATCTCATTGTACTATGTGCAAAAATTCAACAGCACATCCTGAAATGAGAATAATACTGAGTTTGAATTACTGTTGAGAAACCCCACCAAATCAACCCCCTCACCCTATCCTACAGAATACCAACTACTCCACGAAGATGACGGAGAATAAAAGGCTCATAAATTGGCAAGAGAAATCATTAACCGTCAGATAAAGCCAGGCCAAGGCAAACCTAAAATGACACATTCATGACATCCCACCTGGCATAAGATCACCAGTATTTATAACAACCCCAACACAACTTTTTTAGACTTCAAAAGCAATATAAATAAGTTCTTACTTTACTTACCAGATGATATAAAAGCTGAGGTTTCTCTGCTCTCTCACACTTACAGCCCAAGCACTGCAAGACATACAGCTGCCAGCTCTGTACTATTTCTGCTGCTGCTTGTTGTTTTAAAGGTTATATCCCAACTGCCAGAAATTATCCACTTTAAACAGTTTTTTAAAATAAGACATGTTAAAAAAATAGCATTTGTTTAGTGCTCCTGAAGAAAATGTCTCAAGCTAGCAAAACCCTCCCAATCAAGTCCCCAGGGCCTGATCCTCAGAGGCAGACAGACTCACAAAATTTGCAAGAAACTGCCTGCAAGTTTTTTGAGCTGAAAACATTTGGGAACAACTTGTTCACAGACCTTGTTATTAAACCCATCATTTTAAGAGCAGTTTTGGCAAGTTCTACCATAACTCCTTTAGCTGGAAGATGGCATATGCAAAAGCAATGAGAATTTATGAGGCCTTGAGAGAACATGAAGGAAACCCAACCAAAAGTGATACATTTTTTGTGGACTGTTATCCCTTCAAAAAATAATCAAATGCTGTTTAAACAAATGCAAGGTGGTGCTGCTGCTGCAAACTTGATTCTCAACACAAAGAGCATTTGCTGCAAGTAAGTGTGGCTATGGTTACAAAAATGAACACAAAAGTTAATGCAAAAGTCATCTCAAAAAAGTTTATTAGCATGATTAAAAACGTGAAGAATGACAGTAAGAAAGTAACTTAGCATGGAAGAATATCCATTTTAACAGTTTTTATTCAACAAGGCTTGAATGGATAACTTTATTGCCAGATTTCGCTTGATTTCTTTAACAGTTCACACTGTATCAGTTTCACCATTATTAGGAATATTGCTTTTGTTTGGATCTGATCCCTGTTGCAGGTAAATATAAAAAAATATCCCCCCATTGCTGCTGGATTGCAGAATGCATTGTTGGTTTAAGAGCAGGTAAAAAAGAAATTCTCAATGGAGGAGTCTGTTTAAAAAACAACCTTTTTTTTTCCCCCCTAATCACACTACAAAGAAATACATTAGTATTTTGGCCTTTAAATTTCTTACACGGTATTCATTTAGCATGGCAATCCCAAAAATTCCCTCCCTTTAAGTAACCATAAAATCAAAACCCTCTTTCAGAGGCTGCTCCTTGGGTTAGATTCTGGAGGTTTACTTCAGACACCTTACACTGGCTTGAGGACGAAGACAGCGTCATCCAGCACGTAGTAGTCATTGTACATGTCACCTTCACACAGGTATGGCAGTCTGGTGAAAGCCTCTATGGCAAAACCAGCTTTACTGAAAACTTCTGGCAGGCTATTCACCTGCTCTTCCCAAGTCTGCCCTTTGATTTCCAGAACTTCTGAGGGCTTTTCCCACTTGCCACCTACTGAGGAAACAGAACAGTTTTGTTTCGGTTATAAAGCAAACTTTCTTTTCTTACAGAAAGCGTAATTACACTGATTATATTCCATGCCACTCCACACAGGAGGCTGACAAGCCACTTGTAGACCTCTTGCAAGATCAGTTCAAGTTTTTTCCTAGTGTATAAAAGCAGCAGCTTCTCAAGGTTATCTTTTGTTATATTTTTAACTAGCAGTGCCAAGAGCGGGTAAAAGGTACCTTCCACTACTGAGGCTGGTGTTCAGCAGACATGGACAGACAATTTAATAAAGCTATTTGCTATTTTCCATGTTTATAACATTCTTTATGCCCACTGTCTGGCCAAAGGTGGTTGCAGATAATCACAGTAAATAGAATCAGCAAGTTGAAAATTATGACTTGCTGTGAAGCTTCCTCCACATGACAGTGGACGGCTACAGAATCTTTGTGCCTCCACTGGCCACCTACCAGCTGACACAGTAAAGGCTGCTGAGGGTCATAGCTATAAAAAATCCGAGCACCTTGCATCATGCTGGAAAACATCCTACTTGTTCTATCCAGTGAAATTATCTGAAGGATTATAGGTACGACTCTCTGAAGTTCAAAACTTAAAATTCTTCCCTCATTTTCCAGGCAATGTCATGCACAAAACCCAAAAGCTTTCTGGTTTGTTCTGTACTTTTAACCAGTTTACTAAATGCAGTAGTAAACACCCTTCTGAACAGGAAGTTCTACATCTTGTGATTCAGACAGTTCTGCAACTCCAAACATTTCCTAAGTTCCTCTTCCTTCAAGTAGAATCATTTCCAGAGAGATACAAGAAATGGCAACTTTCAACAAACTAAAAAATGTGCTAGTGCTGGCGTTTGACTGGATTCTGTACGGTGCTGGTAAGACTTCTTTTAAGTTTCTTACATTTTCTCATGTAACAGCAGTTAAACAAGACTGAGAATTTTGTGGTTATGATTTGCAACAGAGCTATAAAATAAGAGCAGTAAGAAGTTCTGTGAATCAAGTTAATTTCTACTATCTTCATACAACTTCCAAGTTAAACAACTCCTAGCAAATGTTTTTTTCTTCCAAAAGTCTGAAATGCTCACGTAAGCTGTGATTTCTGAGTCAATTCTTACTGCACTTCCCTGCTCACAACACTCCAGCAGCAGCCTGAGCTCAGTGCAACTGTGTTTGTTTGGGAGGAGGGTTTGGGAAGCTCAGCAGGCAGTGCCTACATGACCTGAGGCCATGGAGTCCTGCTCTGCAAGGCCACCAGAGCCCGTGGGTAAGGTGGAAAAGAGAAGGGGATCGACTGCAGAAGCACAAGTTACTGCCTTTCACCACACAGGGAGCAAGTACACCCACAACTTACATTATTACAATCTGCAGATTGCTGGGGAATGGCTCTGATGTTGATCTGACACAGAATGAGTGTTTCATTTTATTCCTGTGAAAGTCACAGACACTGAATCTGCTTGGATTTGGTGAGCAAAATGATGAAGGGCCAATGCTGACTGCTCACCATGGACAGCCTTATAAATTGTGTATGAACAGGACTAAGAGACTTCTGTTTATTTTTCTTCTAAGTTGTTATTTTTTGGGAACTGGAAAAGGATGCTGTTAAGCTACTACCTTCATTTTCAGAGCAATAATCTTAATTCCATAGTTTAAATAACTACGCCAATTATTTGAATAAAATTTAAATATACTAAAACAGTATTTACATTATGGATTTCAATAAGGACTTAAAAAAATCTCCCAGACCAGTCATATTGAACCTTACCTTTCAGTTCCTTAATTAGAATTCTCTGATAACCTTCCTGTTTTCTCCGCACACATCTTTAAATGTCAGAACTAACAAGTACTATTATTATCCTCAGAAATCCAGAGTCAATATATGTGATGAAGTGGCAGAATGTCTAGGAACTATTGTGAATTCTAATCAATGTTATGAAGTTGCTAAATTATAAATGCCTCAATTTATGACATTTCCACTGCCTGCCATCAGGTTGCCTTGCTTGACTCAGATCAGGAATAGTGGAGAGAGAAACCCCTGCAGAACTGCTCTGTACTGTAGATTGTACCTTGCTTTTTAACCATCCCTCACATCACCAATTGTTCCCTCCCAACAGGTGTTAAAGACAACTGCCAAGTCATTGTAACACAACCCAGATTTCAGGAAGCTGACTCCTCCATGAGCAGCGTGGTCCTAACATGTGCTTTCTCTGCCTCTGGATGTTCCCCGTCCCCACCTGAAGTTCTGTGGTTTCGCTTTTTAACTCACACACATCAGGATTTGTGTACTCCTGGATGCAAAGACCACCAGAAGTACAAAGTACATTTATCAGAAAGCAACACTTCACTTGAGATCCAAGACCTGACTGTAGAAGACAGTGGTGTTTATATCTGTGGAATTGCCTTCTCAGATTCAGATTCGCCCCGTTCCAAACAAACAGGAGATGGAACAGTACTAATGAAAACAGGTCAGTTGTTCATTCCTTCTTAACAAAGCTTCTTAGAAGAAATAAATTATCTTTTCTAAACACACTTTCTATTTATACTTCCAAGAATGACATTTAAGATGGAAATACCAACAAACCCATTAGGAGTAGTGTGACTATATTAAAATGTTAATAGTAAAACCAGAGGCATTCTACAAATAAGCATCTCAGCCTCGTTTGCTAATTAGACTGTTCTGTCACAGGATGCAAATGGCTAGAACTCCACAAAAGAAAGAAGTTTTGTACTGCTGCTGTCTAACCATACTCTACAGCCTCTTACATAAAGGCTTAAATGGTAATCAGAAAGGAAGTGTCAACAGAAAAATGAGAAGTAGAGACACGGATATTTAGAAGACATACGTGCAACAGAGACCAGGGTCTGACCTGGGGATTCACTGTCCCAACCTGAGACAAAGGTTTTAGTTCTAAACCTTTGTATCACTTGCCTTCTGGTTAAGAAAGTGATGAGACTTCAATAAGTACATTTCACTTTTACATGCTAAAATATAGAAAGAAAAAAAAAAGAAACACCTAGCTGGATTATTGCTTTCTGTATTCCCTCCTCTATCTAATTTAATTCCAGAACAAAAGTCTGTGAGCTTTACTCAGAGGTACCTTTACAAGAGCAGAAAACTGGATTCCATTCTCTCTCTACCCCTAAAGAAACGGTTCATAATCAAAACTAACAGGTCTCCATTGCCCTTGCAAACATCTGGGGAAACAAAAGGAAAATGATCTCACGAAGGAATTTAGACCAAAAATGAACCAGAAAAATATTGATGAGTATCAGGTTTTGTAATTGCTCAGAGGAAGGGGGGGTGGAATGCAGAATCTTAAGAAAATGATGTGAATCAGAAGAACTGTCCTTTATTCTAACACTCACTGTTCATAATGGAGCAGGAGAGCAGCACAGCAATGGCAAACTCGCCTTTACCTTCCTGATCATCATCTCGTCCTTGCTGTTTGTGTACAGCTCCACTGTGTTCACCTTCTTTGTGGTCTACAAGGTAGGCTCAAAGTGATATTTCACATTTTGTTCATTTTGAAAATCTGTGCAGTTTTAACATCTCCATAAGGAGATTAAAAAAACCTTCCTGGATTTCATAACTTTTATAGTTGTTTTAAAGAGGTAGTTGGTTGAAGTTCACGTGCTGCACACATTTAGGAACTCTTGTGTGGCACATAACTGGACTCAACAGCAACCACATTTTCTTTTTTTCAGTAAAGTGTCTAAAAGAAAAGGTATTCTGAAGTTAAAATTATCCTGAGAGTATTAATCAGGAGATTATCAACACACTCAAAAGGCAAAACTAGGAATTACCATTTTAAGTCATCAACTCCCTGGATTAATTTCCAGTAAAAGGAAAATAATTTAAATTTCCTGTCAAAATCAAGTTGTGTCTCAGGCAGGTCCCACTGTACTCAAAGCAAAAATATTTGTAGTATCTACTACCAGAAGCTGAAAAAGGCTTTACACATGAGAAAACTTCTGATTTTTACAATGACATAAACTGATCTAATGAATGACTTATCTACAAACTGACACTGTAGAAAGGCAACACTTCTAACTGTTCCCCTTGCTTCTCTTCTTCTGTTTTAATTTGGTTTTATTTTCCCTCCAGTTAAAACCAAAGCTGCTGAAGAAAAGTGGAAAAGACCAAAGAACAGAGAACTGTGTACGTTACCACTTCCTTTGCCCTGTCTGTCATTCAAAGCTTCTTTTTTCTGTCTTTTTAAAGTATACTGGGCATCAAATTTGTGATTAATTGATGATTCTGTTAAAGAGACATTTAAGGCTGTTAAGGCTTCACTTTAGATTTGTACAAAACTAGTTATGAGCTTATATTTAACTAATTTTAACTAATTAATTGATTTAACACACTGGATACATGATAAAGTTAATCTGTGTAAAGGCCATCTCTACCACAGAGGTTTTAAGTAAATTTTGTTCAAACTTGTGAAAATAACAGGTGTTGCTATTAATTTTTTGTTTCTTTAAAAGAAGTATTTTAAAAAAATCTATTAAGAATCTGTCACCACGTATCCTTGAATAAAAACCTGAAGCCATACATTCAAATACCCATTAAAGAAGGTATGTTTTCTTACATATCTTTCCTTTCCTTACGTATGTTAAGTAATGCAATAGTAATGCAATTTAAAACCCTTCTGCCTGCCAAACCATATGCTTTTAGAGTGTTATTTAGTAATGTTCCAAAAGATATAGTCAGGTAAAAAGGCAGGACTATCAAAGCTAGAAAAAGATGTTTCCCACAATTTAAAATGTTGCAATAATCTAAAATACTTTTAATAATTTGCAGAAAATAAATAGTGGACGAAAAGTTTTTCAAGCAATAGCCCAAGAACTTCAAAAGCAGGGGTTTGCTGAGCACTGCCAGCAGCCTGTAAGTATCTACCCACCAATACCAAAATTTATAGGGAACCAACGTTTTTTAAGAGTGTACCATTTCTATATCCTCTGGAAACAGACTTTTCTTTTTTTGAAGTTGATAAAGGTCTAAAAAAGAATTCTGCACAACAGTCAAAGACACCATAAAGCATTCTAAATGACCATACATATACTTTTATATATACATATATATAATATATACTTTATAAAATATATGCATAGACATTTAAAAATGAAACTGCCATAAATTTGTATTTTGCCAAGATGGAGTTTGCCTCAAAAAAGAAATTCTGCCTTTATATAAAAAAAATTCACATCAGTAAGAAAATATTTCTGCATTTTTCCTTCAGGATGACTTGGAAGCTGACACTGTTTACCAGAACAGATGAGCATGTGCAGCAGTTCAGATTTGTTCGCTGCTTGTCGTGCAAGCAAAGGGGCAGGTGAAGAAGTGAAGCTTCTTCACAGACCTCCTTTGCTTTAAAGGGAGGTGAAGAACACTGCCCTGCAAGGTTTTCTCAAGAGGATTTTCTAAACAGATCACCGAACCCAAGGGCATTGTGCACTACACCTGTGTTACATATTGCATTGTCCATTCTGCAGGAATGAAAATCATGGGAAAAGATTTCATCTCTCATAAGACAACTGTTGATGCTTCAGAAAAGTCTCCTTTTTCAGTTTAGATTTAATTCTGTGTCTTTTGTTTTCTTTGTACATAAACTTATATGTATTCCTTTTACATGAAGTGAGCATTTGTGAAAGATGTGTGATAATTGACAGCAACAGAAAATAAACTTGTTTCATAGGTGAAATTCTGGGTTTAGTCCTGTTAATGTGATAGTTATTGATGTAAAATATACAGACCAACAGCTGCAGAGCCCTAACAAGAGCTTAAACAGAGCAAACCCTGTGTATTAGACAGGCAAGCAGAAAAAAATGACTATATAAACACATGTACTATCATGGCAAAGCTCATTTGGGATGGGAGTTTCTTCCTAGGCTATCCAGGAAAGGAAAGTAGCGGTCATTGTGAAAAGGTTACTTCTCCAATACTAAAATTCACTTGCTAGACAAAAACTCCCCCTCTTCCAGTCCCACCATCCAAAGTCAGGATTACCTGGAGCACCAAGTTTTGCCTTTCTGTGCCTGTTCAACATGGACAGAAGCACAAAACAGAACTGTGCTACTCAGTCAAAGGCAGGATACTTTTTTCTATTTTTATGATACCTTTTCTTCTTTAGCAGTTACTACCCAGTCAATCTGCAAAATCAGCACTTCTACAAGATATCTGTTATGATCAGGCATTCTCCCTGCTAAAGAACAGCTGCATCTTTTATCATAATTTAAATAAAGCAAGGCTTTGTTTAACAAATGAAGTGGCATTTCTCACTTCAGCGAGATGAGAGCTGACAACTGAGACAAAGTGAGGGTCCATCTCCCACAGCACTGTGTGTTTCCAGCTCCATTTAATAGCAAATATTTCAGGAAGATGGAAAACACGCCTTTGCCTTCCCATTCCTGTCAATCAATCACAAGGACATTGATGTGTTCAACAAGAAAATGTCACACTTCCAGGCTGGTAGTGTTCACTACTTCTGAAGTGTGGGATCTCTGACATTTTATTTTAGAGAAACTTCAACCACTCTAGTCATATATTATGTAGTAATGACTTCTTATGTAAATATTATGTCTATATTAGGAAATACAAAGGATTCTTACATGACCCTCTGAGATACCTGTCACAACTATAAAGCTGTAATACTTGTTCTTATGTGACTAGTCTAAAACCTTCTGATTCACCAGGCTTTCCTGACAAATTTAGACATGTGCAATAATTGCATTACTGCTGTTCTGCATGTTGAAAATAAGGCTGAGAAGGCACAAGGAGAATTTACAATGAAGCTGCTCTGGACTCTAGGTGTCACTGTAATTCCAGAAACAGTAAGCACAGATCTGTATTTTACTTCCTCCTCCACCTTGCTTTGTTCTATTAAAGCAAGTTTTATGTGATTCACACAGACAGTTTCCACCATTACCATCCCACTACACTACATGTAATAACCCAAATATCTCGTTTTGATTAAAATCATTTCTGCATTTCTAGAAACGAATTTATACACTGACCAAGCACCTTACTTGCCCCAACTCCTCTCCATTTGTTCTCCCTCTACAAAATTCATGGTTCTCTATGAGGGTCCAAGCTGTTTTTAATTAGCTGCTACAAGAAGTTACTTGAGCCATGAAATGCTGTCCTCTTTGAATGTTCCAAGTATAATTTTATTAAATATAAAGCATATGTACATACCTATATTTTTTTAAAATGCATCTAGTAAAACAGCTGAGTGAAAATACTGAAATTCTACAATTGTTTGTACATCATGAAGACAGTTTGGCAGTTCAGTGTCTTGTTTCTTTAGACAACAGTTAAACACATATTAAGTGGGAAAGTATCTGTGGAATGACAGTAACTTTTGTCTGTGCTAACTTGCATTGTGTATATGGGCCCATATCCACAATAGTGGCAAATAGACAAACTGAGTATGTTTTTAAGCTTCAGAACATATTAAGGGAATAAAACTGCCTTAAGCAAAGTGACTCATCTGCTACAAGTCACTGCCACAAATAAAATGATGACTTTGGTTTACAAAACATCTTACAACAGTATTTCAGCTTTCAACAAGTAGGAATGACTAAGTTCAACAATCACAGAACAGGTTTCCAGTCCCTTGGGATTTATAAATTTTACCACTATTCTCCTTCCAGTGTACGATACAAGGGGACTTGGAATAGTTTCTTCCTTAGCACTCCCTGTTGAGCCAGGGAGTTGTACATGATCTGCCACAGGGTTACCCAACAACATGCAGAGAAGTAGGTGCAGGGTGCAGTAGTGATTGCAAAACACTGTTGTGTTTTGAAGCTTTGAAGGCACACAAACAAAACAGCCACCCAAAGTATTTTTCAGTTTCTGCTTCTAATATGCCTGTGAAATAGCAGAAGGACACTGCTGGTATTTAGAATTTTAAAGAATTTCTACAAAAGGAAGTCATATTGTTCCACGTGACAGGAACAACAGGTTGTAACCAAATATCCTGAAATACTGTACAGGTGCATAAGGGAACCCCTCGATCCAATTTAAGACACACTACTTTTCAGAATAGTTACAAAATTATTAAATACTTATAGTATTCTTCATATAGTATTTCTTAATCTGATGGCATTGTTTTTTATACTTAAAAGTTTTTTCTCCCTTCTCCCACCAAAATACCCCGACGTATAAAAAGAGAACAGCAGATTCAGTCTGATGCATTTGTGATTGCCAGAACATTATTAGTTCTGTATTTTCTGGGTATCCATGCCTTTCCACAGACAAGTCTTAATACTCAAGAAGAACCAGAGTCCAAACAATGACTGATGAACACCAGCCTTCTGGAACTCAAACCACCTTTAGGGTGCCTCCACCAAAATCCACAACCACAGGTATGCAAAGAAGATTTTCGGGTCTCTTTTGAAGGTTAGTCACAAGGAGAGGTTCCTTTGAAACTCTCTCATGTACTTCTTTAAAATGCAACTAGGGGAAATAATGGAGTCTTGGCACTGAATTTTACTTTTTTACTCCTGTTACTAGGACAATATAAATTAATACAATATTAACAGTGGTTGATACTTTGTATTAGGAGGGGGTCTATATTTTGCTTTGAGAGCTCATGTTGGAAAGTGAACATTCTCTCCCTATGAATTTTTAGGTGGGATTCACCTGGAACACTTGAAACAGTTTGTTCTGAACTGCTTTATTCAGCATTAGACAGTTCTGATGGGTTTGCTCAGTGGGTCACTAGAGACAACTGGGGTTACCTCTAGCTAAAAGGCCCTAATCAGAGACCAGTTTTCCCATGTTACTCCAACAGAGCTGAAATGTGGCAACTTGCAGAACAGGATCTGTGACTTCAGTATTTAAGCTTTTTGTTGGTGCCAACAATTATGCTGGTGAATTAAGTAAGCAGCTTACATCATGTGGCCTATTTACCTATGATTTCATACTTCTGAATATGCCCCATACAAGTTATTTGTAAAAAAAAAAATAAAATAGGAGCATGTTATTTATTAAACATTTAATTTAGAATACTATATCCTACACAAGTTTTCTTTAGTTGCCTAAATAACTGTTAATCTGTGTACTTACCATTTTCCACATAGGGATGAAATGGCAGAACCAGTGCTAGAATGACCCTGCCTTTGGTTGGCTCCACTACACTTCTAATATCCTTTAATAGAGTCAGTGGTTGATCACAGCGATCCAGCAAATTCAAACAGCTGATAACATCATACTGAAATCCTGTGTTTTGCCATTCATTTACACCAAGCACCCTAAAAAAGGAAAGAGACATAGTCTGTTAAACAAACACAGCTGAGTTCAGAGAGAACCACTGAAGACAAAAATTCCCTGTGGATGTGCTGGTAGTGCAGGTAAGGTCAGCCATTTAGGCAATGAGAAGAGACAGACATGATCCCTTCTGGCCTTTTGGAAAAGAAAACTAAATCAATGATCAGCATGGCTATATATCCAGCCCTGTGAACCTATTTATACTGCCTTACAATCATCAGGCAATAAAGGACACCAAAACCACCACTGGTAAGAGGGAGCATCAGATGTGTTTGTTTTCCTGCTTTTGTACAGATTAATCTTTTCCATAGCAATCAATAAAGAAACTGAGTGAAAATACTGAACACTCATTAAATATTACAAATGGATTACTTTGCTGTAATGTCTGATATAAAGGATGTAGGAAGTATTTGGTGCCATACCTGTATTTCTTCTTCTGAAGCTGCCATATCATCGTTTCAGACAGTTCAGTGGCATAGATTTCTTCAAAGTGAGGACTCATGACTTTAGTGACTTCTCCATCTCCAGCCCCTAAATCAAGAAGCCTGTGGGATTTCCATTCAGGATTTATTTTAAGCAGTCTTTGAAATTGTTCTGGGGAGAACACAAACATTGAGCCCCTTCCCAGCAGCCTGAAATGTAAAAAATGAGAAATGACCGACTCTGTACAAACTTTAACAGGACAGACAATGAAGGAATTTACAATATGCGTTGGCAGGAAACAGTCAAACATAATAGTAGACAAGGTCACTGCTCAGATAAATTTTAAATCCAGTTCAACTTGCCTTGCACTTGTCAGAGATCAAACACTCAGCCACATGCAGTTACAGTGGTTAAGACTTCAGGAGGAATTTGATTAAGTAAGGAAGAGCTCATGGGGTGCAGCTCAAGGAAATGATCATATTAAAAAAAAAGAGGAGGGGGGAAGAAAGAGAAGAAGAGATAAAGGCTGAACCTTATTTGTTACATTTGCAGTTTTGAATCTCTGCCACCAACCTTAAAAAAAAAAGAGAAGTAACAGAGGAACTAAAATGGCTGCAGACACAGGAGTATGCACCATGAATAAGGAATAGGATGTGGAACTAGGAGGGAAGCCAGGGAACAAACTTAAAGATGGGGGTAACACTGCTGGAGGGGCAAAAGAGGTTTTTTTTAATTCTATTCTACAATGCTTTTGCTGCTAGCTGCAGATCAACATGAAAAGCCATGGAATAGAAAATAGGCAACTCATTAAGGAATTGGGTAGAGGTGACAGTTGGATTCCTTATGGATCAAGTCAATGACATCCCCGCCCACAACTGTTTGAAGACTCCACAGTGACACCTTTCAGCTGTCAGAGCAGAATTCAGATGATGAAACAGTTACAAGAACAAGGAGAGGAAAAAGAATCGGTCAGTAATAGACTGCAGGTAGATAAATACCATTCTTTAAACTACTGTTGGGTAGCAGGTTAAACTTAAAGACAATGAACAGAGAAAAAAAAGCAAACAAAAAAAGGTAAACAAAGATATAAAGAATCAAAGAATTAAAACTGTGAAAAGGAGGTGGCCTAGGAAAGATTGACTCTACTAAAAAACCAAAGAAACTAACAACAAAAAGGTTAGAGTAGACAAAGTCATACAGAAGAAACTAAAGCAGGATATCAAATGTACAAAAATAAACAGACCACATCCAATTTAAGTAGAGCCCCCTTGCAGCACACTTGTGTCAGTCCACACTGTATAATTGGCTCATAGCTATTATTCCTAACAGCATTATGAGGTGTTATTCAAAGCCCTGAAGAGCCTTTGAAAAAAAAAAAAAATGGAAGAGAAAAGAAGAGACCAAAGGAACCTTTATATAAAGCTACACATAACTAAGAACACCACAGGGAAGCTCATAAAGTCATCTGGGTAGAAAATAAGAAAAAAGTCTATTTTTCTAGCCTTAGCAGACAGCTCCTATCATATCAGACTGTGCAGAAGTACGTAGTAGGTGCAGAGGGGAGAGTGGTGGAGAAATTGCCTAAATGTAACAAAATGCATTCTTCGTAACAGATAAGCTGTGAAACGTGTCTGAGTGGGGTGATGTGAGCAAAAAAAGGCACTGACTTCTTTGGAAAAAATCCTAAATCACCCATGAACAGCCAAACTCCCCTTCAGCCACAAGAGAGACTGATGCAATAAGAATAAGAGAATATTGTTTTATCAACTTAGGTTTTCCTGCTTTCCTGATGTTTCATCAGTCAAACGTGCTGCATCAGAAGTTACCTGTTCAAGTCCAGCTTTCACACAAACTGAGGTGGAATTGTTTTACAGAACAAGAGAAAGGACAGAATTCCACATTAATGCCACCAGACTCAACACTTGGCCAACTTTGCAGTGTTCAGAAATCTGCCATGATTCGCAGTGGGCACGCACACACCCTCCAGGAAAAAGAGTTTCAGGTGCAATCCAGAACTGACTGGATACACCCACCACCAAGGACAATCCCAACAGCAACTGATACAAACATGGCAGCAGGGAAAGGGCAAGGTGGGGAGGGAAGAAAACAGAGGGAAAAGACACAGAGAGAACACTCTTAGAAGGAAATCAATACAAGTAATTGTTATAAAATACAATTAGAGTCCTCTGTCTTTTATTAATTGCAATTACCTCCCCTGTGGCCCCCCTGGAAATGGTGTTCATCAGCTAAGAGGGCTGGGCATGAAGAGTACAGAGGGCATTTCCCATCTGAGAGACCACAAAGGGAAAGCTACACACGTTGAAAAGCTGACAGACCAAGGGGTAGGGCTGACCATTTGAAAACTCTAAATTCAAACTGTATGGAGTTTACCCAAGATTAACTTTTCACTTACCCATTGATAGATGTTCTAGACATAAAAAGGCTAAAACTGGAGGACACAATAGAGTGGTAGAGCTGGATGAACAGCCAGCCTGACTTCTCAATGCTGTTGTTTAAGAAGATCTGTGTTCCTTGGTCAAGGTAACTCTGGACAAAAATGGGCTGAAGGGATTCAGACAACTGTTCTGTGTTGCAGACATACCACTGGAGAAAGAGATAAAGGACCATTAAAAGGTTCAGCAAGATAAAACCAGAAGTAGTTAAAATTAATACATGGAAAGCTATTATCAATTTTCCTAAATATAAAAATTTAGTTTTTGCTACAGCTTTCTCAACAAACTTCAGGATTAAATTAATTTAGAATTGTAATGAAGGGAGGACCAATTACTTGCTAAAAAATACTGCTTTTAGTTTTTGTCCTAATCATTACCCTGTACTTTGAAGAAATCTGTAAAATAAATTCCCTAGGAAGCAAACATAGCTCCTCTAGGGAACAGCATCACTGATAAAATAGTATGAAGCAGGACTTTTCCCTAGGCATCCTCTGAAGAGAGATCAGCAAGTGCACTTCCAATATTTTTCAAGGAAAGAAGAATCCAATATATACATTAGACCACAGCTTGTCTGTCTTACAGCTGAACTATGTTTTTTCACTTACCAGTACCAACAAGCAGATCCACAAGTCTTTCAAACAATTTTATCTGTGAAACTCCTTCTTTAAAACCTTGCAAAACAAGGCAAACCTGCAGAAATTCTGACATTTTAGGACGCTCATGGTCACCTTTTGCACCTCCAGCAAACTCCTCCAATGCTGCAACATTTTGGAATGTCAGCACCAATAACAAAATTCAAAAGGCTGCTCATTGCTAGGTTGCAATGCCAAGCTTAAAGCCTCCTCATCTTGATATTCAAAAGTTATTAAAGTTTCAAACGCAATTTTAATTAGGAAGGTCACTATTATTTCTCACTTTCCTACACTTCTGTGGAGTTATTGCCAGTCCTTCTTGGAGAATGCCATTGTGTCTCTTTTCTTATAATCAAGAATTATTCCCTACAGTCAACACCATCTTATCTCCCCCTTGGATCTTGCAATAATGTTCCTTAACGTGGCTGTATGAGTTCATTGTGCAGACAGGGAGTTGTGAGTATCCGAAAGAGAAATGGAGAGTTTGAACAGAACCTTGGAAAAAATACACATGGAAGGGCAGAAACAATCAGCTGGGGGAACTCCAGTTACATCTAAAACTTAGATTTAACACCTAAGACACTGTGAAGATGTGTGCTCATATCCTGATCCCTTCACATTTGTTTGCCTTGTTGGGAGAGGAACGTTCACTTAATGCAGGTTTACACAGCGTTCAGCACAGTGGGACTTCCAGTCATTACTGTAATGCAAATAATAATGGGGCAAGATTCTTATTCCAGTGTCTGCTGCCTCACAGCAGCAGTGCCAGCAGGCAGAGGGGAGCAGGGAGCTGCACCAAGGTCATTGTGCCAGATCCATGAAGAGGGGCTCCATCAAACACTGGCCCAAAGTAGCAAGGGATGTTCAGACCCTTCAGCTGAGGAGCAAACATGTGCCTGCTCAGGTTTACTCTGAAAACCACCTGCATAATGGGTGCACTTCTGGCAGAATGAGCCTCTTGACTGTGCTTTCAGACACACTTGTAGAGAGCACAAGTGAGTGCTCCTTTCCTCTAAAAAACAGATTTTAAGCAAGTCTGTACCACACGATGGAACCTGGCACAGGGATCCCCCAGGGTGCTGATTTACCACCTTAGGTGTTTTCTCACTGCAGTGCAGCACTAGATAAATTAATCAGCACAGTCCAGTGATTCCCAAAAGGAATCCTTAGTGGGTCATGAAAAACCACTAAAGCAGCAGCCTGGGTACTTTGTCCATCCATCTTCAGAAGCAAATTTCAAGAGCCTGGCAGGAGCAAACAATCCCAAGGAGCTGCAGAGCAGGCTGGGATGTGCATCAGGTGCACTCATGAGGCTGCTGCCTCACTACACTGAACAGGTTTGGTGTGGCTCAGACGATTTGCCTTTTGCAATGTGTTGCCATTTTCAATCCAGAAGAAAACACACTCAACTATCAAAGCTTTGGGAAACACAGGCTTTGTTCCATAAGCAATAGGACTACACATATGCTGTACCCGAGTTCATACACCCTGGGGTTCTGCACTGAGCTGTCATCTGTAGTTCCACTGAAAAACAACAGTCCTGCAATTCTGGTCTTTAAGACTCCTAAATATTGACATAACCACTGGCAGAAGGATGATGGTGACACCTAACATAACCTTGTTTCCAGAAATTAGGCTTTATTCACAGATCTCCTCTAATTTTGATATGGTTTGGTGGCCGTGGTGGTACTCAGTCAAAGGTTGAACTTGATGATCTTGGAGTTCTTTTCCAACCTTAAGAATTCAATGATTCTATAATTCTCCATGGTTAATCTTGCCAATAAGGTTATTGACAAATACCTATACAACCCTAACAAGTAACAGAAATTACAGCAAACTGTAAGTAAAAAAAGGTAAAACCAATAGAAATTTCAAATGAAAAAGCTGGTGAAAAACAGCTTAACTCTGGAACTATCTCCTCAGAACAGAAACTGCTTTTGTTTTCATTCATGTACAGTATATGAAAGGCCACTAGTTTCATGACACAAAGTGTATCAATCTCTCATATCTTTTCAGATTGTTGTGTTAAGACTTTCGTTATAATAAAAGTTATAATTCTTACAACTCTTGCCTAATTAGTAAAAAGATAAACAAGTTCTTTTAGATAATTTGCATAAAACTAATTAAGTCAGTAAAATTGCAGAGTCAAAGTTCCAGGGGTCTCAAGCTGCAATCCTTACTTATGAGTAACCCCACAAACTCACTAATCATAAATCTTACTAAACATACTAAAAAAATCAATACTCTACATTTTAAATCTAGATCAAATAAATCAGAAGTGGAGACTATCCACTGCAGACCATCTACCTGTGAATGACATGATCACCTCCATAACACATTTCCCTGGATGACTTGTCTTCCTAGTAATTTTTAACAACACAAAAGACTCAGATTTTCTTTGTTCACCAGAAGGAAGGTTTCTTTCCATAAACCTAAATTCTACTTCTCTTTCTTCTTATGCATTGAATGAACCACACAGGTATTAAACCCCAGTGATACATTCCCTCAGTAGTAAGATTCTGGATGTCAATGCCCACCCTGAGCATTAAGAATCTGCAGTAATGGATCAGCTTGAAGAATTATGGTGCATAACCATAATAAACCCTTTGTATAGCAGTCCTCAAGTGTTCATGCTGTGTCTTCTTCGTTAGCTCAGTTCTGCATATATTACCTACGTTAAGCTGCCATCTCCCTTCCCCAGTAAGTTTTTATTAGCCCTGTAACTCCTGTCAGATTTTCAGTTGCATTTTGCCAAAATGTAGAACAGGCTTGAATATATTCCAAATGAAATCTATCACATAACCACTTCATTGCTAGGCTATAGCCCCTGACTTCTCCACAAGGTACTGACCCATGTGCCTACACTGCCCAAATATAGCACTTAACCTTTTATTGCAGCCAGATCACATTGCAATAACTCATTCCCAGTTTGCCACCTCCTACTGCTCCAAGGCCTCTGAGAGCTTCGCAGTTCCCTACTTTGTTTTCCTCTAGATGCACCGGTACTGATGACAAACATCCCTGTGATTACAAACCCACCCTCCTCAACACCACCACCTGCAGACTTCGCGGAAGCCTCTCATGTGGCTCAGCGGGACACACCGGGGGGTACATCCACACACTGGGATGTACATCCACACACCGGGGGGTACATCCACACACTGCGATGTACCTCCACTCACCGGGGGGTACATCCACACACTGCGATGTACCTCCACTCACCGGGGGGTACACCCACCCACTGGGACGTACATTCACAAACCGGGAGGTACACCCACCCACTGGGACGTACATTCACAAACCGGGGGGTACATCCACACACTCTGATGTACACCCACTCACCGGGGGGTACACCCACGCACTGGGATGTACATTCACAAACCAGGGGGTACACCCACACACCGGGATGTACATCCACTCAGCCGGGGGTACATCCACGCACTGGGGCCGCAGTCCCCCGGGAGCAGCTCTGGCCCCGACCCGCCGCGTTCCCGGGGCCGGGACCCGCCGCTGCTCCCCCGCCGGGCTCTCCCCGACCCCCCGCGGCCCCGCAGCGCCGGTCCCGCCCCGCCGGCGGGCCCGGGGGCGCGTCCCACACGGGGGGCACACGGCAACTTTCTCACCGGAGCGCCGAGCAGTTCCCTCTCTTTGTCTGCGCTGCCCGGCCCGGAGCCCCCTCAGCCCGCACCGGGGTCCCCGCTCCCGCCGCCGCTCCCTCCCGCCGGACCCCCGGCCCTGCCCCGCGGCGCTCCCCGGGGGCGGGGGGGGTCCCTGTGCCGCCCCCGCCCGCCGCGCTGAGGGGAGGCAGGGGCGGGCAGGGCGGCCCGGCCGCCGCCGGGGCTGTACCTGGTGGTTCTCCCTGGCGCCCGGGGCTGGCTGGCGGTGGCTGCCCATCATATTCACGTAGAGGGACCTGGATAAAGGGCTCCGCAGGTAGCGGGCAGGGCCAGCCCACATCGTCCTCCTGAGCACCCACAGGAGCAGGGTGTAGCAGCCCAGCCAGCACAGCCACCGTCTCATGGGGAAGGGGCGCGCTCAGCCCCGCGCGGCGCCGCCGCCCCCCCGCTCCATGGCAGCGGCGGCTCCGCTCGGGGCCCGCGCACACGCTCCGCGCGGAACGCGCCGCCGCGGCAGCGGGGCCCGCCCGGACGCCTTCGCTGCGACACGCCGGGGCCTGGCGCGCACCCACTCCCTCCTTCTCTCTCCCTCCCTCGCCAATGGCCGGGCGGGCGGGGCCGCCTTCGAGCCGGAGCGGGCGGGGCGGGGCGGGGCGCGGCGGGCTGGCGGCGGAGGCTCGGCCGGGCCCCTCCTTCCTCCCCGCCCCGGGCACCGCGGGCGGCGGCGGCGGCCCCTTGGCGGGGCTCGCGCACGTGCCCGGCGCCGCCCTGTCACCCCGGTGCGCGTGCGCAGAGCGGCCCGGCGGGAGCGGGGCTGAGGGACCGGGACCCCCCGGAGCCGGGGCCGAGGGAGTCACGGGAACACCGAACCGGTTCGGTCGGAAGAGAGCTCCGGGACCATCGAGTCCAACCTGCGTCCGAACATCACCGTGTCAAGCAGACCATGGCACTGAGTGCCACGTCCACTCTTTCCTTAAACACCTCCAGGGACACTGACTCCACCACCTCCCTGGGCAGCCCCTTCCAATGTCTAATCACCCTTTCTTCCTACTGTCCAACCTAAACCTCCCCTGGCACGGCTTAAGACTATGTCTTCTGGTCCTGGTGGTTGTAGAGACCAACAAGGTCCCCCCTGAGCCTCCTTTTCTCCAGGCTAAACATCCCCAGCTCCCTCAGCCGCTCCTCACCAGACTTCTGCTCCATATACTTCCCCAGCTGCTTTTTAAAGAGACATCTTCTTGCAATGTATAAAGCAAAAAATAAAACTGCTTCAGGTTAGTTACATATTGCTCACAGGGAAACATACCTTAATTTCATCACATTGAAAATACAGATAATTGATTGCATACCAGATAAGGAATACACTTGCTTTTTTGCCTACAACCTGGGTGTGTTTTAATGAGATTTCCCAAAGTTCCTACCCAGCGTTACATTAATATTCTGACGCAGTAGTTGTATACTCAGCATATTTTTCTCTTGACAGGCTATAAAGAACTCACTATTCATGCATATTTAGGTAATAATTTTGATGTATTGTTTTTTGCATATAGGCTGGTGGAGTTGTAACCAATTGCTGGACAACCTCAGAAAACTATTTGTTGTGTAAGTGTATTGCTTTATCATTCAAAGCAATTAGTGTGCTGAGAGGGGATTTCCAGAAAAAATCGAATCACTTTTCTGTTTTCTCCCCAACTATTTGGATAGTGCTTTTTTTCTTTCTCTTGATGGAAAATATCTATAATCCATTGAATACCTGAAGTCCAAACGATCCCAAACATACCCAAAGGCTTTAACAGGGGAGGTATTTCTTTGTGGTGATCCCAAGGAGCCTGGCTTTTGGAGCAGGGTTGGTGACAGGGCTGCACAGCCTCACAGTCTAAAATGTAAACCTTCAATTTTCCTGATAAAATACGCTGATAAAACAACTTTCCCTTCTATTATTTAAACATTAGTAATAAAGTGATTACCACAAAGAGGTCTTTAAGGTAAACACTGATAGGGATCTAAAATCCTCTCCCCCAAGGGTAACCCAGGAAGCCGAGTCAAGGAGTTGAGAGTCTGTCCAAGCTCTTTAAGAGCTCCCACCAGTCTCATCGTGTGTTCCTTTACAAAACCAGCTGGGATTCTTTTGCCTGCATGTACTACTGAGCTTTTTCCCTGAGCTGGCTTCATTCAGCAAGAATTGTGGAGATGTAGCTTATCTTAAATGTTCCTTCCCCTTCCTGCTTGTCTTTCCTGACAGCACCCATTAAGATGTAGAACCATATTCAAATGTAAACATCCTACTGGCCATGTCAACATAGTACATTCATGAATTACTGAGCAGTTCCAAAATCAGAGCAGCAGATTGGAGACTGGGAAGGTCATTTTGTACAAGACCAGAACAGAGGTGGGCCTGTTAGCTCCACTAAACATAATTTTTTCCCACTTAAAGTTAAATATGCTTTGTTGTCATTTGTTCAATATTTTCACTCTATCACTGGCTATATATTGTATTACTGCTATATTAGACTAACATTCTTGAGTGTCTATTAGGTAACATCCTTTTAAATCTAGCAGGCACTTTTACCTATTGATTTTCAATAAATAAAATTCATTCAGTGTATTAAGACCCACATTCTCAGAATTTATAGAGAAACTCTAAGAATGGGATTCAAGCGTCACATTTCTCATCCTCTGAACTTACCACAGCATTTCATATTTTATATTATACACACACTTATATCCTCTTTATCAGTTATGAGACTATTTTAGACACTCTTAAATTATCAAGATTAAACTGAGGCATTTGTCCAGCAGTGGGAGTTCAAACTCAGATACCATTTGCTAATAAGGAGAGAAAGCAGAGAAACCAGCTGTTGCAAGACACTGAACTTTTGCCTTTGATCATCCTTTATTTGATTCACAGCCAAAACCAAAGATGTAGGTTTAGCAGAGGATAGCAAAATTTAGTGGGTGACAGAGAAATGGAGAATAAGCCATGTCAGTCACAGCATGGAGCCAACCTTCTACTCCTGTAGTAAGATACTACCCGAATTTAAAGCACTTTTAAGTTCTCTTTTGGACTGACTATCGATGCAATGAAATACACCTTTTTTCCTGCCCTTATTGCAAGAGAAATAGGACAGACAAACGGCAGAATACATAATAAACTTGGAAAATTATTAATATTTTACATATTAAGTAATTTGTATTGTATTTCTCAGATTTGCTTTCTAAACTGGTTTATTCTACAGTTAATGTCCCCTATCTTCAGGCTGTCTTGGTTAAACATCTTTGACTATTTTCCTATCTTAATTCTAAAGATGCAGTGGTTTGTAGAGACTATTCAAACTGTGCCTTCAGTCAGGTCACTCCTTACTCTTTTCTTATTTCAAAGCAAATTGAATGGTACTGTTACCAAACATTTTCCAGAAAAAAATAAGTCTGATAATTTCAAAGAATCCTTGATGTAATTTTGACTCTTAAACCCACTTATTAGATTTCCTGTTGCATAGCACAGTACTCTTCCAGTTAAACATTATGTTCTAATAACTTAGTATTAGAAATAAGTTACAAAAAGAGTCACTTAAGAAACTCTATTTGTGGTACAATAACATTTTCACCCATCAAAACATATATTCTACAAGGATAGGATGAACATAGCAAATTTAGGAACTACAGAAACAGTAGAGAAGACTATTTTAAGTTACTTATTACCATTTTAAAGGAACTGTCAGGGAGAAGACTTTCATATAATGAATCAAAGATTATATTAACTTAAATTTCTTCAGCTTTTTGTCCTTTGGCTTTTGATCCTGCCTTTCAGACACAAAATTAATACACACAATGCAGGAAATCTTTTAAAATTCAGAATCTAAACACACAGGCCGTATCTGCTCTGGTATTTGTATTTACATATCCAAGGAATATTTACACAAGTGATGCTGGAATGTGTACATAATTCCATTAGCATGTACAATGCAAATGAATAACGGGATCTCTGACAAGACAGATAAAAAGCAGATAATGCAACTTAAAACTTCACCACACTTCTGGCTTGTTACATTTTAACATAAATCTTCATATTCCTATCAAAGGGTTCATTTGGATTTCTAAATATTTAACGATGCTATCCCACTTTTTCACTCAGCGCCTTGAAAGCACTTTGCACTTCAAAAAAAGGCAAGGAAATGTTGTTATTTCTACTTTGCAAATGCAAAAAGACTATTTTTTTCAACTCTAGTATTTCAAATCTCAAACTTTTTCATTAAGTCGTGCTACTGTCCACCAAAATGCAGGGCCTCGTCTTACACTCCTTTCTTCTCCAATGTAGAGAGCCTTGGAAATAAGCTGGCTCAGCACTTTAAATCTGGGATACACAATTTAAAATTGGGATGCACTTTAAAATTGGGATCCACAGTGCATCTTCTTGTACTTTCAAGTGACTGGCACTCCATAAGAAAGGTGCTTCTAAAATTACATTTGCCCAGGCAAAACAAAGAACAAAAATGAAACTATGATAGTATGCTTAAACTACCAATTACACATTCGATATATCGAGGAAAAAATAATATTTATTGAACAGGAATATTGTAAACATGGTAATGTGTCTTATCATTACAACCTGGGAAATAAAGACAGGACTTGATGCTTCTGAAATTTTGTCAAAAACTCTTTATTTTATAAAAATCATAGGATCCATTTAAAAGGTTGACTAAAAAGATTTTGGTAAGAATTAATCAGAAAATAACTTCAGTTGTCACATACCAGATGAGTTTGCCACTGTAACATTACTGAACAGGTAGAGTTTACTTCAACAACTGTCTGTGCTTAGATTTATCCAACTAACTGGACATTATTACACCCACACACTGATGTTGTTCTTGCCACGTGACATTCTGTATGAAGTACTGACAATATGGTACCTTCAAAATAATTTTCCCATTTAGAGCCAGAAAACTGCATCTACCTTCCACCACCAAGAGATATTCAGAAAGCCAGTGAGGACTTATGGAGCTTTTTCCACATCCAGCAACACTGGATGAACAGCATTAAAATGAACAGCACTTTAATCTTTTTCTTCTTTAGCCCTACACAGACTTTCACAGGGAAGTTAATTACTCTTGCCTCTGCCTGTGGTAGCTGTCAGATTTGTGTTATATTGGCCAGCCAGACACCATCTAAATGTTTCCCTTCATCTCCCTGCCATCCATGAGGGATGTCGACACACCAGAGTCTTCCAGATTAACCAGAGATCTGCTGTTTTACCAGGATGGCAAAATTAATCCACCAGTAAGCTTAAGAAAATACAGTTCCCTTGAATTCCAGGTGCTGGGTTGGGATTCCTTTACCTGATCTGCCATATCCATTCTTCAAGTGAGTTAACAGCGATCAGTATAGACCAGAAATTACTTTAAATAAAGTAATTAAGGATAACACCCATTAAAGGAAAATGACCAAACTAGGAAAGACTCTGTGTAGGCTCAGCATTAAGGCTGAATGCAACTTATAAAGAGCTCCAACTGTCTTGCAATTTTGCTTTTTCACATGAAAATCATACAAACTCTTTTATGGCTGAGCTGAGCAGAAGAGGCACTGCCCAAGGGGGATGTATTTAGTGTACAGCTGTCACGTGGCTGTTCTGGATGGAAAAGGGAGTCCATGTCAGGACCTGCATGACTGCAATGCAAAGTGGAACCAGGCAGATCAGGTTGAACATGGCATCATGGAGATCTAAAAATGTCCTGGGGAAAACACGGAAACACAGCTTTCAGTATGAAGATTAACTTTCCTGGTCAATTCACAACATGTTATTTTTAAAGCAATCCCATTCTATACACACAGACATGTTACTGTACAGTCAATTCTAAATCAAAGAAAAAAAAAATATATATATCAGGTATCAAATGTATTTAAATAGTATTTTATAATTCCACACACAGTTATGTGGAATATATCTTATTTTGTGTTCTCCTTTCATAATAGCTGGGAGAAAATCAGACAATTAGCACTCAAAGAGTTAATTTTAATACACTCTAGGCAACCTAAGAAATCCTGTTCACTACTTTAGCACTCATCTATATTATGCAATGTAGAAATCAATTTAAGCAATACCATCCAGTTATAGAATAGAGTATCTGAAAAGCTTTAGTAAGACTGAAAAATCTGTAAGAAAAGCAGAAAACATTTCAAGCAAGCATTTGAATATGAAATTATTTAGGTTAAAATCTGTGCTATCCACACAGTGTGTTGTTTTAGTTGCTGAGTGCTAGACAGAAGTGATGATTAATGCACAAAATTCAGGTGTGGTCTAAAGGGCTGTTTGAAATATCAAGCCCTATTACATTTGGGTTTAAAATAAATGATTACAAGATAACATAAACCATAAAAAACCCATGTGAAATTAACACTCATTTTCATTTATTCTAATGGATACGTGGTAATTCCTCATCTAAATCTTCTCTAACGAATAATAAATAAAAGCATCAACAAATATGACTCAAAAAAGAAAATGCAGGAATTAAATGAGTTCCCTTTTATGAACAGTATGGTTGCTGACAGCTCAAAGTGTGCATTTTGGTATTCATCTGGTAGCTGGAATCATTAGCTACTGGCATTCTGTTAATTATTGGATTCTAATTACTTAAATATCAGGAAAGTCAACTCAAGCTGAGAAACAGCCCCTAAATGAACTTTCTCTCCATGAGGCAGTTTATGTTACTTTCTCTTTTTTTTTTCCTTAGCATTCAGGGATGAGAGAGGAGACTCACAGAAAAGCTAGGGACAGCCAAAAAACCTGAAAATGTGTGGAGAAAAAAACCCAAACAAAACCTCCAACAGGTTTTTAAATAAAACCTACGAGTTTCTCTGAATCATAAAAGAATTGACTCATGTCTCATCCCTCCATTTAACAGAGAAAATACTTGTTACCACAGCCCAGATTTATTCCTTAGTACATTCACACCCTCATAAACGAGCACAGTTTATCTCAAGTCCTGTACCTGCTGATGCTTCACAAGAAAGCAAAACCCACAGGCTCACAAGTGAATCACTTCATCACTTGGGCAATTGCATTTAGGACTGGGAGTGTTCACTAGCAGGCCACTGGTCCACAGCCAAGCTTTATTGGCAGTGACAATAATTTACCACTTGGATGTTGTTTACTGGCCTGTTTTCAATTGCATTCCCAGTCCATCTACAAGGAAACAAGGCCCACCTTTGGCCTGTTCCTGCACACTGAAGAGGATTGCAGTTTTCTGTACTAAAATTATTCTGTCTTTATACGTGGACTTCAGGAAGGACAAAATAAGAAAGAACATCTGCAAAATCACTCACACTGGCACAATCCTGATTTGGTTTCAGTGGAACAATATTGATTTAAGAAAATACTATTACCTATTGTACTGTAAAACCTTAAGTTATTGCAGGAATTACAAAACATATCTATAGTACACAGAATAAGGAACACGAAAATATTTCATTGAGGGACTGGGATAAATCAAGAGCAGAGCTCAGATTTCATCATAATTACAGCTGAACAAGTAACTTCAGAAATTTCCATATCTACCTTTTTTTTTGCACATGCAGGAATAAAACATACAATCTTTCACTAAACAGCCCTAACATCACTCTGAACAGAATGTCAGCTAGTGCAGTAATTCAGTATGAAAGCATTAACAGTTTAAAGTGCCTTCAATAAATAATGAAGAGTTGCTGCCAAATAACTTCATTTTGAAGGATGAATTTGAAAAGCACTGCCAAGAGAAGCTGGTGGTAGTTGCAGTGGCTCTCCAGAAGAGGGAGGTTTTAAACTAGGGATCTTTTCCACAGCAAAAAAAAAAAAAAAAAAAAAAAAGAAATCCAAGCCAAACTAAAAAAAGAAACCCCAAACAACAACAAAAAACCCCCCAAGCCATAGAGGGCAGGTAATGTTTTGCTATGATGATGGAACAAAAGAAAAATCCACAAACCAGGACCGCTCCATTCTGCAAGCTATTGTTCAAATTTTAGGGATATTAAAAATACTTCTTTAACTACTTTCCACTACAAATTGTTTAACTGCTGTGCAGTGACCACATTTCCTAAGGATGTGGTATAATGTGAGCAGAGGGGAAGGATCACCTCCTTTGACCTGCTGGCAATCCTTTACCCAAAGCAGCCCAAGATCCCAGGTCATCCCTTTTCTCCAGCCAGTCAGATCCCTCTGGATGGCAGCATGACCCTCTGATGTATCAGCCACATCTCCCACTTTTGTGTCATCACCAAAATTCCCGAGGGTACATCCTGCCCCATCATCCTGGCCATTAATGAGGATGTTAAACAGGACTGGGGCCGGTCCAGACCCGTAGGGCTCAGTTACTGACCCCAAGGAGACTTCCTGGCCCTGAGCACCACCCTGTGGGCCTGACAGCTTTGAGCCCATCCCACTGCCTGCTCATCCAGCCCAGATTTCAACAGCTTGTCTAGGAGGGAGGCAGTGCCAAAGGCTTCCCTGAAACCCAGGCAGACAATTCCCACTGCCTTGCCTTGGCTACCAGGCTGGGCATTTTACTGCACGGGTTTATCAAGCTGGTCAAGCATGACTTCCTTCCCCTTGGTGAAACCATGCTGGCTATTACTGATGATTTTATTGTCCTTCCTGTGCCTGGAAATGGTTTCCAGGATTAGCTGCTCCATTATTGTTGCTACAGTTTAACTTTCAGTTCAAGAAAAAAATAGATCATTTAGAATGCAGCAAATATTTTATGGGTTTGGACTGCATCCTCTGTCTTCTTCCAGGAAACAACATTGCTGGAAACTCTCAAGACATATTTATTCAGGACTCAAACATCTTTTTAATGCAGAATGTGTGTTATGTTCACAACTCACTGTCACTACACCTAATAAAGCAAAGGCTTTCCAAAACACTTAATAGATATTGCCAGCTTTGGGGAAGAAGGAAGGACACAGCTGAGATGGTATTGGCATGGGTAATAATACTTTGTTACATATACTACACCTGTGTGAAATTCTTTTTTTTTTTCCCCAAAACAGCTTGAGCATATTTTAAACAATCTCTTGAATTCAGTTTCTGTTTGTCTTCAAACAACTTTGTCCTGGGGCAAGTGTGTTTTAGCTGCCTGCCTATGGCTGAAAGATGAGATCAGCTGATAGGTTTTTAATATAAATAAGTAATTTTAGCTCAGTCAATGGTCTGAGTACATTGCCATGGGCAAACTGACTCCCTAGAAACAACTTGGAGTAGTCTGGTCTATTTGTGTCCATGCTGAGCTCCATTTGCAAGCAAAGGACATGCCTGTTCACACATATATGTAGAGAAAACTCAGGCAAACTGCTTCATATTTAAGAAATTATTTTTGAAGAGATGGACAAGAGAAATACATAATATAGTTCAGGTGCTCTGATTAACTCATCTCAGCTTTGTGCCTTTATGCTGTTCCTGGCTCTAGTGAAATAAATCAGATTTTCACTCAAGTGAAAATACAGGTTTTAGAGATTAAGCATTCAAAGTATTTCAACTCTCTATATAATAAATTTATTGTTGCTATAGTCCAGGGGCTACTTACCGGGGATAAAAAGATTTATAGCTACTGTGATTTAAAATCCATCCTCAAAGGGATCATTTCTCTGATTGAAAGGCATCAGAACTGCAGTTGTTATGTTTCAAGTCAAAATCTCTCTGAATCATCAAGATGAATATATTCAGCCCTCTCTTATCCATATCCAGTTCAAACTACTACTCTTCTGCAAAAATCACTCATCTTATTTGACATTATAATGAGGTTCATGTCCTCTTCACATCATCTTACTGGCTATCTACAGACTGTATTAAAATAAAATTAACTGTTCTCACACAGCCTCAAACTGCCTTTGCTTCTGTCTGGATCCATTTCTGAAGACCACCTGTTGTTCTTTTATGTAATGCTTGTCCTGTCCTCTTACATTTTTTTAGAAAATTCCTCAAATGTGAAACATTTTCCCAACCTTTGGTGACACATAACCAGACCTTTCTCCTTCACGGGCTGTTTCCACAGAAGTCCATATAAATTTGTCTGTATGTATTTTTAAAGCTTTTTACTCAGAATTTAAGAGAGCTGTGTAGTTTCTCAGGATATTCATGCTGTTCTCTCAAGTAAATCCTAATCAGGACTGACTGTTGCCTTTTAATCCTGCCTTCAGTTATTCCCTATGTTTCCACTTCCTCTTGATGATCATAAATACAGCCTATGACCCTTTCAGTGTAGTGATTCCCTGTTAATTTGGTTTTATAAAAGCCCCCACATGTCCAACAGGCTAACTAGCAACCACAGCTTTCTGCTGTGCATTAAGGTCTCCAGGGACTGCAGTGAAATCATTAGCATTAGAATTGAAGTGGAATTGAAGCCAAAATTATACACTCCTACTAGAGGCAAATTCCCTCCCTCCAGTTATTATACTGCTTTCTCTCAAACAAAAATGTATCTTAAATGCAACTCTATTAGGATTATATATTTAAGGAAGTATGTTTATGAGATAAACAAAAAGCAGAAGCCAACACCATGTATCTTAATAAGAGCTATTAGGTGATCTCAAATATAAACCAGGGGATGGTCAACTACTGAAATGTATCCTTTGCTTTTCCAAATTAGGTAGATAGCAAACTAATTGCTGATCAATTTGCTTTTTAGATTACAGGAGTATTTCATGATAATTTCTAAGATTTTAAGTATCCCTTTTGAACTCACCTTGCATCAGGATGATCAACATTATTCAGGTTCCTATATCCAAATTGATTTAGTACTTTAACCACAAGCATTGGAGCCAAAGATTGGGCAGGCTTGGTAAATAAAGCATTGGTACCAAAAACCATAGAGGAAAGTGGTGCTCTAAAATATTTAGGGGAAAAAACAAATTAATGCATGACAAAAACTTTCTAGAGTATTAAGTACAATAGTGATTTAAAAAATCCTGATAATATGCAAAGGCTAAATATCATGATCTTTAGCTTTGTCTAGTTCACACATTATAGCAAACAGATCTGCTATAGGAATGAAATTTAAATTTATTTGGAAATGAAAGGTAAAAAACCTCTGGGGTGTGCGTCTATATATATATATTTGTATATATATAACTTAGCCCTGATTATGGAATGACTTGCACTCAGGTTCAACTTTGTGCACTTTGAGTAATTACTGGAGTTAGATTAGTGTGAACAGTGCATGGAGAATTAATTATAGCTTCAGGTTTTCTATGCATGAGGCCAGAAAAGGAGGCAATTTTTTTTCCTCATGGAAGCAATAGCTCTCACTTCTGAGGAGCCAGTTCTTCAACAGAGTGACCAGGGCTGAATCTGCACCTGCATAAACATTGATGGAACCAACAGGAAATTCTGTGCACTTTGATAAAAAGTCTGAAACATCCATGAGTTGCAATATGCTATGGCACAGCAGGTTTTATCACTTTTATTTCAGGGAGATAATGGCAACCAGTTAGACCTTGAAATCTGCGCTTTAGGTAGCACAGGCAAAGCTTTCTTCAGGCCTTTTCCATCTCCAAAAGGCCTTATTCACAAAATTCCATAAATGACAACAGATGTATATAGTTAAAAAATAATTCAATTGAAGGTAACAAAAATAAACCCACAAGGATTAGAAGGACTTGGCTTAAATTACAGTATAATAAAAACTAGAAGTTACATAATAATCTGTTTAAATTACTCTGCTGAAGTAACTGCAGGAAACTTTACTCAAGTTCTTATCTTTACTTATGTTAAGTTGCTCTTACAAAAAGTACTTCTGTATCAAGGATCCCAGATCATTTACTGTCTTTACTTTGACACAGCTTAACCTACAGAAGAGTAACAAGGCAAACACAGCACATTTAAAGCAAATCAGGAAGGACTGACATACCTGCGCTTGTGCTTTACTAAATCTGCATCAACAATATCTGCCAAAGGCAAATTGAACAAACTAAAGGAGGCTTGTGCAATTACCCTAAAGAAAAACAAAGTGTTTAAGATGTTCACAGTCCTCATATTCACTTCCATAATAAAACTGTAACTGCCATTCTGACACACCCCCCCCAACGCTGACATTTCCCCAAACACGCACAGCTTGAGATGTTCTTTAAAACATGGTGATGGATCTGTTTAAGCAGGAGTTGTGAAAGCATTACTAAATCTGTTCTTGGCTGAGAATTAGAAATCAATATGCAAACCTAAAAGGTGGGGGTTTTTTTTTTTTGCTTTTTTTCCTGGACATCGGTGAAAAAGGTCATGAATACTTTGACGGTAAATGACATTATCAGTAAATGTCATTTAAAATGACCAAGAGAAAAGAAACACCTTAGAAAAAGGGGAAACTGAAAATTTGCTCTTCAAATCTGAAAAAGACATGAGCATTGATGAAAAGACCACATGGAAGACAAACTTCAAGGTGGGAGAATTAGAATACTAAGAATATTTTACATGCATTCCTATATATGTATTTACAGTGTATATATAGATATATCTATATACACACATATATATATGCATTTAAACACACACACACACAAAGCTGATTCTTAACAAATTGCTAAATTAAAATATAAACTCAAATACTACAATTTCCCTGTCTGAAAGTTTGGGTGTGATGAGCTTTTACTAACAAGAGGCTTTGGACAATTAGCACTTGAAACACAATGTCTTTAGGTACCTTAGAATTTTTTCCTGGGGAAATCAAAACACATCTTCATCATTTAAAATATGCAGATAATGAAATTCAATTTATTGTTCACACAGTTCAGTGTTACAGTAGCTTGAGACTGAAAATAAGAATGAAAACAAGGGGGAAAAGAAAAGATGAAGTAAAGGAGAGCGGGAAAGAATGTGTAGAAAGACAACAACGAAATAGAAAATGAAAAATTAAACTGCTGTAACATTATTCTAATACAAACAGCTCTTTATTTTTAAATATTGTTTTCCCTGTATCATAACATACTTTTTTTTAAGCAGAAATTAAAAGCTGAAGCAGAATAAAATAAAAGCTGAGAAAAGCTGTAACTAGAGTTTCAACTTTTCTGACAAGTCAAACAGAATGAAAACCATGGAAGCCATGGCAGAATCTTCATGGTACTAAAAGCAAGTGTCCACTGTGTTAGAAGTATTTAAGCTGTGTCTATGAAGAGGGGAGTGTATTTACTTACATGTTTGTTGTGAGATAAAATGCCAACAGGTAATAGTGTTCTTGCCCTAGAAAAAACATGACAGCAGCAGCTACTCCTTCATAGTAAAAGGAAAACAAGATGACTCTGTAATAACCAAACTTCTTCAACGAAGCATGACTGAGAAGAACGAGGCACTGAAAAGATAATATACACAAATAAAGGATGACAAGTATGGTACAGTGTCTCAGCATCAGGAGAGCTACAAAACACAGACCAGACACAGATTATTACCACCCATTAAAAAAAAAAACAAACAGCCAACAACCCTGTGTAGGAAATGCAAGCCAAATAAAAAAATAGAAATTGAACAGAGAGCTGTCTACTGGCTCATTCTTTGCTACCCCTACCAGGTACAAACAGCCTCTTTCCACTCAAAAACCAGCTGAGAACTGCTATATCCTGAGGAAAATACTGTTTCCCACATTGGCTAACTATTATTAAATGCTCATGATCTTTATTTTTGATATCCCTTAAACAACTAACTTTGCAGTATGTTAACTGTAAACCAAGCATCTCACCATTTGAATTTTCACTGTTGATAAGAAATACTTTCAGGAATTGTTTTTTCATTAATATTACTATTTTCACTGACATTTATAGAAAGTAAGCACGACCCTTTAACTAAACAAAAGCCAAACCAGCAAGCTCACCAAGATAGCTTTATCTAAGTAAGTTAGAGATTTTACAAGCAAGCAGAGAAAGGCAGATGCCAGAGGACAATGTGTATGGCTGAATTTTAATTTTGCCACTGTTAGCAAACAGTAGATTTTGAGAATCTAGTGGCAGGCAAAGTCATGAAAGTGGTATTAAGTGCTGAATACAATGTGAACAAAATGTAAATTCTTCTATATTGTTCCTCACTTTCCACTTTAAATAGGACATTTTGTGATGAATTATGTTCTTTTTATTATTATTATTTATCTGTGGCATGATCTTCATGTATGTGGTCCTCATCACTGTCACAAAAATACAAACTCTAAAATAGAGATACACATTTTCTCCTTCCTTCTGTGTTACAGAGATGGACTGTGTAATATTCAGAAGAAGAACAGGAAAGAATTCTCCTTGTACATTTGTTCCCACGTTGAAATGCTTTAACATAACAAATCAAAGCAGGATGCTGCAGTCAGACAAAGATGATTGTGGCAAATGCTGTTGTAAAGCAGCTCAAGATTTCTACTTGAACCTGTGATCAGGGGGTAAAACAAATCTGGGAAGTTGATGCAAGGAAAAAATCTCATTCCAAGAAACTTAAACATACTCTTCCCTCTGGTTGTTTTCAGGGATTTTGGAGAAAAGTGCCTCCACAAGAAATAGTGAGGGATCACAAAATGCCTGCTATTGTAAACACCATGATCCTGGCTCCCTGTAATTGCCAAATAACCCTGTCTCAGGAAGTAGTTATGACTTAGAAAATTCTTTATTCCTTGCATGTTTCTAAGACTGTGTATTTCAAAGGCAAATACTAACTTAATGATGCAAATTTAGATTTGTTTGCCTATGTTACAGCAACATTTTCCTTGTAGGCAGGTTGTAGTCTTCACACCCACTATTAAAAGGGACCTAAAGCAGAAGCTGAATTCTAGTTTAGTAGAGGCCACTGAAGCAGAGTTCATAAAAAGGAGCTTTATTTTACAAGGGTTGGCTGTTTTTCTAGTAAGTGAAGTTCAGGACACTGCCATCAGAGAATTCCCTTATTATATCTTGAGCTCAAAGGAACAAAACCTGAGAAAAATAAGGTCACAGCAAACTCTCTATGGTTCAGTGACCTTCTAGACAAAGAGTCTCTGGGGAGCAGGGAGACACATTTTCTGAAAGATTGGTCATTTCACATTGTCACACTGATTTTATCAACAAAAGTGATTGCTATATAGTAAGAGTGACATTATTTAAGATTTCCTGTTTTCTGTAGTTTCTGATTTATTTCTGAAGTTCATTATCTAATTGAGTTACAGGGGGAAAAAAACCCCAAACTATTAAACCTGTGATAAGGATAAAAGCTGAAATTAAGGAGTTATGGAAGAGAGAAGGTATGTTCAGGGTTTGTATGTTATATAGGCAAAAGCCAAAATGGTAACTGAACCTGAGCTGTGAATTCCAGTTACACTTTCATTTATCTTCTTATACATATTATGCACCAAAACCCATTACAATTTAATGAATGTAACAGCCTGATTTTGAGAATTTCTGAAAACCATCAGCACCTATGATGAACCTCAGGATACTCAGATGTTGAGTATCATGGCTTTCAACATCCAGCAAGTAAACACAGTGAAAGTTTTAAAAGATCCAGAGAAAGGAGTTAGGAGGGAATGAACAGAAGAATTTTTTATTCACTGCAGACAAGTATGTTTACATTCTGTGGGATGTATTTTTGCTGCTTTTCTTGTCCTCATACATTACTCTTTTGGGTTCTCTTTCTCTTTTCCAGTTCATTACTCCTCCCCTCAGCCCTGTCTGGGCTCTTAAAAGTATGTCTCTCTCTACCCCATAAATGTAGCTGACCAAGAGAGCAAACAACAAAATAAATGGGAATGTAGATTCTCCAAAAGCAGCTATTTGGAGTTTTGTTTGGTTTCCGTGACTGAGATACCACATATTTTCAACAAGGCTTTTAATACCTAATAATTTTTCTGGTATTTTGTGCAGTTTATCTCAGAAACTTCCTGAAGAAGAGATTAGTCTTTCATCTGTAATACACACTATTACAAAACAAAACCAAAGAAGAAAGAATTCAGAATTCTGTAGATTTTGCTTTTAGAAACATTTTATCTTAACTATGTTTTCCATTCCCTTATATTTAGGTATTATAAACCCTGTAGGATACAAAACATTCATTCCTTGCCTACTCACATCTCACATTGTTCTAAACATTCTACCAGCTTCCTTGTCTGTTCTCACTACCCTTTACACTTGGGCAGCCTGCACAGGGGGACTTTTTTCTTCTAGAGCACTGCTGAGCCAGATTTGTTTTTCATTTTGGCCAATGGCTTCTGCCAGATACAGCGTTTTTTCAAGTGTTAAATGGATACTGTAAACCAGGTTTTCATACTTTAAAATAAAAAAGTGTAACTGCCTACCTGAGGACAAATAAAACCTGCTCCATACATGATACTTCTGACTGAGGAAGAAAGGACATCCGTAGGAATAAGATTATCCGCAAAGATTATCATGAAATTGCTGTAGAAGGCCAGGTGGAAGACTTGGAAGAAGTTCATTGTGACAAAAAATAAAAAGTTCTTCTCTGTCATAATCTGTTTGGTCAATGAAACCACTGAGGCCAAGGAGAAAGCTCCCTCGCTGTTTTCCAGGTTAGCACTCTCCACATGAATTTCTCTCTGCTCATACTGGCTGGTGCTGTATTTACCTGTGCAACACATACAAGCTGTCGCCAGTGCTGCGATCAAAACAGTGAAAGCCTGGAAATAGGCAAAGTTCTCCATGTTATCTGATATGAGCCCACAGAAGAGGATGCTTGTGGCTCCAATGAGTGTTGCTACTTGGTTGTACTTGATGAGCTGGAGCCTGCTCTCGTGCCTGGTCGAGGTCTCGGCAAAGAGCGCACACTGCGCCAGGAGCACGAACGTGAGCAAACCGTCGAAGGCACACAAGGCAACGACGAGGTGGAAACCACAGAGCCAGTCCCCGTCCTCGTACTGCTTCCAGGGAAACCAGGGGAGCAGGAAGGCCAGCCCGTACAAAGGAGCTCCGTACAGGATGGAGAACTGGCGCCTGGCGCAGCACCGGAGCTTGGAGTTGTCCTGGATGTACCCAAAGAGAGGATCGTTGACGGCGTTCCAGATCATAAACACGACCTGCCACAAACGAGGAGCACACGAGGGAACGGAGCCTTAGAGTCGTTTTTCTACAGAGGTTACAAAAAACCAGAAGTAATGCACATGTTTATTTAAAATAAATCTCTATTCAAAGAATAAATAAAGATGAAAGCTCTTCTGGTCAAAACAGACTAGATCAAATTCTTAAGGATATTTACAGGTTTACAGAAGTCATGAAAAAATAAGATGACTAAGTAGGCAGGTGGTACCCAACTATATGTGAAATAAACTCCTTGTCTCCAAGACTTCACTCTTTCAAAACCTTATATATCTGGGCTTTCATCCTGCAAAGCCCAGATATTACTCTCACAGCGAGTTAATTCAAAACATGAGCTGGCCCATTAGTTTCAGGAGACCATTTACAACAAGAGTTACTCACGTGGATAATGACTCCCAGAATAAATGCAGTGTTTAAGTACTTAAACAGTCCATAGGAAAGCACTAATGTCAAACTTATCTATGGAGCTGAGATGCAAAATCAGTCTAGAAAATTACCACAAGCTATCAAAGCTAAAAATCTTTTCAGCAATTAAAGTCTGGAGATTTTCACTCTATAGCCTCTTAACGATGTGCTTTATGTGTACTTTCAGTTGCTTATGGATTAACTAAATTAAAAGTTAATTTACTGTTAATTATTTACAACGCATCCAAAATTAATTTGTCAGCAAAAAAATCACTTTGTTGTAACAGCACAGATGCACAGCACACTATGGTAATCAAAGTATTCTGTTGTACAATACCTGTGCTTGATTAAAGGCTCCTTCTGAAATTTTGTATCGGTTCAGGAAAAGCTTAACGTAGTAGAAATTAAAGATACTGTTCATCATTCCAGCCCCTAAAGTAGTCATGGAATATGCCAGAGCATTAGGATGAATCCCCCAAACAAACTTCATCTTCCAAGAGTACAGCTCTCTTCCTCCTCAAATTACAAAAGAGAATTACAACAGTTAGTAGAATAATTTTCCAAATTAAAATATCATGGGGGATTTGCTTGTTTCAGAGGTGTGGAAATGGAGGAAATTTCCTCTTCTTCCTTCCTTTTCTTTTAGATGAGAAACACATTTTACTGAGCTGTAAGACACTGAGCCTAAAACTGAACAGATGAAAAATAATAAGTCAGCGCTTAAAAATCAATGGAACAAGTGGACAAAAATTTAAAAGAGTCCCTTCCTAACTGGTGCACAGACTCCATTTAAAACCTGCTGCTACAAACACTCATGTTGGTGTAAAGGTCAAAGCAATTGCATACATTTTAGATCTTTCTTGCTAGCTGTGTATTCTTAAAATTATGGACTGTGTAGGAATGAAGTGACTCATATCCTTATGTATTCCACTGCTGCAGCATGCACATGGGTGAATATTCAGAGGAATATTTCTTTCAAAGCAAATACCAAGTTTTGCCCTTCAATTTTGAAATGTTAATTGTTAACAAGCCATGGAAGCAATACTTTCACCTAATAAACCATAAAACAATCAAAACACCTATTAATTAACATTTTCATTGTAAAGAAGACTGCATGTAAATAAAACCCAGCAAGTTACAGGTACAGCATTTTAAGTATGTCCAAGTAACAAGAGATTCAGCCCAAGAATACAGATTTCTTTGATCTATCACTCAGATATTCAGCCAACAAATTTTTAAGATGTTGACTTCTTCCAATCTATCCAGCAATTAACTTAAGCATGCTTGGTATAAACTGTGCCATGAAAGACCCAGGTTCAGGGAACCTCTGCCTAATAAATCTGAGTGATGACTACCTGATGTAGACCTTGACCATACTTGATGCTATGAGCCCGACACAAAAATACTCCCAAGTATGTGGGTTTAGCTGAGGTTTTATTCATCTTTTCATCTGTTGAAGGAGGCTGTCTGTCACTGATTTCAAGCCCAGATTTCAGCCTTACTGTGCACATGAACTCAGAGCCTTACTACCTGCTGTTTGTCAATAATTCACACTTTGCCCCCTGCATATTAACAATTTTATCCTAAATGCAATTTTCACATATCCATCAGAACACCTTGTCTGAATATCTGCTTGATCAGCAGCTCCCTGAACTCCTCATAAAAATAACCATGGAAGAAACAGGAAATGAAAACCAAGGCCATTTCCAGCCTTCCTGTGGTTTACAAGACAGGCTGTTGTGCACAAAGGTGGGAACTTCCCAATCATCAGGCAAGGGCCAGGCAAAAGCCACAAATCCAGCAAGAACCGGAGAAGATAGAACAGTTTTCCCACCCCCCCAACACAGAGAATGAACCTTTGAAGAGCAAATAAAGTGTGGATGCAGTTTTGCATATATATATGTAAGATGCTCTGATATGAAACATGATGCAAAGAGTAGATAACTTCACAGCTAAGAAAAAAATCAAGCTGGCAAACAACTTAAACCTAGGCTTCTTTTATTAAAGCCAACTTATTCCTAAGAATATAACTGATTTTTTAAATACTTGAGGATGATTGTGATGTATATCTTGAAGTTTATTTTTTCACATTCCTACAGCTGTAGAGACAATTCCACTTTCAGGGAATGAAATTTTACATTTTTATAGCAAGTTTGGTTTCACAATCTTTTACTGAGAAACCTAAAATGAATATTAAGGTTACTGAAAAGGTGCCCAATTGAAATGCTCATTTTTAAAAATAAATTTGATCTTAACATGAAAATCACTACAGTGTGTTGACACGTGCCATATTTCTTTTTTCAAGCCTCCACAAATACATTCAATGAAGTGATTTATATAGTAGATATTAGGACTTTTGGAAAGATAGACATTTATTCTCTATTTTTACCTGGAGCCTCCTGCACAGGTCTTCCAATGGAGAATTAGGAGACTGCCCTTTCCTTCAAATTCCATGAGCACCAAGAATTAATGTGCTTCACACTAACATTACCAGCAAACAGCTATTGCTCAAATCACGTTTGACTCAATTCCTTCCTATGCACGAATAAAGGTCCCCTCAGCTTCAGTAAAACTGAAAGAAATTTTAAATTTCTTCAACAAAAACCTTCTAACAATGCACAAACAGGCCTCTAATGTCATGACTAATTATAATATGTAGGATCTGACACAACTCCACACTAATTGGTACATCTGGCTCTGCCCCCTGTTTATGAAACAGGTTCAATTAGAAGTTGAGGTCCCACACTTCCTTTCCCAGATGTTTCTCTTTAATAGTACTACCATGAAATCATGCATGAGTATCCCCTCCCTCTTCTTAATAGTCAGCCTTTATATTGAGCAGGTTAAAGCACAGGTGTTGACATTTTGTGACTCACAGAAGGCAAATCGGTTTCAGAAATTTCTGGTGGTTGCAACTGCGTTAATACACAGGAGCCAAAAGGACGGGCTGTTTGAGAGACGCAGTGTGACATTACCTGCGCTTCTCCCAGCGCTGAATGACAACTGCTAAAAGAAACTAGAGCACGAGTCTAAAGGAGAAACGTGTATTCCAAGAGATAATAACAAATGTTGACTGAGGCGCACTAGACATCCTGCTCTGTCCTGGGTCCCAAACCGCTGTGCAATGCCCACAGTCCTGACGGACTGGCTGGACACAATTATCTTCCTCATCTTTCTGGCGTGACTTGCAGCACATTAAGGGAGACCTAAGAACAAACGCTTTCCCGGTCCCGAGGGTAACACCGAGGGGCGATGCTGCCAGAGGTGCCCTCAGAGAGCCCCTGGCACCGCCCGATGCCCGCTCCTGCCGGCCACGGGGAGCTCGCAGGGCTGGGCGTTTGGAGCTGCTCCTCTGTCAAAACTCAGCGAGCCAGGCTCGTTTCAGCTCAGCAGGTCCCCGGGCAGAGGACAGGGCTCCCTCCTCCTCGTGAGGGAAAGAGGTGAGAGCGGGCGGCGACCGCCCCGAGCGAGGCGCGGGGATGGAGCCGGCGCTGTTCGGACTGACCCCGCACCTCGCTCTGCCCTGCCCTGCCCTGCCGCACTCCGGGCTCAGCGGGGTGGCTGCCCGCACCTGGGCGCCCCGCCGGGCCCCTCCTCACAGCCTCTCCCCTCAGCGCTCCCAACGCGGGGCGAACATGAGCCCCGGCTTCCCCTACGCCGAGTCGCGCTGCCGCACCGCGGGCCGTGCCGGCCCCGCTCCGCCGCGAAGCCAGCAGACACTCTTCAGCAGCCGCTCCCCACCCTCGGCCGCTCCCAGCGCCGCCGACCACCACTCCCTGCACGGGCACCGACCCACCTCCTGTGGCGGGGGCTGCGCACCGCGCGGCGGGGCGGGACCTCATCGCCCCGGCCCAGCCCCTTCTCCGCTCTCATTGGTGGCTCGCTGCGGATTCGCTTTGTGATTGGTGAAGGCTCCTGTCGATCTGCTCGGTGGGCGGCTCCCCATTGGCCGCCCGCCGGAGAGGCGAGGGTGCCGCGTTTGAATCGCGGGAGGCGGGGGGCGGGCGGTGGCTGCTGCCACGTTGCCGCCGGCGCAGCCCGGCCAGAAGGGGGAGAGGTTCGGCAAAGTCCGGAACCGCTCGGCAATGGCCGGAGGCGGCTGCTGAGGCGGGGAGAGGCTGCCGGGCTCGCCCTGCCCCGCTCGGCGCGAGGGGGATCGTCGGGTGGGCGCCGCCGCCGCCGCCGCCGCGCCCGCCCGTGAGGGGAAGGGGCGCGATGCTGGCCGACAGCTTGGTGGAGGAGTTCGAGATCCGCGAGGATGAGCCGTGGTACGACCAGCAGGACCTGCAGCAAGGTGAGCCGGGACGGGGGAGAGCGGGGAGCGTCTGAGACAGGGGGCGCGGAGAGCCGCGTGTGTGAGAGAGGGGCCGTGGGGATCCGCCTCGGGGGTGTGTGAGGGAAGGGGCTACAGCGAGCCGGGTTGGTGAGGGAAGGGGCGCGGAGAGCCGCGTGTGCGAGGGAAGGGGCTGCGGCGGGGAGGGCGTGTGAGGGAAGGGGCGGCGGGGAGGCACCGGCACAGCGGCGGAGCGGGCGCGGAGGGGCGGCGGGAGGGGCGCTCGGGGTCGCGGGGCGGCGGCGGGAAGGGCGGGTCGTGCCGGGCTCGGCGGGGTCCCCGCACGGCCGCGCTTCCCGCCGCCGCGGGATCGCTGTCACCGGGAGAGGCTGCGGCCGTCTTTGTTTGAGAGAAGGAGCCGCCGCAGCCGAGCGGGATCGTGCCGGGTCCCTCTCCGCCCGCCTCCAGGGAAGCGGCTCTCCGAAAAGTTGCACCTTGAACAGGAGGCGAAGCGGCTGCTGTTCGGGGCGGGCGCTGGGAGCACCAGGGTGGGATGCGCTATTGCGCCCTGTTGAGCTCTTTGTAAGGGCTTCCCGTTCGATCAAGGTGTAGTTGTAGCAGTGCTCGGTTAGTCGCAAGTCCTTTATTAAAATCTTTTTAGGTTTTCTTATTAAAATACGCAAATAACTCCACTACGCCCCAGAATTCTACATTTCTAGCTCCTGTATGTCATTCCATCAATAGGTCTTAAAACATTATATGCAAGGGGTAAATCCTGTTCTCATTTCACAGATGAGGAAAGACCACAGGAATACAAGTATAATTGCATTAAAAATCTTCAACAGGCACGATATGGAAAGAATGTGCAATTTCCTTAAGAGCTTAGTGGCATCTATGACTGGTATTTACTTGGTTCTACTTTTTGTTCTTAATCCCGAGTTTGTTTTAAAGGTCAGCTCGAAGCTGTGAAGTGGCTTCCTGCAAACTCGCTTCAGTCTTAATGCTTTTTGCTTTTAGATTGAAATACATTAATTCTTGGGATTGGTGGGTGCTGCTGTTCTGTAAACCATAAGGAAAGCTAAGCTGTATTCACACTGACATCAAGCATCTGACAGCAGAAACTTTTTTTTGAGACAGGAACAGGTCTCTCTAATTGTGTGCTGTATAAAATATCTAACTGTTTGAAAGCTGTATTTGGATACTCTTTGCCCGAAATAGATGTTTTCCTGGCTCTAGGATACAAACAAATCAGTTTTAAGTAAGATCCTGAAACCATAGTTTGCTGTCAAAGGGAAGAGAGTTGAAAATTTGAAGCAATGTTTTTACTATGTCAGTGTTTATGGGATAGAAGACCTACAAAGAGACTTCACAATGTATAACAACTGACTTCTTGCCTTGTTTCTTTACTTTCATCTTTTAATTAAAAAGAGTGAAGTAATCACCAGTTGACACTTTGTGAGTTTTTAAGAAACAGTGTTCCATTCTAGAGGTTAGTGTGCTCTCAACATGCGAACAACCTTTTTCTGAGGCTTCTCTCCTTAAGCCTAAATGGAAGTGACTAATAGCCTTGCCAAAAGGGAAAGGAGGAAAATAAACACATGGGCAGGTTGAAATGCAAAGAAGAAACTCCTTACAGGAATGCTGTACTTTATTTCTGGAGTCTGAAAGATGAACTTCCTCGTCCTAAGCCTGAGCTGTGCCTGTGTACGTAAACAGGGGAGTAAGATTGCTTATCAGGGCTCGTGGAACTCCTCACAACCCAAACAATCAGTGCGTGTTTAAAAACTGAGCAGTAGGTTTATGGGAAAACCTAGGTTGTAAAACATTAGAAAGCACACAGATACAAACTTGTAGTCCTTATCAGCCAGCCTTTGAAACTTGAAATTATGGTAGGGTTTTGGAAAACCTTGACAGTCTGTACGTACCACGCTTTTGCCTTGACAAGGGAGGATGGCATTTTCTGGCATGCTGTTCAGGAAAACAGAATGGTCATGGAATTCTTGTAAGGATGGGAACAGCCATCCTTCTGGAACGTCCATGTTTTGCTGCAGTATGCTGACCTTTGAAAAAGAATTCTTTTCTATGGCTGCTCTTTTTACAGCTTGCTGTTACTCATTTCTACAGAACAGAGAGTATTCTGAATACAGAATAGGAGATGTGAAACTAAATAAAAAAAATAAGAGTTTATTTTACAGTTAAGTAAACTTCAACTAGGCTTACTTATATATCTTGCACTACATTAATGCCTTTTGCTCTTTAAAAGAACAGGCTTAGTTTTAGATTGAAAATTCTCTGAATAATTTTGTTAGGTGGGCTGTGAAAAAGTAGAAGAGAAGGATTTTGGTGCTGCTTTTATCTCTTTTTCACCCATAGTAATGCTGTCAGAAGAGAATGTGAAGTGCTGGTAAGTGAAGGCTGTTCAGCATCACAGAAGACGTATCCTTGAAGTCTTGTTTTGTTTCAGAGCCTTCCGATGGAGCTGTTAAACTCCAGCACAACTAATCAGATTTACTAAAACGAAGATCTTAAGATCTGCACACAGGCAGTTTGCATTATTAAAAACCTCTCTGCTCCCATCTTTGTGGTGAAAAGGAAAAATGCATGTCTGTGTCAGAACTTAGCTGTTGCTTTACATAAATTTACAACAGAAAATGCAGTGAGCTTCCAGTGTTCTGCAGTAACTCTCTCAAGAGAAATGTAAATGAACCGTTTTCCTTCTGTGTCTGGAGAACATGTGTGTTGCACATCTCACTCGTAAAATTTGCTCTTTATAGGGCTTAGAAATACTTGACAGTGTAGAAAAATGGACACAAAGCAAATTCTTCATTTTAGTAGAGGTGAAATTATTTAAGTTCTTGATTTCTCTGGAGTTCAGGTTTTATTGTGTGTTCCTGAGCACTTCCACTTGTATTCTCCCCCTCAGAAACAAATTGCCCTAATTATAAAATAGCATGTTTCTCCCATTGTAGCCCATTTGTGCTTCTGCCAGTCTAATAAACAGAATGAGTGTGTAAGTATGACATGAATTCTGTTATCCAAACTGTATTCCAAGGACCGTGTGGTATGTGCTACTTGATTTAGTAGGTGATGGGGCATTTAAGAATGAAACTGTAAACTCTTATATGTACTTAAACATCAAAACAAACTTTCACTTTAGGAAGGGAAATGACAGCAAGTAATTCCATTATGCATTATGCATAATCCTAAATCCTCTCTAAAGCTCTTATTCTACTCTATTAAAATAAAAGAATGGACTATTTAGTCTTTGCCTTGAATGATGCCAGTATTGCTGACTACTTGTAAAGATTGTAGCTCATAGTAAAGATCTGTGTAGTATGAGAACTGGGGAATTGGGCCTCCATTTTCCATAGGATAATGGATTTGCTGGATTTGAAAACCACAGTATTCTGTAATGTGACAGAAAGAAACAGCTTGGTTTCTGACTGGGAGTTACTCTGTCCATCAGTAAACAATATGCAATCTGTTTACAAAATAGGAAAAATTTAAGTAGGACACCTTAAGATTTCGTTACCCAAGTACTTTAAACCCAGCTCTAGCATAGGCTGTGTTTCTTAAGGAGTGGTGCTGTGTGAGGATAACCTCCTAAATATATCTCAGTGTGCCATGGGGCTGCTAGCTGGACACCTTCTGAAACTCTGAAGAACTCACATGCAGTGTGATTTCTTTGAAATATTTTTGTGGCATTTATTCTAAGAACCTGATCTTAAAGAAGGAAACCAGGCACTGGAGTTGTAAGAGAGAGTGTGAAAGAGTAGCACAGCTGTTGTTTTGCCAGAGTTGGACATCTACAACTTTATAGACAAATGTTTGTACTCACTTGTCCTTGGAAGTCTGATTTTGGTCTTTGGCTTATGTATGGAGATGGAGTAATCATTTTGGCCAGGCTGTCAAACTGAAGGTTAGCACAAAACAATCCTGGAACAGGGCTGTATCTGTTACAATGCCAGGCTGATAAGATAATTAATTGGGAAGGAGCAGGAAAGACATAAGATAACATGTTAAAACAAGGGCATTGCAATCAAATGAAAATGGAATGCATTTTCCTCTCTAGCTAGAATTACTGATGATAAAATACATATCTTTGTTTATTAATTTAAGTCTTCTTGAAGTGAATCAAAGTTTTTCTTGACTTTTCTTCTGTCTCTTTCCCATTAGTGATGCAAGTTCTATGTGAAAACTAACTAGGTTGTATTGTGTGCATGGAGGTCACGGTCCAGGTGAGAGGAAGGAGGTGGAAAATTGGAGAGTTTAGAAATCTGTTGGATTCTTAACATGTAACACCCTGCACAGAGTAATTACAATTTTAGCAATAACACCGAGATCTATTACTTTGTCACATGATGTTAGCTTTTAAATTACACGTGTTTTTAAACATAATAATGTAGAATATCTTGCACTACCGTTGCTGTTGAACAAATATCAGGCTTCCCTCTAGAACAGAACTGAGTGTTCAGATGACTTATTTCTTAATTTGCAACAACTACAGTCACTGCACCCTGGAGGTGATTGAAGATGACTGGAGTGAAATTGAGATTAAGTGCCTGAGAACAAATGACATTTAAAATGATGTTTTGGAGCACATGAAACAATTCTTGTCACCTGAGTTTATGAGCTTGAAAGGCAGAATAGCTGCGTGTCTTCATCAATTTTGTGTCTTCTGATGTTATTCTTTCACCATAAAAAGCATCTGAAACTTTCATTTAGCAGTTTGATCCCGTGTGACCTGAGCTCCTCGGTGAAGGGGTAATGGGGAGGAACAGCAGAGCAGGTAGGAGTGCAGTCAGCTTGGGCCTGGGTGTAAATATGGTGAAGTAGCAAAGAGCCACGTTGGGCAGGCTGTGGAAGGTGAGGATGGCTGGATGTGTCTGCAGGACCTAAGGAGGGACTAAGGAAGCTTCATGAAATAAAAGTGTCTTCTGGGCTTCAGGACTGACTTAGACTTGCCTTACAGATGATATATGAACGTTCTACTTAAGTATAAGCTCACTTTCTTTTTGGGGGAGGAGTTATGGCAGTAAAAAAAGTACCTCAAGTATCTGATTAACATGCTTTAAAATTAGATTATATTACTGTTTCTTTCACTTACCTGCAAACATGATTCCCTTGTTTAGATCTTCACCTTGCTGCTGAGCTTGGGAAGACACTACTGGACCGTAACACTGAACTAGAGGAATCCTTACAGCAAATGTATGCAACGAATCAAGAGCAACTGCAGGAGATAGAGGTAAAGTATTCAAGGGGTCCAAATGTTAAGGCATCTAGAGCTGCAACATAATAGTTAAAATCTGAATTGCTTGACATTTGATGGAAAATACTGAACAATCTTTCACCATTTCTGCTGCTTTGAGAATTTGAGGACCCGTATAGGTCGATCATACTTAGAAGTGTTTCTCTGATTACCAGAAGCTTTGTGCCATTAAATGCCATGTTGGACTGGGCTTGTTTAATGAAAAATGACTGGTATTTTCTGAACTAACACAAAAGTTAGTTCAGTTATTTTTATGGCTAAACTTTGCTGCTCTTGCCAGGTAAAATGACATTAAATTATATGATGATAAATACATTAATAATTTAAACTATTATATGAAAATCTTAATGGTTACTGCACTGAAATTTAAATGCTGATAACCCAGAAGAGAGGTTGAAGTAAAATCTGGGGCTTTGTACTTCCACTAAACTGAGCTGTGGTAAAGGAAGCTAAAGTCTACTTCAATGTAAAAAAACCCCTGTACAATGACAAAAAAAGGCAACAAACAAATAATAAAACCCAGAAAATAACCCCACTTAAATAGTATCTAAGTATAGGACACAGTGGATATATTGTTCTGTATTTTCCAAGGAAAATAAAGCCCAAAAATGTACCCATCCTTTCAAAGCTGCTCATCTTTGTGTAACAGGGTGGAAAAGCCTGGCCATCTTTGGCAATTTCTTTTTTTTAATTTTATATTGCCTGTGTTCTTGCAGACCTGGCATTTGTCAGCCTAATGAGATTTCTTCAGCTATTAGAGGGCAATGCATGGTCTCTAATAATTAAATTATTAAATATTCAGTACTTTGCTGACTGACAATATTTGAAAATGTAGTCAGCATTTCATTTTGGTTCTGGTATGAATCACAGGGAACAGGCTGTGACTGGTATACACCAGATTTTTACAAAATCTGAGTTCCTTTGTGCAAGCAGCACTTCTGCAGTTACATATCATGTGTGAATTTTGTACAGCTGCAACTTCAGACTGAAAACCCTTACTATTGTAATGGTAACAGGTAACTTAAAGAATTCTAAGCTTAATACTTACAGCTATATAGATGTCTTTAGAGTAGTCATCTTAACACAAATGCAGCATTATTATTAAGTGATGAACAATTTAGAAGATATTTTTGGTTTGTATTTCATACTTTGGCTCTTACCTCTCTTATGTGCTAAATATCATCTTTGTTATCCTATTCATTCTGATACAATGGTTGGAATGGATGATATTTATATTAGTGCCACAGCATTAAAAAAATGTATTTACTTATGCAGAGACTGAAAATAACTCATTGCTTTGAATAGTTTTTATAAGAAGATCAATTCTTAAGATCTGGAGAGGACAAACACTTCCAAGGTGCTATACAAATACTGTACACAAGGTTCAACACCTGCATGTACAACCATGGTTAAGAAAGCATTTAACACAGTTGCAACACACCTTTTGAAATAACACACCATAACTCTGTGATAACTGACCTGGCTCAGAGAGTGGAGCTACTTAATAAACAGCTGCATTTTAGCACTGTCTTGAAATATAGAAAATATATAATTGCTAAGCTACATTGATTTACAGAAATAGTCTAGTGCTATTAAGAATGTAATATCCTGTTGGTTTAAGCCAGTTTATTTGCTTAAGCTGTTCTGGTGGGTCAGTGTTTATTGACTACATAAGAGAGCCTCAGCACCAGGAAGTGTCACCAGTGTCCTTCCAGCAGTGATCTATAACTGGTGTGTTTCGGGGTCAAGTACTTCTGTGGTCACACAACCTCAGACAGGACAGATTAATTTTTTCCCTCAATATCTTACTTTGCCAAGACTTGGTCAATTCTACTTTTTGAAGGCTTTATCTGATACCTCTTCATTCTCTTTCCTCCTCTCCCCGCAGTGAGGGTAGGAGATGCATATTGGGTTGTCCTAGCAGCTCCCTCTCAGAGGAAGGGAGAGTGAGAGAGTGGGAGAACAGTTTTTGGGGTGTTTCTGACATATAAATAGTGCCTGCACCTTTATTTGCCCAGTTTATTGTGTTGAGTCAAAGAACCTGTAGACTGTGTTCCTGTCTGCTGCAGTAACATGCTGCCTGCAGTGCCACCACCACCTCTTTCCTGTCTTTCCTTGGTGCTGTTTAAAAGTGTAACAGCAACAAAAACTTTTTATTTCTCCAAAGAAGTTTCTCTTACCTCTGGATTTCTGGTAGAAAAGGAAAAATGAACCCTCTGTTCAAATACCCAGAGAGACCCTCCAGTTGAGGAACTGAATATATTGGCTTACTGGCACAAGGAATTGTTACAGGCATTCACTGAAAGAAATGGGAATAAAGTTGTCGTGTGCAAGGTGTACTACTTTGCTGGTAAAAGCAGTTCAGTCTGTTATTTTCATGCTTATATTTCTGTCTTGTGGGAATGCAGGAGACCCTAGTGCACAGGATACACGTGCAAATAGCATATCCTGTCTCTAGTGCTTGATCTTTCCCAACTTTCAAGTGCTTGTCTGTAACCTAAATGTGATCTTTCAGCTGCTCCTGTAGCTACTCTGAATTTTTTTTACTAGGTTTTTCAGTGCAGTATATCCTTGTAAATCTTGGGGTTTTTTTGCCATTAATTCAGATCTTATGGGCAGCAAAGTCTAGAACTGGCTAAGAAATAATTCTGAAGTATGGCACTACCTTGTCTGCACTGAAAAAGAAGGGTCAAAGGCTGTGGTGTGCTTAAGATTACATCTCATATATTAAATGCTAACATATTAAGCATTTTACAGCTTTGGATCATTATGTCTGACCTCTGTGCTGACACGTGTGCCACTGATTAATCATTGCAGATGTAATAAATGCTGGATTGAAAGGGCAACTGCATTCCTGTTGGAATCTGTTCTTAGCACTCAGACTTTGGAAGCACTGACACTGTCCTTTTATCATGTGGTAGAAAGCAAGAAGTCTCAACTGCTGCTTTATTTTAGGTGCTCAGTTGCAGGGGAGGTGAATTAAATGTGATCTTCTAAAGTATTTATTACTACACCATCTTTTGGTGGTCTGATTTATACCAGGTCCACTTGACACCAGCCCTGAAGATACTGGAGATGAAAGGTGGAGAAAGTGGTGCTTCACCTCTTCCATTCATCTAAAACTTGTGCAAATGCCCACTGTGATCAGTGGTAACATCTATTGGGGCACCAAAGCCTTGGCTTCTGTGCTCAGCCACGCTCCTATTGCTGAAGAAAGTCTGAGGATCTCCAGCTCCTTCCTTCAGCCATAACCAATAGGGAAAGTTAATCTGAAATGGGTCACATTGAGATTCTGCTGCTAATCTATGTTCTATTTTGGTGTAAATCCTCTGTCATGTGTGCACAGGCTACAAAAGGATCTAGCTAACAGCTATCATGTTGATCTTCTGGAAGTCTGTATGCAGCAATTACTAGTCCTAGATTAACTTATTATCTGTTCTTAAATTGCCTAAAATGTAAACCCACCAATCTTCTAATGAGGTAAAAGGTTAAGTAGAATATTAGAAGTTTTGAATATGTAAGAGGCCTGTGTAAAGAGAAGTAATTCTGCCTAGGAGTTTGCTGGATGTTTCTTCCTGAGGTCTGCTTTTCAGTAAGTAGCATGTAGTAGTACGGAATATATTGCAAGGAATAAATTCTACATAAGAGCAGAATATTTCAGATTTAGAGGGTTAGTTTTTTTGCTCAAGTCTGTTTCATGCAAATGCTCTTGTCCTGGGTGGGACAATATGAGGCACTTGTATTAAGAGCATTAGGTGATTGTTAACTGCTCTTAGACTGAGAATTATAAGCTTTCTGACATTATTCAGGAAACTTAACAGTCTGTTGCTAACTGTAAAACCCAAGAGGATTAAATTGAGAATACTTCATGTGAAGCTTTATTTTTTCAGAAAGGCCAGGAGGCCTTTGTTTGGGATTACAGTAACTGGAATAGTTCACTTTGAGTAATTAAAGATTGAATTCAATAATTTGATTATACTGCCTGACACACATTAACTCGCATACTTAAGTGTGACCACAACCTAAATTCTCTTGTGCTGAACCTAATGCTGCTTCAGACTGGAAGAACTTAGGTTAGCTAAAAATAATTTTAATTATGGATGCTGCTACCCAATATTTCAGTTTTAATGTTAAGAGAGTTCTTGGGTCAACACTGTTAGAAAATTTCTGTTGGAGCACACTGCAACATTTAGGACAGAGTGACTAGTGGCTATTTTGAAGTCTATGGTGACTGCAGTACAGACCAATCCCACCCAGAAGGTGTGAGCACAGGTAAAGACAGTTGGCACAACAAACCCAGCTCCTCTGGGTAAAAGCTGCTTCATCAGCCTGGGTTTAACCTCCCTGACAAAGGCGAGGTGGGTTACTGACAGTGCCTTTTCAACTTCCCAAAGCAACCACGGGAATTTAAATTTATGACACTTACTTGTTTCTCTGTGAACGTGAATGGAAGTGCAGAGCAGCAGTGGCAGCTCGTGTTCCCAGGGTGAGCCAGTAACAGCAGTGCTGTCTTGCAGTACCTCACAAAGCAAGTGGAGCTCCTGCGCCAGATGAACGACCAGCACGCAAAGGTCTATGAACAGCTGGATGTGACAGCAAGAGAACTGGAAGACACCAATCAAAAGCTGGTTGCAGAGAGCAGAGCTTCACAACAAAAGATATTAAGGTAACAAACTTCACCCCTCCCCCCAGCTGGTAAAATCGGTGGGAGCAGTCCAGGGGTGTTTGTGTAGCTCCTGGGTGGCTGTCTCTGCCTAGTGGTGTTCCACAATACTGGTAAATTGAAAGGACGGTTTTATTTAAAAGTCTTTCCACCTTTTAGCTTGACAGAGACTATTGAAAATCTACAAACACACATAGATGACCTGCAGCGACAAGTAGAAGAACTGAAGAAGCCTGGACGAGGCCGGATGAGCCACGAGAGATCTGACCAGCCCAGATCAATGCACAGCTTCTCCTGTTTGAAGGAGCTGTATGACCTGCGCCAGTAAGACTTCCTACCTTACATAGTAAAGAACAATGATGTTATTTTAAGCAAGGCTTTAAAAACTAAGACACAAGCACAGGTATCAGACAGGCTGGCAGAAAAATTAGCTGATGTTCACAAGTAGCAAAGTATCTGCCCTGTGTGGTGTTGCCACTGCGTCTGACCTCTAGACCATAGTAGTATTTGTGCTCCACTTTCTGTCTTGATGGGTTCTCTCCCAGAGTCTCCAGCCATATCAAATAGTAGCTTAGAAAGCTTACAGCAATTTGCACCCCACTGTTTTCAGTCAGATAAAAGCAGACACACAGATAATCTGAAAAACAAACTTGCTAAATACAAAATATTTTGTGTAACGTAACCTTTCTTTGGATGTCCATGGATATTTTCTTTTCAAAGAAGGCAGGATCCCTGCAATAGCTTTCCTGAACTTAAGCTGGTTAAAATGATACTGAAGGTGGTAAAATGGAGCCTGGAGCTCTGGGCTGCCTTTAAATTTGACCCAGCTGAGCTGCATTACTGTGCCCTTTGGGACAATCACCTGGGGTGAAAGCTCAGAGTAGCTTCAAGCCTAGAGAGCAATTTTGTAAGTGAAGCACCTCCACAGACCCAACAGGCTGTTGTGTCTGGGATTCAGCACTACATGGAGGTAGAATATTCTATATATTCTACTCTAGAATAAATCTGTACATCCAAAAAGAAGTTATTTCTTGACAATTCAAAGGATAAGTGGATCCTTCAAACTGCCAAAGGCTTGTGAGAATGTCATCCTACAGAACTGCCCTGTCAGTTCTGAAGCTGCTTTCTGCCATCAACAGTGACAAAAGTTACAAGAGTAGAGCACTGTGGAAAACACCACTGTCGAAGTACTGCATGCTACACTGAGGCAATATTTATTTAAACTTAAATTGTAGGTCTGGTTATTCAATCAGCTTGTCTGTTTTACTTGAAACTGTTAACGAGCTGCCATTCTGCCTAAGCTGGGAGCTTGATTTGATGGCACGTTCATGTTACAAACTGTGTTCTGACTCCTAAACGGACTGATAGGTTAGTGAAATGGCCCCTGTGAGTGCTCTGAGGGCTGTCAGCACACAGTTTAAATATGTCATTAGTTACTCAGGACAGGAAACCTTTAGGAGGTGTGGTCAGCTGGACTTCTTACCTTTGATAACACTTACTTTGTTTCTGCAGGTATTTTGTGTATGATCATGTGTTTGCAGAAAAGATTACTTCGATGGATAGTCAGTTAAGCCCTCTAGAAGAAGAAAATGAGAAGTTAAAAAAGGCAGTTACAGTTCTGCAAGCCCAGCTGAACCTGGAGAAAGAGAAGAGGGTGACCATGGAGGAGGAATACAGTCTTATGGTGAAAGAAAACTGTGACCTGGAACGGAGGCTCGTGGATACAGACTTGTACCGGGCACGGGCAGAGGAGCTGGAAGCAGAAGTAGCCGAAATGCGGCAGATACTTCAGTCTGAAAACACATTCCATAATGCAGAGAAATTGGTGCCAGAATCCTTTTTCATCTCATTCAGGGAATCTCTGGACAGGGAGCTCGGTCAGAGCCTGGCAGATGATGGACTTGTGACGGTGTCGGAGCTGGAGAAGAAGGCGCTGAAGCGGAGCAGCAGCGAGACCCTGCTGAGCAGCGCGGTGGGGGCAGACATCCTGAGGGGCCACGAGGAAACGTGTATTAGGAGAGCTGAAGCTGTGAAGCAGCGAGGAATCTCTGTGCTTAATGAAGTTGATGCTCAGTATAATGCCCTGAAAGTGAAGTATGAGGAACTTTTGAAGAAGTGTCAAATGGATGAAGATTGTTTGAAACACAAGGCTGTCCAAACGCTGAAGCAGTATTCCAAAGACCTAAATGTGGGGAACACCCAGTATGATCTCTCAGCTAGCAATCAAGAATTCACAGTTGTGGAGCTAAGTGACTCTCCCACAAATGCTCTTCCTGAATATAAAGCACTCTTCAAGGAAATTTTTAGCTGTATCAGAAAAACAAAGGAAGAAATAGATGAACACAGAGCCAAGTACAAGACCCTCTCCTCTCAACCATAACCTTATCTGTTAGTCAAGAACTTTATACGAATGTCAGAAGATCCCTTAAACTGATCTTGAGCACTCAAAATGAATGTTTTGGATTGGCTGGTAGACCTGTAGTTAACAAGCCAGTTAGTTAACAGCTAGTTTCCCTGTTCCTATGTAGCAATAGATTTAATGTTTAGCACTGTCACACAAACTAGGGGTTGTAAAGCAAACAAACATCATATCTTAATACTACACTACTACTTCATATTACACTTCATCTCTGGCTGGAACAGTAACTGACATTCATTTCCTTAGTCCACTACAAAACTAACAGAGCTCAGAACTCTGTCTCTCTCATAAGAGCCAGACTGAAGCTTTCCTTTGGTTCACAATGATGATCTAGCCCTGTAACTACGCTGATGTAGAAAATAACAAAACCAAAGCCCCAACCAGTCTCATGAGCAGCCTCTCCTCAGTTCTCAAGGAGGAGGGGAGCAGCCTTCTGCTTGCTTTTGCAGGGCAGCAGAGTTGTGCTTGCTTCAAGCCAATACCACATTTTCACATGCACTAAGCTCTCCCACAGGTTAGTATAAATGTCTTCCTACTGAGAAAGGATTTGATGTAAAGTTTGTGTGGCTTTTTAGGTATGGTTTCCTTTGTAGGGCACTTTGTCTTAAGGCAAGATACTGTGAATTGACTATGTATGTGATTTGGGACCTACTGTTCTCTGGTGGTTGCAAAGTACATTTTTATGTGTATTGGGTAAGATAGAGAGTTGTAATTTAGCTATTTAGCTTTAGTGGTAGCATTGACTTAGTGGAGTAGCTTTTGATGTTACGTACCACAAACTCCAAGTGCTTGAGGAGACAGGCCAGGTAAAACCTTACATTGTCTGTTGCTTCCAGTGGCAGCCTCTGTGCACCCATTCCATGCTGCCTGGGGGGGTGGGAGGACAGACACAACACTGCCAGCACGTATCCTACTGCAAATGGGACCACACTCTTGTTCTGCCTCTCCTTTTCCACTCCCTAATAGTAATTCATATGTACTCAAAGTCTGAAAAACAAAGAACATGGAGAAGTATGTTTAGAACTGTGTGAAGGAAACAAAACAATTAAGGAGGAGGAGGCACGATGAAAGGTGACATCCTGCTCCCTGTAAAGGTTTGACAGCTTAATGTGGCCAGCAGTTCTTGGGAATCAGCTACCTGCCTTTCCAAGTTGCTGGGATGTACCAAACATTGACAAAGAATGTTGAGTTTCTCAGCTTTAGTTCCACTGCTGCTGCTGCAGCTCTGCTGCCTTACTCTGTTCTCTGTCCAGCCTGTGTGTAGCTGCCCTTCAGCTGCAGTATTAAGACTTCGTGTTATGGGATTTTCTCTAAAACATGTATTACAGTCTGAAAATTATTTAAAAATGGGAATCTGAATCTTTTGAATATTTTTCTAAGCAAATAAATAATCCAGTCAAGCTGCATGTGTAACTAGTAATTACATCCATCTGTGCCAATCAGCAAACAGTAAACTCGATGCAGATGGCACCAGCATTATCTAGTCTTGCCATCTTTCCTGCATAGATCAGATGGGGTTCCCATGAAATTTGTATTTTAGAAAACTTATGCTACATGGAAAAGGATAGGCCTGTCTAGGTTAGAAATCCAGATGGAATTAAGTAGTTTCTCCTCATTGTTGTGGTGGTGTCAGTGCTGTTAAAAAAGGAGGGGGTGGGGGAAAGCAGAAGAGCTTTGTTCAGCCATGAACAAACAGCTGCAGTTCATCAGGTTCCTGTGCTGTCCACGTTTCCCCCACTTGGACCCTTCTCACCTGGAGGCCTGGCCCAGCTGAGGCTGGAAAGCAGTAAGCTGAGAAAGGCATGACATGGTCAGTCCCAGATGATTTCCTAGTAATATTCCTCACCACTTTAGGGGGAGGGGGATCTCCCGGAGATCCTGCTGGATCAGAAGATATGCAAAAGCAGTTCAGCATTTCTGGTTAAGTAGGTGAGCTTCAGTGGTTTATTGCTTCTGGCTAATTTAGAACACTTTGATATATACAATTTTTATGCTTTAAAAATACCAAAAATATCTCCTCAAAACCACTTGATTCTTCTGTACTGAACCTCCCCCTTGGCTGCCTGTGCCCCTGCTGAGCTCTGGCTGTGCAGGTTGTGCAATAACCCACTCCAGGCTGGCTCTTCTTTACAGCTTCTCCTGGAAAGCAGCTTTCCAGCCATAGCCACAGGTAATGCTGGGTCAGTGCCAGCCAGGGCTGCCTGAACATAAAACACCTCCCAATTACACTGATGTAGTCAATACTACACTGGCACATTAAGGTAGAATTTTAGCAGTTTAAAAATAGCCATTTTCCACCCAAATGTGAAATACCATAAGTACGGTAACAACATTCTTAGCCAATCTTATCTGGATTAACCACCTTAATCTGCTTAGTTTAGTCAACAACTCAACTCAGCCTTTTCTGAGCATAAGTAGATGAAATCAATAGAATCCCCTTGAGCTTCTCATATGATGGAAGCTACAGCAGAGAACAGGACCAGTACAGTGTGTTCTGCAGTGCCCACAGCAGATTCTCCTGGTCCTGCTGGAGTTGAGCTCCAGTGCTAAACCCGGCCCAGGGCTGGGTCGCTGTCCCTGGAGCAGCAGGCCCAGCTGCACAGCCCCAGAGGGCAGGGGGCCAGCAGGGATTCACAGCCTTTGCTCTCCACCTCTGACCTGTGCTGCAGCATCCCTGACCTGGCCTTCCTCTGCAAGACTTCAGGCTGTGAAAGGAGCCGGGTGCCGCTTCCATGTCTCCCTGGACAAATACAAAGCAGGGTAGAATTGACCTTTGAGATAAAATTTTATTTAAAAATTACACAAAATAGAGGTTTTACATGGTTGCTGTGTGGTAACTACAGCTGGATGCCTTCCAGAGGGTGCCCTGGGTTACTTACCTCGCTGTACTCATTCAGTAATGCAAAACATCCCTCAAACCAACCCCACACCAGGAGAAGAAATCCAGTAGTTGTTCCCTGTGTTTCAGATGTAAGTACTTTTCCAAATAACTCATTTCACAGACAACAGGTGAGAACAATTGCAATGTAGTACAGAGTTCACAGACAGTGATTTTGTTCCCCCCTCCCAGGCCTGACATTCCCATGAACATGACTACCTGCTCTCTATCCAGAGGGCTGCAAGGGCTATGACAATGCTCAGACTTAAGTATGAGCATCCAGGGATTTAACAAAAACTGGGATGTTTGTAAACAAATTTAATTTATTGGCATTACTTACAAAATAAAGTTTTAGACCATGATTTTCCATCATGTCTGTGTCACTATATTGTTTTATTTTTTTTAATAATGAAACAGAAGGAGAATTGAAATACATCAGAAATCCCAGATTACTCAAGCTGCAGACAGGGTCCCACGGTGCCTTCGGCTGCTCCCCCGCAAACCGCGAGCGTTGGGATGTCAGTGACTGTCTGCAATGCCCACGTGCCCCGCGGGAGGTCAGACCCTGCCCCTCCCGAGGCCCGGCATTGCTCCGGCTGTGCCACCGCTGCAGGTTCCTCTTGTGTCCGAGATCACCTGACACCGCTGCCACCGCTGTCAGGACTGCACCGTCCCCTTTAGATACCACATTCCACCGTAGCTCACACAGCAGTCCTGGGGAGACAGGGAAAGGCTTTGTCAGGGTGCTGAGGCGTTGGAAGAGGTTGCTCGGGGAGGTGGTGGAGTCACCACCCCTGGAGGTGTTTAGGATCTGGTGCTGGGTGATGTGGTTTAGGGGTTACAGTGGCAGTGCTGGGTTGATGGTTGGACTGGATGATCTTAAAGGTCTCTGCTGACCTTGATGATTTTATGATTCTAAACTCCAAAAGGTCTCGAAAACCACTGTCTGGCCCTGGGACAATGACTGTGATCAGTAACAAGCTCCTCTCCACGCACAGGACAGCACGACCCTGGAAAGCAGAGTTATTTCCACCCTGAGGACCAGACCCCTTAAATGAAGGTGACACTCGAGTGGGGGAAGGTTGAGAGGCCACAAAGAGGACAAACTGCCACAGCAGTGAGGAACTGTGGTGGCTTCTGGGGGCAGAAACAGGCTCATGCAGCAGCAGCTGAGGGAAGGATGTGTGAGGGATGAGCACCAGGAAGTGAGGATAGGCACGGGCTCAGGGGGGAAAGGCTGAAGGGAGCAGCAGGACAGGGCTGGAGTGTGGGAGCAGTGGCTGGATCTGAAGCCTTTTAAAAAACCCTGTTCTATGATAATGAACTGTCCCACCCCAGAGCCACTGCCCACGGTGGGGGAGCACCACAGCAAGGGATGCAGGAAATGGGCTGTCTCGTGGCTCATTTCCTTGTTTCTATTCCATGAGCACCAAGGCTCTGGAGTTCTGAGCTAAGGGCTTCTCTTTCTTCTGCTCCCACCCTCCCACTCAGGTAATTCGACACAGGCACAAGTGCTGCCACAGAACTGACACCGTGCAGCTTCAACAGATCTTTTTTTCCTGAAGTTTTGGGACTCGTGAATGCCACAAACAAACCAACCCTGTGTGGAGGCTCAGAAAGAGGGTTTGCAGACTTGCTCTGCAGATACAAAAACACAAACCCTGTCAGTCTGTTCCTCTGTGTATAAAAAAAGGAGCACAGGCAGATGGGGAAATCGGAGTCAACAAATCCAATTTCATTCAAAGAGGAATCCAATCTCTTGTGGCTTAAAGAAGCCAGAGAATCTTCCTATTTCATTAAATCATACTTCTGAATTTTATTTCAGAAACAAAGATGATTTCACATACTCCTGTGACAAACGTACTCAAGGCAATAAAGCCTGACAATGCCAAGCTGGTCACACAAGGACCTCTTTTTTTTACATAAAAACTGTGCATAATTTTTTTTAGGGGAAGGTATTTTTTCTAGAAATTGGTGATCTGGTAAATAGCATCAGTATCATGAAAAACTAATGCCAGTACATTGTCTAGATGTTCCAGGAGAGCTGATACTTGAGCTCATGTAGTTGCTGACAACTCTCCCAGCACAGGGAGACACAGGAAATACTGTCTAGCAGGCAGAAATGTCTGAGCTTATTTTACTGCTAAGACAACCAGGTTCTTTCAAGCAAGACCAGTTTGCTTATTATCAAAGCAACAGATCTGTAATTCTTCAAAGATGCTATTATTCATCTGCAGATCACAATGTAATAAAGCACTTAAGCACTTGTCTTATTGAAGTGGGTGACAGTGAGCAAAGGCTCAGCCACAATGATTAAAGTATTACATTAGCTGGCAACTTTCTGCTTGGCCATCCTGCACCGCTTTTAAAGTCATGGCCTGTGTGGTCTGTACTTTATACCTTAAACTTCCTGAGCAAGTAAATGGTGCAGCTTCAAAGACAGATGAAAGGATTCAAATAAACATTCACAATGAGATGTGTTAGCTACTGCTTTGCCTGCTGGTTTTGCTCTTTACAAAGTTGTACATCCTGCTAGAGAATGAAATGCATTTCCCTCTGAATATGTGGCACTTGTGCTCTTCAGCATTACCCAGCCACAGTTCTGAGGTAACCCAGAACACTGGGCAGAACTCTCCCACCTCTGAAATGTTTAACTCCACATTATTTAAAAATAAGTATCACATTTACTACACTCTATTCTCTGCTGCTCCAAGATGACAAATGGAGATTTGTTACAATAACACAAAATAGTGTGTGAGCCATTGTTCCTTGGAGGGAGAGAAGACAGAATGAGACCAAGTGCATTTTTAAGACAACAAGCTGATACAGAGGCTTCGTCCATATTCCAACAACAACTGTTCCATCATCCCTATCATTTGTCAATTCAAGGTAAAATATAATCCTTTGCTCAAACAGCATTAAATTTCATGTATTGACTGGATCAAATCCACAACTGAACAGAAACTTACCTTTAACACTCTATCCACCTCCTGCTTATTCAGATCCTCTCCACACTCCTGGCTCAGCTGGCTCTGGATGACATTCCTGCGCACTCGATAGTTTCTCGAAAAGATTTCAAGCAAAACTTGGCGATGCTTTAAAAGAAAATGTATCATAAATACACAGAGAACAATCATTCCTCTCTTTCTTTGTATCAAAACTGCAGGTGCCTTAGGCCCTACAAAGCATTCTCTGAACTACATCAGAGGATTCATTCATAATCCTGAAACCATCCCAGACACTCCTGCTTTCCAGCAGTGCCCTGCAGGGATCTCTCCATACCCTGTGGCCTGACCTGCACCTGTCCCGTGACTTGGGGCACCTCCAAAGGTACAAAAACCTGATGAACAAGGGGCTACAATGTATTCCTCTCAAATGCTTCCACAGGAGTTCCCATGGTCCACTCCAGCCAGGAGATGGGCTACTACTTGACTGTTCTTTCCTATAAAAATTTATTTAGATTGTGGACACAGGAATTGCACTGTCCATCTGCAGTTCTTTGGGCACCTTCCCTTTTACCTCATTTACTCTCAGAGCAATCAGAGCTCAGGAGATGCTCACATTTGCTGTAATGATTTCCTATCCTAAATACAGGTACAACAGATACTCCCGTTAGTCTCTGGTTAATGTTGCATTACCATCAAAAGAAAAAAAAACTTGGACTGGATCCTGGTGTGAGTCCATTGGAGAATCCTTTTTCAGGTTCAGAAATAGCCTCTGAGCTTGTTACTGCCATGATTACCAACATGTTGTGAGCTAAGAGCTTCCTTTCAGCTGGAAACTGGGAACTTGACACTTGAATGGGGAAAGAGCAAAACTACCTGCTGTACTAGTTCCAGAAACATGGATTCAAACAATGCCAAATGATCAATAAACATATATTTGTGAATGTCACTTATTTTATCTTTACCTGATCATAAGTGTCACCAGCTTCCCAAAGTGCATAGACCTTTAGTTCATCTGGTGAGGCAGCAGTCTGTGGAGGAAACTGAGAACAAGAAGCTGTTAAAAATAACAGCTCTTTAATGAGTTCTGCTTAATGATTCTATGATACTGTATCCCTGGACACCCATTACTGAATCAAAACCTTGGTTGCCATGTAATGAGAACTGAAACAACTGTCAAAACCAGCATCTGCTGAGAGCACCAAGTGCATTGCAGGGTTTTTCTGGAGGTTTTTACATTTACAGGGGCAGGTTTTAACTCTATCCCGTATTTACCTGCCTCCCTAATCCCAGGTCAGCGTTCCTGACAAGCACAGCGGGCCTCATGTATTGTCATCTCTGTTTTGGGGCAGACCACAGGATTGCAGAAGACTGAACACTGATGGACAGTGAACCAGGTATTTGCTCATTTCAGGCTCCAAAAATGACAGTGGGTTTGTGTGTTTGGTTTTTTCCCATGTGCCAAGCCAGAGAAACACATCAGTGTTTTCTGAGGCAGAAGCCTCCCACTCCAGGAAGGTTCACAAGAAGGTTCCCAGAAAGAAATACAACTGCCTCCCCCCCATGCCCCAGACCCTGAAAAAATAAAATTCCATCCATTTGCCTTAACATTTCCCCTTGGAGCAGCGACTAATGAGCAGTGCAGGAATATGCCTTCACTCCTGACATGTCTCTTCCTGCCTGTCACTCACAATTTATTCCTTGCTCACCGCCCAGACGACCTAAATCAATCAGTTATGAAAAGCTAACAAGCCAGTCCTGATTGTCCCAGGATCCCTCAATCCTGGCTGCTGGGACAAGCCAAACCTTTCTTCCCAGCCTCCCTCACAGCAACCAAAAGACTTGTGCATGGCAGAGTGAAAGATCAGCATTTCCTTTCATGCTTTGCCTCTGATCTTATTGTGAAGGGGAAGGGTTTTGTCCAGCGGGAGCTGCCTGGTGGGATTAGCAGCTTTTGCTCTCAGGTTAGTCCAAATGGCTGCAATATAACAAGGTTTTACACTTGGTTTAGAGCCAGGATTCAGGTTTATTAGGCTTGCAGAACCAGACATAATTCTCTTCTTGTAAGGCCACTTGTTTTGAAGGAATAATCTCTCTCGTACACTTTCAGCACAGATAAAATAAAATACTTCAGGTTCCCTCCAGACAACAGCTGCAGCAGGAATGGCAAATGCACAGCACAAGGAGCACCTGGACATAACCTGCCAGGCTCTGAGAAGGTGACTCAGCACAGCCCAGGAGTGCAAACTCCTCCTGCCTCAGCCACAGGGCTGAAACACAGCTGTGTTTATCCAGCCATTCTGGGAGGAAACGGCTTCCAAACAAACACAATACTTATTTGGGAAGAAAAACCCACAGAATCTCCTCCTCCTGTTCAGCCTTCCTCTGCAAACTGCTGCAAACACTGGTGCCAACAGCACCCTGTTCACAGGACTGGGAAATGCCATCAGGGATTCTTTGGAGACACAGCTCTGCCCAAACAGCTTCACTGTCTTGCCACCTGCTGCCCCTTTGCTGTTTTATGTTACTTTTATCTCTCCAGCCTCACCTTGAAACAGCTCTCTGCTACCTTAAAATCCTTCTTTAAAAGATTTGCCTGTGCCCCCTCCTGCTCTAAGCCCCTGGAGCTGGTGCAGGGCTCTCGGGATCCAAACTGCTGTCCCGGGTCCCCGGGACTGCCACGTTAAAGGGAAGCTCCCTGGGAGGAGCTCTGAGCTCTGGGACGTGTCTCACTCGAGCAGTGTTATAGTTAAACCAGATGGAAGGGGCTGAGTGTGCCAGAAAAAACTTATCAGCTGGAATAATCCTAGGGGTAAACTGTTGAGTTCCCCTCTCCAGGAGCCTGGAACGGGCACCAGCCTGAAGGGCTCTCCAAGAGCAGGGCTGCACCCTCTCCTGTCACCCCAGCCAGGCAGGAGTTACATCATTTCCTGAGGCCTCAAAAATATCCTCAGGATTTGAGCAGAATCTTGCCACTCCACGGGAAGGGAGCCGGCAGGAGCCAGCCAGCCCCACCAGAGTGCAGGAAATGGGTGTAGATCCTCGGGAGCCACATTTCTGCACAAAGGATTCCCGTGGGGCTGGACCCAGGCTCAGCCTGCACAGGCTCCAGGCACAGGCTCAGCACCAGTGTGTGCCCAGGATGCCTCTCCTCCCCTCCCCTCTCTGTGCTCTCTGGGCTGCATCTGCCCAGGATTTGCTGTTTCCCCATGTGTGCTTTTCCCTCCCATCCGAGGAGGCTAAAAAGCACAGCAAGCACAGTACCCTGCAGGCATCCCCACAGCCTCCTCTGCAGCTGGAGTGGTACCTCTTCTGGCTCCCCACAAATACTATTTATCTCATACCCGGGGTGCAGTTGGTCAGCTCTATAATAAATCCTGCATTCCCCTGGTAAGGTTTCAATGGCCATTTTCAGCCACAGGTTTTCTATAACAGGGCAGTACTCAAGCCAGGAGTGTCTTTCACCTCCCCACAGAACATCATTTTAATTACCTCAGATCATTGATTTTTATCACCAAAGCACTTTCAGTTACAGAAAACTAATGAGTAACTATGAAACCCCAGGCTAAACAACCCTCCAGGCTTTCCCTGAGTTCAGACGCCCTGTTGGGTTCTGACAAAACTGTCCAGGGGAACAATCAAGAAACACCAAAGTGTCTGAGCCCATGCAAAGAGTAAAACCAGCCCCAGCACCTCTGCCATCTTCACAGAGCACTGAGGGGAGGCTGGAGGGAAGGATTTACATTGCTGACAGCAGCACAGGCTCAAGTGTTGCAGTAAATTCTGGGCCAGCAGAACACGGGTCTCCTAAAGAGACACTCCAGTGACCACTTTGGCACCTCTGCAGGTCTCCTGCAACAGTTTTCCAGACAGAATGAAGTATCAACCACCTCTCTTCAGCAGCATTTTAGTCTGGGTTTTTTTGAAAAAACCAAACTATCCCACTTTCACTCCTCACATGGATGAAAAAATTTCCAAAATCCCAAAATTTCCAAAGCAAACAATTTCCAGTCCCAAGTAGCAGCAGGAATGACCTCAGCTATTTACCATCAGCATGGCAAACACACACATTACACCAGGTGCAGAGGAGAGCGGGGCCAGCACTGAGACAGTTCCAGGCAAGCACCACCCCAGGATTTGGAAGCTGTCAGGAGAGGGAGCAGAAAGCACCACAATCAGTGCTCTCCCCAGTGGCATTTCAAGTCTGTTACTTGGTTCTCAGGTGCCACAACATGTACTTTGCACACGACTGAACATGTTATTTCTGCCCCCCTGTAGAAATCCTTATTCCTTAGCCAAGTTCCAGCTCCCGTGCTCCAGGCTCTCCCAGCCCACCTGCTTCCTGCCCTTTTGAGCAGCTCACACGTTTCTTCTCCTCTCTCCCCAAAGGCAGCTGCTCCCAAGCTCTTTCTGGTTGCAACCCAATCAGCAGTGCCAGATGTCTTGTAAAATTAATTTCCTTCTAGGCTCTTTCCCATGATGCCAGACTCCTTTTCCTTTCCTAAGCAATCTACTGGCACACAGACCTGCTCTGCCTCACGCAATCACACATGTCATTTCCATAAAGACAAAGAACCAGACACCTCTGCACAGTCTGGGAGGAAACAGTCTGACCAAAGAAACCTGCTGTAGATACAGTTTGTTGCTTCCCAGAGGCTCTGCTGGGTGTGCCTCGCTGCTCCCAGGCAGTCAATGTCACCTTTCCTCTCCCAGTGTGTCCCTGTCCCCAGGAGAAGGAGCTCGTGCAATCCCATGAGAGCTGATGGGAATCTGGGACTACCTTAGATCCTGTTAACAGGAACAAGTTGGGACAGTGAATCGCTGTGGCCCAACACCTTGGATGTGGAAACAGAGCCCCAAAGACAACTCAGCTACGCACAGATTACAGGAGAGCAAGGTGCAGGGCCAGACAGAAGTAGGACACCAGACAGAATTCCAGCAGCTCCAACAGGTCCAATACTGGACAGTTACTCTGAGCACATCAATTCTTCAGGTCCCCCAGCACAGGAGACACACGTTTCACAGCTCAGATGTTTAACTGCCCCCCCACAAAGCCCCTCCCCAAAGTACACCAAGGGGAAACTCATACTTACAGGCACCAAAATCTGTTTGCAGCCAGTGTCCAACACCATGTCCTGTAACATTTTGTCCGAAATGCCACTGAACAACGTGTGTCCTGGAGGCAGACTGGCTAAGTGAAGGTTAAATAACCGTTTCAGCTCACTCAGGGTGAGCACAAATTGTTTCTTAAACGTGGAGGACACGAAGGCCTTCAGTTCCTGGGCCACGCGGTCGATGCAGCCCCCGGGCAGGTGGCCGTTCACAGGCTCTGGGGAGCCCTCGGCCGTGTGGAGGCCGTTCACCAGCCCATTGTTCAGGCCCTCAAAGGCCGAGGTGTCCATGGGCTCCTCGTCACCCACAGGCTCCTCTTTGATGCGGATATTGGGAACATCCGTCTTGGCCGAGGTGTCGTTTGATTTCATCTCTGCCTTCTGCCTCTGGAACTCCTTCTCCAGCTGCCCGTAGTTCTGCTTGGCTTTTGCTTTAGCCATGCTGACCCTTTGCTCCCCAGAAACCAGCAACGGATGAGCTGGTGAGAAACAAAAGATGCCATAAATCTCACCATAAGCAGGGCTCCAGTCCTGCAGAATGTTTCTTGAAGGACTCTTGGTGAAATAAAACCAGGAAACATCATCTGCTTATGAAATCTAAGGCACAAACCCCAGTCTGTTGATTAAATTTTACATTAGTTTTGGGGGTTTTTGGTGGGGGTTTTTTTGGAGGGGTGTGTGTTTGTTTCTTTAAAGCCAAATGCTTGGGGAAGAGTGTTCCAGTCAAGGAACCTTAAGCAAAGATAAAGTGCACTTGTTTGATCACCAGGGCCTTTTCCACAATTTAGGAAAACAGTACACAGACTGCTCACACATCTGTCACAAAATGTGACCCAAATGCGTCTTTGTCCAACAACTTTTTTTTTTTTAGGATTCTCTAGTGGCTGGTGGGCCCTGCTGCAGCCACTGCCAGAGCCAGCACTGGGATGTCCCACAGGTACAGGGGAGGAGCATGAAGGGGTTAACAGTGAACCTGAACACTCTTTTAGCATGAGGTACACAGTGTGAGAGCCTGAGACCCTCTTCTTAGTACTATTACCCAGTAAGGGGCAGAAAGGAACAGGGGGGAGTTCTTTCCCATGTTATCCTGCACCTCTTCTCTCTCCACACCCAGTTATCCGAACATGAAAGGAAGGGGCATGTTGGCAGCAGAGGAATCCAGTCTCAATGCCAAGGCAAGGAGTGCTGTGTTCAAGGCAAAAGCATGCCCAGCACACATGCTGTTATCTTCTTTGCTGTTAGGCTGCTAATCCTCTCCAAATAACCCAACACCTAATCCTTCCGAGCAGATCAGACACCGGCTATCGAAATGGATTCATATGCTCGTTTGTCAGTTCTGCTTATGCTCCTCATTGGCTCCAGTGTCTGGCAAGGAGCCAAATACCTAGTTAAAACTCTCTGGAATCTCGAGTTTTCACAATCCTTTAGGATTATGGAGCAGCTCCTTTAATATCCTCATTGGCATCCACAGTGGAGAAGGATGTCAAACAGAGACAGCTTCACACCTCCCTCCAGCCCCTGCCAAACACATCCTTCAGTAATTGCTCGCCCTCAACCACACCAGAGAGCCCAGAGCACATCAGGGAACGTAAAAAAATCATCTCATGCACATTAGGCTGCAAACTGAGAGGGGAGAGTCAGTTGTGCATTGGCCCTGTCTGTCCTCTCTTCAGGAGCTGCTTACACCCCACAAGCTGCCTTAAATAAGTGGATAACAGAACCAGCTGATTTTACAGTGTTAAATAGTGAGTCCCCAGTGCCAGGGAATCCTCCCTGCTCTGCTACAAGGATGTTACATGTAGGCTTGTGTCACCCCAACACCAGTGATGATAGTACAGACCAACATCTGCCTCAAAGAACCCAGAGGAAACAGCAAGAAAGAAAAAGCATTAAACAAGACCAGTCCCCATCACATTGAAAACCAGAGAGGAATTCCAAAACATCAGTCAGGAACATGAATGGATGCATGTGCTTCAAGATGATCCAAGCAGAATTCCATTTACCTGATTGTGCCTCTTGTTTCTTTGGTGCCAAGTGCTCCTTTAAGAGGTTATAGACCTTTTCTAATCTGAAAGACAAAGACACAACATACCAGGGCAGTTTCAGTTGTTATGCCTGCATGCAGCCATGCCAGCTTTAGCCATTAACTAGAACATTCCATTTCTCCAGGGAGCCAAGAACTAGGAATGACTTGAATGATGCAGTGATACCCCCACCACACCACTGCCTGGGGCCTGTGAGGGAAAAACTTCAAGGCAATACAGATCAAATTATTGATCAATGTCTACAAAACCTTTTTTGTACTAGACAGTTCTCTGTTTTTAGCTTATTCCCCAAAATACAACAAGTCATTTACTTGGCCTGAATGCCCATCCACAGCATATGTTGCCTCTGAACTATGTCTGGATGCTTCTTAACAAAGTCTTCATCGTAAGGGAGCATGAACTCCCAACCTTTGTTTATTCTTGCCACAGACATGTGCTCTAGGAAGTCTTTCACATCTTCTGGGCAAAGCTAAAAGAAAAAGAAAAAGCATAAATAATATGGAAGTCAGTTTACATAGGACATATGGAGCAATGGGTAGTGTGCCATGAGACAGGAAGAGCTGGGCTGATTTGGTGTTATGTGAGGCACCTCCATGGACACACACCCAGCTCAGTCAGAGATACTCATCCTTCTCTGCAGCACCAACACTTTCACACACTGTTAAAAGCTCAGGACTTCAGAGAGAGTGGTGATTAATCACCTGGAGTCAAATAGCCCATGGCATGTTTTGCGATGAAAAGGGAGTTTCCAAACTGAGATGAAAAGACTGGATGGTGAAGAGAAGCATATTCTACAATGTTAATCTTATTTTAGAGCTGCAGGCCAGACATGCTGCACCTACACATGCCCAGCTTTTTAAGCAGCACTGGATCTTACATTCCAAAAATAGATGGTCTGTGCATAAATTGACTTGTGATTTATCATTTTACTGCATTTTAACAAAATTGGGGTTTCTCATTTTTACTTAATGTTTCTCTTCCATTTGCCACTTTTAACAGAATATTCAGGTGCTTGAGTTGCTTTAAAATTATTATTCATTACTGACAACTGGCAAATGCCAACAGAAGAGTTGCTCTTTTCTAACACACCCAAAGCACAGCAGCCAGTGTGGGCTGCACAAGCTCTCATCTGCTTTGGTGCACCATCAGTCAGCTCAATTTGAACTTTGTCAGATAAGAGGACATGATACACTCCAGTGGCTCAGGTACCAGGCCAGTCTTGGAGCTGTGGTAACTGTGGGAGCTGCTCAGAATATTTCTAGAAAAAGTAGGTAACTACATCTGTGAAAATGCAGGTATGCCTGGAGAGCAGTGCTGGCACTGGGAACCTGAGCAAAGGCTTGGAGCAGCATCCGCTACTAACACCCACACAATGCCCAACACTTATCACCAACTTGTGATTTAGGAAGAAAAAAAACCCCCACACTCACTTTTGTAACTGCTGCTACTTCCTTTCTCACAACCCAGCGGTCCTGCGTGAACTTCCACATCTAGGAAGGGAACAAAGGAGAAAAACCTCAGAACTGTATGGAGCAGTTCTTTACTGAACTTAGTAATGACCCTGTTCAATGATGTTACCAGAAAAAAAGCCCCCATTACTTTCAAGAATGTGGAAGTAGGTGATTCTCAGCCAGGTAAAGATGAAAAATTTTATGGCCCCTTCTGTCCTCAAATGGCCAAGAACACAGCATCAAAAGTTTTCAGAGCCCATGGCGTGCCTTGGTGAACCCACGACTACAAAAGCTATGAAGAATATCTTGAACTCAAATTCCATTTAGCTTCAAAACACAAAGAAAACCCCACTGCAGTGATGCTGGGACTCCGGAAGGCACACCTGAGGCTAAGCTTCCCACACACCTCAGCATCAACCTAGAGAAACTCTTCATGCATTTCTGTTAACGCAGAGGTCCCTTCTTCCATGTCCATCACAGCCACTCACAGTTCTACTGAGGTGTCCTGTCACTCACACACTTGTCCCCATTTAGGGAAAGCTGGTGCTCTGCAGAGCAGCTCCTGAAGTCCAACACCCTGACAAGCAGCTGCTGAGAGCACGCTAACAGGACAGAGTTGGGCAGAAGACTGCCTGAATATGACCTTTAATTTCTTCCTGTCTCCATTTAAACAGACTCCAACCTCTTTCAGTCTGTGTGTATTAGCAATGTTGCTAAGAATTCCAAATCTCATTACTGCCAATTTCTTCCTGCCTACAACGTCATCTCTGCATCCTCCTCTCCGACTCAGCTTCTCTCTCACAAACCCACCCCACTCACTTTAGGGCACAGGGCATTTCTCTTTTAGAGCACAAGAAGCTGCTGCCGAAAGGAAACAGATCTATCAAGTGTCCCTGCAAACAGCTCTGAGGCAATCACTTCTCATTACACCCTTTACATTCAGCCAGGGCCAAGGGTACTCATGTCCCCTGAATTTATGATGTGAGAATCTGGGGAAACACAGAAGTTTTCAAATAAGACACAAATTACTTTTCCTCCCCCCCCTAAAGTACAGCATCAAACAGGTGGACACTAAGAGTCACTACTGGCCATAAATGTTTTTTAACCTTATTAATTACTTTACACAAATATATTCAGGTATATAAAGTTCACTCTTTAAGTTAGAACACATTTTCTCCACAGATGCAATACAGCACTATATGCTACTTCTGAGCCTTATTACAAGACATTTCACCTTTTCTGAAAGCCAGAAATATTGATGCTTTCCATTTTCTAACAGTTTAACTACTTCCTTGTTCTAGCACTAATCAGCAAATTACCTGCCCTTAAGATCAACACAGATCCATTTCTCACACAAGGTATATATGACATAATTCAAATGAAAATAACTTATCTTTTTATCTTAAATGTTAAAACACTCCTGCTTACTTAACTGAGCAGAATAATTCTGGTCCCTAGAACTTTATGCACGACGTGTCACCTAATCTGCTGTGTCCTAAAGACTTATGTCACTGGGTCACACCTGAATCCAGGTCTCCATATGGCAGTGTCTTGGGCAGACATCAAGACACAATCAAAAGTCAGTCTCAATCACCATCAGTTTGATCTCACACTAGTACTGTAATACACTTAAAGTCTCTTGTACAACACGTTCCTGCTCAGAGCTAAATCTCAGGAACAAACTGAAAACAAGGGGAACAGTCAGGTCTGACTGAGAAAAATGAGAGCCACACACTCATCAGATTCAATTTGATGGTGCAGAAGCCATAAACTGATTATGAACTTAGGAACCACTTAGGAACTTAATTCTTTCCATGGTTAGAGAAAATAAACACAATGCAGAGGTTGTTCCTTTTTGCTGTGGTTACGTGTGCGTTTACAAGACCTGTATTCATTTCGACTTCCATGTGCAGCTACTGCTCACAAAAGGTGCCTGGGAACAAAGTCCTTTCACTGATAAGCAGCTCTGAGGAATAAAGTCCTTTTTAAAGATCAACAGTGCATGCTCAGGGAGCACAAGGCTTACCCACACTGCCCTCCTGAGCCCTCATACTGCCCTCCTGAGTCCTGTGCCCACGGAAATAGAGCTGGAGAAACAAGCACTTTATTATCCGGTCCTGGCTGTTCTGTAAGCCCTGCATTGTGGGGGCAATGTGATAGTGGCTCTACAGCTTGTGTTAGAGAGGGATGAATACTGCTAATGACAGATGACCTGAACCTGCCAGCCAGCCACAATGTCAGCCTACAGCAACACTCACATGACAGACTTGTAACAACACCTTCAGGATTAAAGCACAAATAACTTCTGCAGTAGAACAGCAGAGTTTTGCAACGCTGTGGCTTCTCAGGCAAAATTCACCTGTGTTTTCCTTTAAAAACAACAAATGCTCTTATACTTACAACAAAGTCTCTCCCTCTACAGAGCACTTCTGCAGGAACTCCACTATGAGGACTAGAAGTATCTTTCGGGTACAGGACATCGCTGTTAATTAAAAAGGAAGAGGGATTACTTACTAGGTACTCCAGAAAAATGGCATTGGTGAAGATTAACATAACAAACATGCCCTCCCTCTTCTGCTGTTAAATTATACCTTTACCCAAAGCATGGTTTTCATTAAAGGCATTAATATTGGTGTAATTACACCACTGCAATTACACTTGTGCAAAAAAGCTTATACCAGCAAAGTACAGCCTTGTGGCTACAGGTGTGTGCAACACAGCTACAAGCTCTGCTTTGTTCTTGCAAAGCCTCTTTTGGATCAGCGTAAACAAGACCACGATGATCCTAAAAAATGCTTAGGCTAACCTGGTACACAGCCTTGAAGGCAGCATTTAGCCAAAATGCTGATGTACAGGCATAAGAGTTTTTTATTTCCTCCTCAGCAATCAAGGGCTTCAGAGAACATTATTACAAAACATCCTGCTCGAGACCAACATTACCCCAAGTCCTTGTCTGCTTGCAGGATCAACTGGATGACATGTGTCATGCTCTCCAAAGCCTCATCCAACCCAGGTTTGTGATCTTGATCCTACCCAGGCCACAGGAATTAGTCCCCTCTCTGATGTGTGCAAGTGCTGCTCTGTGCCTGCCCACCCCAAACACCACATCATCCACTGCACACACACAACCGCCTCAGACTAGCAGAAAAAAAATCAGCTATAACCTCAAAACAATCTGAATGCTAATATACTGGCTTTTAACTTGTTTCCAGCTTCCTTCTCTAACAGCTGGAGGGACAGCAGGGTTGCTGTAAAAACTGGTCACGTTGCTAATCCAGGCCTGTATCACAATGGCTGAGACATCCTGCTGGCACACTTGGACTGGGAGCTGATGCCACTCATCTTAACACAGACACCTATTCCAGAGACTTTAATTCTCTGCAGTCAGGGCTCCACCCAGGTAAAAAAAAAAAATCATACTGCATTTTGACTTAATTCCCAGTGGGATGCTTTGTCCTAACAAATGGGAGGATGATATAGAATCCAAACCATGTGGTACACTCAGTACCCCGACATTTGATTTATTAAAGGGGTAATGCTTTCTAGAGGATAGTTTTCAGCTGACAGGAGCAGCATCCATTGATGAACAGCCAGGGGACTGCACAAAGCCCATCCTTATTTGAATGAATTTTGCTAAGAAATACTACAGCTGACACTGCTTTCATTTTCTGTATTTATAGTTGACACTAATCTCTGCAACACTTCAGGGCAGCTCTCTGACAAGAGAACATGAGTGCAGACAAGATCAAACCCCTGACATAACTCAAATGCAAACACAGACTACATCGCTGCTCAGCCATAACTTTGACTGGGGTGGGTACTAAGGCGTTATCCTTTAACATTTTAAGGAACCGCTTGAACGTCTGACTGCACTAAAAGCAGCAAACACGAAATTAAGGCTCTGCAGAGCTGTAAGAACAGGGATGCTTCGGGACACGAGGCTGAGCGCACAAAGCCCATTGTCCCGACCCTCCTCCCAGGCCCCGCCCAGGGACAAAGCCCGGCCTTACCTCTTCACCACCCAGTTCCCCTGGACCAGCAGTGCCACCTGCTGCACGCAGCGCAGAACTGCCGTGGAGTCGGTGCCCGAGCCCAGCAGGCTCATCAGGTTGGCGAACGGCATCACCTTCACTGCAAGGCAAACACACACCGGCCCAGGGCCTCCTCAACGCACAGTCACAGGCTTGTGGATCCAGCAACTATGATTTATGATGTTCGTGGTCAAGGCTTCATCTTAGGAAAAACCTAAAATCTAAGTTCTAAGTCTCTCCCTGTGCTAAAGGCATTTTCTGTTCTAAAAATACCTGCTCGAGTTGTATCAAAGTTGGCTGGCTTAACTGGTCACAAATTACTGTATTAACAAAATAATAATTAAAAACAATAAATCTATGCCTTTGGCAATAGCTGTAAACAGAGGTACCTGTCAAGACAGGAAGCTCCTGAGGCAAAATCCTCAGGATTTGCTCTTGTCAGATAGTAACTCTGAAGAGACTTTAAATTAAAATTCCTAGATGACACTTGTGAGGTGCATTGCTGAAAACTTTCTGGGAAGTGCCAAAGTGCAGGTTGTTCACACTCAGACCCCACATTCCATGAGATACCTGCTGAAACAAGTGTATCCAGAAAGATATCATCAAATTAGAAATTTTTCTAGGAGTAAATTGCCTGCAAATGTACAGATCAGCAGTCAGACCGACTGTCACTGCTCTTCTTAAGGAAAGGCTTGGGATTTAGATTCTTCAGGGAATGAGAGCCAAACAGTCTGTCTGGTGAGGCAACAGAACTGGTAATGCTGGGAAATGCACCTTATCTGAGGCATCTAAAAGTCAAGAGTAAGTAAAAAGTAAAGAGCAAATGTATTACAAAAGCTACAAACCGTTCTTCATCAGGATCTTAATCTGATCAGCAAGGGGTAAAGTTCTCAGCTGGGCCATAGAAAGCACATTGCTTGGAGCCATTGGTTTGTCACTGCAGATAAACAAACAGATTTGCAGCCCATGAAAAAGAGCATCCAGCCAATATGGACTTTGAACATTATGTACAAACACTTACTTCTCTTCCTCTGCGCTTGGAGGCATCAGCATCATTAAATATTCACTAGAAAAAAAGGAAACACATCCTTAAAATGCTTGTCTTGGGCTTCCCAGGTTTAAGTATAGTAATTTCTCTCTTAGGGCAATCCTGCTTGTGTGACTCTATAAAACAAACATCAGCCTGAAGAGAGCTCTCCCCTTTCCTCTCTAAACTCAAAGCTATTGACATTCATCTGCCCAAAGATATGAAATAAATGGGAGTCAGAATCCCAGCTCTTTGTAGACAGAGCTGTCCAAACAAGAGGATCTGCACAGTAAATATATTAAACACAGGTGCTCTGACACAGGAATCTGAGGGATCATGTGAAGCCCTGTAGACAGAGAATCAGACCAACAACAAGCAAAAACTCCCACCCAAGTAATTAACTACCAGTGCCTGTGAGGAAAGAATTAGATCCAAAAGACTCCTCAGAACACCTACCACTGATCCACTGATGTTAAATGTTAAGAGAAACACAACCACACCATTAAACAGAGCCAGAGCCTGCAACTTTACTGTTACTTGGGCCATGGCTGTATTAGATGACAGAGAATCACTGACTGTATTGTAGGAAGGTTCCTGTACAGCTGCAGTCACCAAGACACAAACACATTTCAAGTAGTTTCTGTTGTCTCCACAAATCACAAAAGAAAGTTTTATGAGATTTGCTATCAGTGGAAGTTACTGGCTTCAGAGTATCAACTCATATTAACCAGAAGGAGCTTTTGTGTTCATTTTCCTCTGCAGCACTCGCAGTGCCAACAACACAGGGTTGTGATAACACACAAGAAGCTACAACCCCAAGTGCAAAGGAGAAGTTTTAATCTCAGAATATAGGGAAACAAAGAAAGCAACCTGAATGAGTTAAAAACTAGTTTCTTTCTCTATTTTTTTAAACAATTCAATTTTTATCATGCATAGAATTAACAAAGAATAGACTTTTAAAGAATATACTCGCTTATTACTCTGCAAATAACCCCAACAAATGACTGCAATTTCTGTAGGAAAACCATTACCTGGGAGATTTAATTAATTCTGTGTTTTCAGCAAGGCCATGACCTTGACTAAATAAATACTGGCGCTCATGTTCCGAACGGCTATCCTGGAGACACAGAGAAAAACAAGTGTCATTATCACATCCTGAAAACACACCAAATGCCAAGAGAGCCGGATTTCTCATTCCAAACTATGACACTCCCGTCATTACTGCACCATTCAAATGTTGCACCTCACTGACTGACGTTCTGCTTTCACTTTCTTGTACAATGCTCATGTGATGTGGGAACATTTCTGTTGCCATGACTTTGAAATCTCCTGACAGACATGGATGTGGGTCAGACAAATAGCATTTATCACACTCCACTGACTGGGCTCTCCAAGTCTTTCACAGAGTCCAGTTTGTAATAAAAGGCCTGAATGATTCTTGTACTCAGACTCCCCTTTGTTTGTCCAACTCTCAGCCTTAAATCTTTTGCAGTGTGGAGACCCCAAAAGCATTATCCAGCAGAGGGGGTACAGAGCACTGCAGGGTCTCTCCAAGCTTCATTATCTTTTGAAGATTCCCTGATTCCCACAGGCCCAGATTTAAAATCAGTTCTTGACTTGGCTGAGCCTTCAGGCCCAGGCAGCCTCCTCAAAGCCAGCACACACCTACCTTCAAGCCATAATAATGCAGATGAACCCAGTGCTCTTCTGCTTGTCTCTTCTGCAGGAACTCATAGGACTGGACACGCCGCTGACGAGCTTGTTCGGTCTCAGGGCGGGAGAATCGTACCTGGAGATTTGGGCATCATTAAATACAGCCCCAAAACCCTCAGAAAAAAACCCCACCTGCATTATTTATTTGGTACATAAGTAACAAGCATGGGGCTCTAGCTCCAACCCTTGCTTTCAGTGCCATCTTTATGCCTGTGCAATAAGGGCGAGTCCATCTCACTTCCCCCCTCCCAAGTCCAGGGTCACCAGGACTGAGGTTTCCTGTCCTTTTGTTTGGGTGTGAATTGTCATTCTGTCCTGTGACTGTTACCTGAACCATCATAAAAAGGAAAATGTGGACATACAGTAATCTGTTTAACATCATCTTCAGCTTCATCCTGGGATGAATCACCACCTGCCAAAAAATACACCAGAATAAACACACCCCTGCAATAAAAGAGCCAAAGCCAAGTGGGAACTGTCTGGGGGCCCACGCAGGAAGAAAGGACACTGGGAGCTCCATAACCATGGGTTCAATCCCAGCTTGCCAAACTATGCAATGTAGGACAGCAGCACACTTGCTCCTGTGATGGGAGACACTGCTGCCACAAGCTTTGCAGCGGCAGCGGTGACACAGTTCCTGTCACCTTTTGTCACTACCCACCACCTCCCATCCCTCTGCCAATCCCCCACAACAGCATTTAGGCAGCTACACTGAAAACAAGATCAGCAAAACATAACAATCAGTATGTTGTCAGAAAAAAACACCTTCAGAAGAAATTACTCTTATGAGTAAAATTATAAAGAGAACTTGTATCTCACCTCCCAAAAGAAAACACAATTTGTACAGCATTTACCTTCATTAGCAGCTTCTCTTTCTCGGTGTTTTGCATCAGCCTTGTCCAAGTAGGTGAAGCTTGGCCTCAGCTGAAGAATTCCATGTAGTGGAGTCAGGTGAAGTTCACCTGAAAAAGAGAATTAACGTTGGTTAAAATTGATTTTTTTCCAGTGCACAGTGACAGCACTTTTCATTATCTCCCTGTCTCTGTAAAGCCACAGCTTCAATTGAGCATAAATATTTAATACAGTAAAACGTAAAAAGGGATTGAAGTGAAAAATTCATCCAGTGCTCGGGATTTCAAAGGAGTATGAAAGACCAAGACCTGTTTCTGTTATTTTTCTTTTTGTGTTGAAACCGATCTTGTAGAGAGCCACATTCTGGGTCAGGCCTGACCTGCAGTTCAGGAGACTCCTTGTAAAATAGTCATCACTGAAAACAACCTATATATTGTCACCTCAGATGACCACCAGAGTAAAACTCTGTGATGGCATGGGCAGTCAAGAGGAGCAAAAATTTCTGAACAGGAAACTGAGACAGACAAAATTAGATGAAGATTGTAATATAAATAACAATGATAAATTCATGCTACAAATGTGCATTATTTCAGGCCACCATGAACTATTACGATTCTGGAGGCATCTACAAACCCAGTGTTCTTAAGTAATATTTACAATTTTGCTAGACCTTCTCAAGGATGCTTGGGAACACTGACTTCCATAAAACATAGGCTGAAGACAAAAAGATCAAACAGGTCTTATCTTAACCCTGAAATGAGCATGTTTCACTGAGGTGAGGGTTAAGCAAAAGCAACTTACCTTTTTTATAAACAGCAGCTGCATAGCGGGAAACGTTGCTGGCAGCTTGGGAAGAGCAGAAAGTTTGTTTGTCCATCAGCTTCCTGCAGACAGAGGAGGGTGGTGAGATGGCCTTCCACAGGCAATGAGGGATGCAGATGTTAGAGGTCTGAAACCACCAAATCTCAAAATGGACTATCAACAACTGAAGCAAATATATATATACATATACACACACACACACATATTTTTGTTTGCAATTCCGAATTCACAGCAGCCCCCGTGACTGTACAGCCACTTGTACAGCTCTCCCTGAAGTCCTGGTGGACATACAGATTTCTGTGCTCACCATAAAAAGGAAAGGAAGGCAAAGAGGACACCTACGAGGAATAGGTGCTTGTTTCATCTGTGCATGTGCCATCCACGTTGAGAGCGATCTGTTCTCCCTTGCTACGACAGTAGTTGGGATTCAAAGTATCAATGGCCATCTCAAGTTCAACCTAAAGAATATGAGAGGTAAGACAGCCCATTACCATTGCAAAACCCCAAATACATCAATTAAAACCCAAACCCACACTTCCTAACATTTCCCTAGGTTTGCAGTGAATTTAAACACACGAGCAGCATCATTCAAATCCACAGGGCAAATCTCATGCAGAGAGTTGAGCAGCATATATATGGGTTTTTGTAGGATGGAGTCATTTAAACAACAAGATGGAGATACATAAACTCCCATGTAAATGAACAGGATCAGAAGAAACAGAGTTCTTTAGGCATCCTTGAAATACACCTTCACTTTGTTGGATACTTTAAACTTCAGACAAATGTTCCAAAAAAAAGGCATTTTCCTGCATCACATTTTTATTTACATACCATGACAATACAGTACATAGTCTTCCTCAGGGAGTGTCAAAGCCCTTATAAATTTGTGCATCACAGCTACTGTCTTATTTTTCTTCCCCTTTGTGCTATTCCTAAACTGAAGTAGTTTCAAGTCCCTGGACGAGAAAGTATATTTACAAATGCTTACAATGCAAATGTTTGCTAAGTTTAACAGAAGACTTCCTGAACACAACATGCATCCTAACTCCAAAGTTCACTCAAGCACTCTCCTTAATCATTTCCCAGAACCAAATTCTAGTAACACAGACATCTATTGATGCAGTTTTTAAATAAGGCATTTTAAAATAATAGCCACAGTTCTGGGATACATTTGCAAGCAAGTGCAATCACTCTGGTTTTGGCTGTACTTTCACTACCTATACAAAACCCCACTGATTTCAAAAGGACTCCTGATGAGTCACAGCCAGGCAAGAGAGAAATCAAGACCTGCACTGACACTGAAAGACAAGAGCATGGCTCCAAGGCTCAATCCTTCTTCAACCCTTCTCTGAATACTGTAAAGAACTTTTAAACTGTATTCACTTTTAAAGCTGTATTCACACAAGCATCTACCAACTGAATTAGCATTAGTAACTATGTTTCCTTGAATCATTCTATTTTCTATTAAAACAGTGGCTTTTCCATCACAACTTATAAACTACTCTTATTCTCAACTCTACCTCACAGACACAATAAAGACTCCCCAGACCTCCAAGCACAGAGATCTGGTCCTGCAAGTAGTTGCATAGTTAACACAGCTTAATAGCACAATATGCTTTCCTTAAATACATTCTCCACAACATAACAACTTTTACAGACTGGACTCAAATGATGACCAACCTTTTGCTGCTTTGGTTTTATCTTCGCTGACAAATGTGTAACATCATCGTACGTCATGGAAGCTGGGCGAATGGGATACTGGAAAACAAATCCATTTCATGAACCCCTCTTCATTTAAAGATCAAAGAACTTCACAGAAATTAACTCCATTTCCCCTGTCCACTCACATGCAGATCCACTTGCCAAATGGAGACAACACATCGAGAAAGGAAATTAGCTGACTGATTCATGAGTCATCAGGGGATTTGGAAGCATGACCTAGAAAGTCTGTTGCTTTCTTCCCCGCCCTCTGCTTTTGTCATTACACAGCCCCCTTGCTCCCCCCCTCACACACCACAATAAACTGTAACACAGGAAAATGGTCCCTCACATTAGTTCAGCAGAAAAGGAAGTGTTAAAAGCAATTAAAAATTCATCCCTCAGCATTAACTCTCTGGAGAGTTATTACCTAAAAGCAAAACGTTTGTGGGTTTACACAAGTAAGTGTCAGCTTAGAGGACATGGGCCACAAGTTGCTGGTCAGGAGAGCACACCCAGGTTTAGCCAGATGGGTCTCTCTTCTGAACCCCTGGGGAATGCTGAGAGGACAGTGTGGCATCCCAGTGAAATCCCCCAGCCACAGCAGCCTCCTGCTCCGAGCTGCCATTTCTCCACAACACCCAGAGGCCCCATCAGCGACCAGGGCTCACTCCTGGACTCCAAACTGACTGAGTCCTGAACAGGCTTATCTGTATCCAAGACCTTGGCAGGCTGAAACAGTAAGGAGAGTTACTGCTCTTTGCATTTATTTGAAACAAACTATCACTGCATAAAAGTTAACTGAAATACCTGAAACAGATAAAGCTTCTCCAGGAGACTTCGGGCCAGGAACACGTCAATCTAAAAAGCAAAACAAACAACTTTCATCAGGTGCCAGCTGTAACTGATGGAGCCTCAGACAAAAGTATAATCCTCAGAGCTCAAATACTGATAATATTAGCTTTTCATTATAAATTCTAACATAAAACACATTCATGACTCTCCTGTCAAAAGCTTCCCCTCTGCTGACTTTGACATGAAATTCTGCAGTTGGCTTTCTTAAAAACCAAACCTAAAAAAAAAACCACTATGAAGAGGCAGCTAGTTGTGTTTTTCCTCTCCAAGGAAACTTGGCAAACAAATGTGAAATGGAAGAGGAATATTTTTCCTCTAAGGAGCTGAAGTTAAAGTTCTCCCTTTGGCAGCACAACTGAAAGGTAACTTCATTTACCAGTACTTTGGCATAAAATCTTTCTAAGTTAGACAAGAGACACCCGTATCCCCAGTCTGATTCAATACTTGCATTTGGCCACCAGCACTGAAAATCCACAGATGTTTCATGAATAAGACACATGGAAGCTGCCATCTTAGATACACTCCTGACAATTCCCCCTCCTTTTCTCATGGCTTTCCTCTTTCTTAGGGATTGCTCTTCCTTGTACTTCTGGTGTGTAAACTCAGACATAAAGTGACAAGACACTGTGGCTTCCCCTTGGAACACAGCAGTTTAAGTAAGTCCAGACTCAGAACACAACTGCTCACTTTAGCAGAAGGCATGAAACACTGTAGCTTCATATTTAACAGATATTAACTCATCAAAGTCATTCCAATTTTTTCAGCTCTCGGAGACATACAATAAAGTCACTGGAACCACACAATGGTTGAAGCAAATTTCCCTCCTGTACTCCACTTCTGACATGGAAAGATTACAAAGGTGAAAAACCTGAGCTGAACTTGCCAACACAGACACCACTATTTTGACAAAACAGATACCATGAGCCATATACTTGGCCCACACAACGTAATTCTTTGCACAGAGCAAGCCACTGGTTATAAGATAACCACTCATGTTGATGATGACACATTGTTTCAGCAACCTAAGAACACTTGGAACTGTAATAACAATAATAATAAGAAATTCTCATGTACAATCACTGCTGCCACAATGCACTTTTACCTCTTGTATAATTGGATCATCTTCTTCATTTGCCATGCTAGGATAAAACAAAGCTTTTTCTTGGCTTATTCCTTGGCACAACCTGAAAGAAAACAGAAATGTCCTATGAGTCATTTCATCTGTGTCACATACCACATGCAGCCTGGAGAATTTGTTCAAGTTAACTCAGTTCCTTTCAGTGATAATCTGTTTAGTCTGTATTTTGCAGGAATGTATGTGTTTGCATGAACAGGTCCCTAATACTCAACAATCTTGACTGAAGGCCACAAAATTTAAGAGACAAGGTAAGTTGCTGTAACTCCTCTGAAAGCCTGCAGTTATGTAGGAGAGCACTAAATCAAGGCCACAGGAAGGGAAAGGCCGGCCTTTCACGCTGGAATAAAGTGTATCTTTATAGGCTGTGTCACTGTAACACACAGGTACAGCTGAGCACGTGTGAGCTCCAAAACTGTCACTGTCACTATAGACAGTGCCATCCACCTCCCCAGCCTCCTGCTCCAGAAATCCCCTGAAAACAGGTAATGGAGGAAGCTCCCAGCTAAGAGCTAGGAGAAGAATAAAACCTATGTAATCCCTGTGCTTGGGACCAGACCATATTCCTGCCTGTGAATATGCTGACCTTGATTTTCACCTGACATTGCAGCCTTGTCTCCCAACCTACCACTCTTCAGACTGTCCTGCTAAATGAGAGCTCCCAAATAACACTCCTTAGCCTTTCCTGGAGTCCTTTGAAACCATCAGAGCAACGGACTCTACTTCATAACTACACCAACCCTAAAGAAAATGCAACAGATATTAACTGGGTGCTCTGCAACAAAAATTCATCATGTTCAATCCACTGCTGGAGTCAGTGCTGTGCCTGGTTCAGACCTTTGAATGAAAAATGAACCCTCAGCTAAAGCAACAATAGTTTTTCCCTCCTGAAATCAAATAAAACGATTAACAAATTATTTGGGATGCTGCTGCAACAATGTTAATTAGTTCAGATCATTCAAGACACTGTTAATCAGCTGGTACTGGTCAAGACAGGCATACAAAAATAAGACCTCTCACAAACTGACCTAGGAAAGTTTTAACAACAAAGATGATCAGGCAAAGGAACAAGACCTGTGTTCAGGAACTCTCCCTCACCCTCCCTCACTCCTTGATGCCAGCTTGCTTCTTTGCTGGACCTCCTACTGAGGAAGAGAAAGAGGCAGCATTCAGGATCAGCTGGGGAAGAAGGAACCCAGCATCCATGTTACATCCAAGACAGTGGCTTTTTTCTTTTCAAATACACAAACCACAAGGCAGCTCAGTATATTTTAGCTGATGGAGGGGCTTCTCAGAACATCATGTTAGTGTACACACAGTTATCTCAGAAACCTTTCAGAGAGGCTGGACATTCTGGATATGAATGTTATTAACATTACATCACGGGCAAATTTCCATTTAGGCTCACACTGTTTCTGCCATTCCACACAAACCTGATTCCAATTTTTCACTTGCAGATTCTCCACTACTAAAAAAATGCTGCTCCCAGTACGGAGCTGGAATTTCCCATTTCTGTATGCACCAGCATATCCCAGGCTCTTCCCATCACATATCTGTATTTAAAAATCTATGACTTAGTATTTCAGATTCATATTTGAAATAGTTTTGTAGCAATGCAAAACCTTCACAGCAAAAAAGCCAGTACCTTAACTACAAGGGGGGGCTGTTACAGCAAAACCCTGAGTAAGTGGTATCAGTGCTTGTTTTCTGTCAGGCACTCGGTTCCTCCCAGAAATACAAACCAATATGTTTTACAAAAATGAGATTTGTCTGCTCCAATTTTGCTTTTCCCCTGGGTGGCCTGACACAGCAGCCTCACGTAGCACCAGCCTGACAGCTCTGCAGACATGGAACAACTGCAGTTTGCAATCAGCACAGAGATGAGGGTGGGAGGATGCCCAGGATATGTGAGAACACGTGGTAGCACCCAGAAGGTGGGACATTTAGATCTAAACCCTCCCTCCTCACGCCCCTGAGAGCACTGAAACCACCCTTCCCTTCCTGACAGCCTGAGTGCCAAGTGTGTGCTAGCTTCACACTTCTGATTTCACTTTCTAGCAGAGAAATTAAGATTCCCTGGGCAAAGGAGAGATAGAGAAACTTAGCCTGAAGGACCTGGTCTCTGGTCCCTCACCAAGCACTGCTTACGTAATTATACACAAAATCTTTGTGAATCCAGCTGTCACCACTCAGGGAAAATGCTGTATTACAGAGATTACATTTTCTTCTTATTCATGCAAGGACAAAGCATGACCACAGCTCCTTTTATTGGAGTATCAGACTGACAGGTCTATAAATAGGAAGCAGTGTGTCCCAGCACAACTTATAATACTGATGCAACTGGAAGTAATCTGAATTAGAATGATGGTATGCAGTCACAATTCCATGTCTAATACATATATATATATATATATATATATTCATTTCTACATTTCTCATATATTTATGATACCACCAGACTTACAGAATAGAATTAAACACTAAGAGGTAGCAAACATGGCCAGTAGTTTCAAACTTCCTTTTGGCAGAATTGTTTTCTTTTAAGAGGGACTTTCCTTTCAGTTGCAAATCTAAGTATAATGGGAATTATTAGTGTGAATCATTAAACTTTAGAACAGCTTGCAGGAGGGCAAGAGATACAAATCTTCTCATTTCTCCTGTGACATAACCAACACAAGGACCAATGAGGTCACTAATCAGCTGCCCATAACATCAATTTAGAACCAACAAAGAAAAACGTTGTGGTAAAGAACCATAAAAAAAAAATCAGTGATGAAGTGACTGAGTCCTACACTTCTAAGTTTGAGTTTAAAAAGGCATTTGAATACTAGAAATTTTTTTTTTATTACCAAAGACTATAATATAACTGTAAGAAAGAAAACTGCAAATCTGCACATCATCTGACACACAGACTTTTACCCAGGAGTGCAAGAAATGCTCCAGCATTTCATTCATATTTAAATTTGATAGTAATAATGGACCCCCGAAGTACCAACACTGCAACCTAACATATTCTACATATATAATTATGCAGTGCAGGAAAGGTCGGGAATTCCTGCTGCATCAGTGCCTTGAAGTATAAAAAACGAACCAGCAAAGTGGGAAAAGTGTCATCTCCTGAATCACTGCCATAACTGGCACCCTGACTCTCCTCTGGAGGGGGGGTCTCAGCAATCATTTCACTCAGGGTGGCTCGTGGCACACAGTGAAATGGAACCTGCAAAAAAGCAGCTGAAGCACCTTCCATACGTTTATGATAATTATCATTTTGACCCAATTACTTGCTTAATTTTCTCCTTGCTCTACCTGTCCGCGAGCAGCTTTGCACAGTCATCTTCTGGCAGCGAACCCAGGAGGGCTCCTCTGCACCAGGACCTCTCTCCGGAGGTGAAGGAAACCTTCAGGGTTTCACAGATTATGCATTAAGCACAAACCTTTCTGTAACACCTCAACATTTCTGCAGTGCAGTCCGTGCTCGGCCAGTCCCGCCGGGGCACGCTGTGAACGGCCCTCCCGGGGCAGGTCGCGTTGCCCGGGCCGTGCCCCACGCGGGCAGCGCTCCCCGCTGGACTCGGCTCTGCATTCCTGGCACCGAGCTTTGCCCTGACACAGCAGCACCGCGGGTGCGGGAAAGGGGGACCCGAGGGGAGGCCACGGGGAACCGCCCAGCCCGCACCGAGCGCGGGGACGGAGCGAAGCCGCCTCGGGGCGGGAGGGCCGGACCGGGCCGGGCCGGAGCCCCCCCGGAGCCGGTGCGGGCAGGGACAGCGGGTGCCGGCTGGGGCAGGGCGGGAGCTGCGGGAACAGGGCGCGGGAGGAGCGGGGCTCGCAGCCCCCGCAGCACCGGCCGGGGCTCCCGGGGCCGCTGCGGGAGCCGAGGGACCCGCCCGCTCCCCTCCAACTCCGAGCCCTGTCCGGGCGGAGCGGCCCCGCTGCCCCCGCGGTGCCGAGTGCTCGGACAGTCCCGTCTGCGCCGCCCTCCCCGCACAGGCAGAGCCCACCTCAGGCCGCGCTCCTCCCCTGCCACCGCCCGCAGAGTCCCCGCCACCCAGGCGGCGCCGGGAGATGCAAAGGCTGGCGGGTGCCCCCCGTACCTGCGCGGGCCGGGCGGGCGGCGGCGCCGCTGCCCCGCTCCCGTGTCGGTGGCGGCGGGGGCGGCCTCAGGCAGCCGCCATGTTGGTGACACCCGGGCCGGCACGTGGGGACGCGGCACCGCCCCCTACCCACAGTGCCCTGCGGGCACCGCCGCCGCCAGGGGGCGCTGTGCCGGCCCGCGGCACAAAAGAAAAGGTGATGGCAGCGGTGGGATTCGAACCCACGCCCCCGAAGAGACTGGAGCCTTAATCCAGCGCCTTAGACCGCTCGGCCACGCTACCGCCGTGACACCGGATTCCGTGGCGGCTGTTTTAGTTCAGATCTGCCTTTTCCCTTCCCCTTCCAGCAGCACTCGCGTTCTACCCTCTGCATCGCCCCGTCTCAGCAACCGCTCTCCCCACACCCCCCCTTCCACCTGAGAAATAAAGCGCTGCGGGGTTCTGTTCGACCCCTGTCTCCAAGCCGGTGCACGTGCAGCGGTGCTGTGCAAACCAGGGACGAGCAGCGCCCGGGGACGCGCCGTGGGGACAGTGCCCGAGCCGTGCCCGCGCCCTCCGCACCGCCCCCGCTGCCACGTGGATGCCACGGCGCAGCACAGTCGCCTCCGCGGTACGCGGGGCATCGCCCCGGCGCACACCCACCCCGAAAGCCTAAAAACAATTCTAAAGTTTTAATTTTCTGTTGCAAAGCTACGACCCACTGCATGTGCAAAGCCAAAGGTCGGCAGGCTTTATGGCTGGGGGTTGGGGTTTTTTGCTCGCAGGAGAGGGAGACTGCAAGAGCAGCAGAAGCCAGGACACTTCTGTGCAAAGGGGTAGTAGCATCAGCAGCCCCTATGAACGTGCCTCTGAGAGTCTCTGGCCATATTCTGCTTGAAAGTCTGGTAAGGAATTAGTGTTATGTTCACCACTTAATTGGAACTGAAGGGGTTGTATTTGGAGAAGAATTCCAGCTTCTCTAGGGTAAGGCCACAAAGTTTTTATGCAGCTTGATTTATTTGTGTAGTTGTGGTAGTTCATTTAAACGGGATGGAGAAAATAAACCTGCTGGAGTTCTGCTGACAGCCTCATTCAACCCTTTCCGCTGGCACCTCCCACAGCCTGTCCCTGCAGCACCCGGCACTCTCTTGCCAGGGAGCTGCTGAACATGGAATCACAGAATGGTTGGGGGGGTGGAAATGCCCTTTAAAGGCTTGCTAGTCCAACTCCCTGCAATGAGTAGGGACACGTTCAGATAGATCAGGTTGCTCAAACTCCATACAACCTGGCCTTGAACGTCTGCAGAGATTACATGCACCACCCCTCTGGGCAACCTGTACCAGTGTCTCACCACCCTCACCGTGAGAGGCTGCAGCTTTGCAGAGTCTTGGTAAAAATTTCATTGACTGCCTACACGTACTGAGGAATAACAGCGCACACGTGTAAGCATGAATGGGCTCCTCCTCCTCCGGCGCTGCTGCCCTTTCACACCCCCAGTTCAGTGCCGGGCTTTTTTTGGGAACAGAGGGAGCTGACGCTCCTCCCACGGTCCTGGCGTTGCAGAGACACAGGAGAGGTTCAGGGAGGAGGGAAGACAAGTAGACCTGAATTGGCTTCACACAGCAAATCAACTGTAATCTGCTTAGGCAGAAAATTGTAGGGAGTCTGATTTAGCAGTCTCCAGGCATGTGTGTGTGTCCTGTGTGTGTGTGTGAAGCTGCATGGAACACTCATCACAAACTGTTCCTTATTGCATGGGCTACTCGGCTCCACAGGTCGTGTTGCCCAGGCTGTGATGGACCAACACCCTCCCTGAGAAGTGCTTTTCTGCCCTGTCACAGCTGAGCGCACCCTCTGTCCCTGGAATATTTGAATGTTTGGGTGCCTGGCCACACACTTCCCCTGAGCGCTGAAGGAAGCCTGTGTACCCAATATTATTCACATCAGCCATGTGTGACACTTACAGGGGACAACAGCACAGGCTGGGGGGGGCAGTTGGGTCACCAGTTTTTTCATTTTACATTATGAAAGAGTGAACTTCCAGGAGAACTCAAACTACACTGTAAGCTACCACTGTACTGTTTTCCTGGCACAAGAGTTGGCCAGAGAACAGCAGGGACCCAACAGTTGTATCAAACATGTTCAGACTAAGGACCAGGCCCTGGTTACAAGCCCAGGAGTTTACCCAGGAAGGGGTCAGGTCCAGGGAGGCACATGAGAGATGTCCCTGAACATAAACCTGAGAACAGCCTGACTCACCACTGGCAGCGCTGGCCCTGAATTCAGCCTGAAGTTCAAATGAAATTCTGCCTTTCCAAATTCAGATGAGAAGTCCTGCTTTGGCCCATCTAAACTACACCTGTGTCTGTCAGCACTCGTTCTACTCTGAGTGAAATTCTACCTGTGGGGAAGAGAACGAGATTCAAATCAGTCCCCCAGACCAGTAATTAAGGAACAGGCAATATTCTTATTTACACTGTATGAGCTCTAAGTGTTGGCTGTCTCCATGGTTTTTGAAGAAGCTATTCCCACTTTGTTAACTTGCCAAACACTCCAGCTCTCTGTGACAGCAGCTATAGCTAAATGTTACAAAGGCTACAAAGCTATAGCAGTGCCAAATTTCACCATTTTTCTTACTGATTCTACACTGCAGAGGCCCAGCTGGGGCTTTTTTTGTTAGGAGATTCTGTGCCTGTGCTAGAGAATAATTTCATGCTGTTTAAACTACACAGGTACAATAAGTTCTACCTGTCTGTTTTTATTGCTTTTATGTTGCCTTTTTTTATTGCTAAATAAGAGCTCCATTTTTAACAGTTTGAAATCGAATGCAAATCAAAGAGCACATCAACCCTTCAGTTTTCTTGAGAAAACCAGATTTTGTTGGCAACATCTAATTTATTTCCTCCCAGTTTGTTACTGAGACAGTCGAAAGTGAGCAAAATCAGGGATGGAATGCTACAAACAACACAGAGAATTTCTGGAAGCTTGCAATAATAGGACTGAATTTTGGCAAATTATAAAAGAAAAAACCAAAAGCAAACCCCCACATGCAAAAAAATAAAACTCTACTGAGAAAAGTGACAAAAAGAACAATTTTATTGACCAGCCAGAATGAAACCAGACAAAGTGAACGAGAGGACTAAGTGATGCAGGCAGGCAGTATTTGCATGTCTGACACACAAACAAAGGCTTCCATCTCACTGTCCTTACCCAAGCAATATTCCCACTGACATCTGGAAACACTGAACCCGGGTAAGTTCTGGGAGGCTGAGCCTCAGATTTATTTTCACATTTTGTACAAATACAGATTTTTATTCATTGTGAATAGATTAAAAATACAGCATGTAGCAATATCACTCCAAAAGTCTGTCAAATATATAGTTTTTCCCTTCAAAAATGTCACAGAATACAGTTATTTCTGTAAACATAAAAAAATTTCATATTATTGACACTCCCATTTATTGTATGGCTAAATCATATGATACCATCTTAGGACAGAAGGTAGTCTTCATCACTAAAAAGTAGTATTTGCAAACAAAGATTTAATCATAGTAATTTTTGCAATGAGTTGTGTGCACATTTACATACCAGATCTACACAGAGCTCTCAGCAACTTTAGCAACTACTGAATTTAGCAAATTAAACTACACCAAAATGTGTCAATAATTACACTCTACATCCCTTACACACACATTTTAGAGGGGCACTTTTAGTCTCCTCCCTACATGATTGGTGGTGTTGTCACACGTTTCCTTCTCAAGGAAAATCTCAAAGACTTGGCATCAACACCTTATGAGGAAAACAAATCCTTTTGTCTGAATTCATTATAGTGCCTACACTGTATTGGTTCTGCACAAAACACAGACTATTCAGCTGTCTTTCGAAGTCACAGCTGGAATTTTAATGCTATGAACTGAAACAGCAAAAAAGGCCATGTCCCAAAGAGGCTTTAAGTATCTGAAGCAGAACTTTGGATAGGCACTTAAAACATTCATCTGATTTGCAATCCTACAAACTCTGGTTCTTTTTCACCATCTTAGGTCCAAAGATCCGGCTGCTTTAGTACCTTGGTTAATACCACCAAAGACCAACTGAGATCTAGAAATTCGATACTCCTCCATCAATGGGTGAAGAGCTTTGCCTTCACTCTCAAAACAAAAACAAACTAAAAAGGCCGTGGGCACTACTGTCCCCACAAGCCCTGCAATGTACAGCAAGATGTTGCCATGTGTTGCAAGACTACTCATGGCTACAATTGCCTGGTGGTTACAGCACCCACCCAGAAGCATAACATCCAAAGATAACTCCCTTCTCTCCTTGAAAGGTCCAAATCTTGTTATCTCACACCCTTAGCCAGCAGGAGATCTTTCAGATAGTGGCAGTTGTTATTAACATCATCCTTGGATACTGTCTGAACAGTAATTCAAGATCCACTTGCCAGAAAGAGAAAACGGGGAGCACAACCTGAGCCCAGCGGGTGGCACTGCACAGGAAAGGGAGGACTGACTTCTGCTCCTTGAGCAGTTTCTGCATTTTACAAGAAATTAATATTACTGGGCTATGCATGCAAAAAATCCTGTTCAACTGCACCATCTCACAGCCTGCTTAGCTTTAAGCATGTTTTTAACAGCTTGGCTGAAGTGGTGAGCACTGTTGGTTATTCAGCCCTTGACAGGGGCTGCCCCTTATGGACATCAATTTACACCCTCAGGAGACTGTAAGGCCAAGGAAGCAGAAGCTTCCACCTTAAATCTCCTGCAAAATTACTGTTAACCACAGCCAAGGAATAGGAACAGCTTTTGTATTATCCACAGAGACGGAATAAAATACCAGATTTGGAAGAAACTTCTCTCTATGCAATGATAATTCAACCACCACCACATAGTTGCCCTCCCATTACTGGTCAGGACCAAACAGACACAGATACAAGTGTTTGGGGATGATACTGTTCTCCCCTTTTAACCAGCAATTTTCCTCTAACTGACATTTGAAACCATTTTCAGATAAAATACCATTTTAAAATATATTTAAACCATATAAATTGTTTTCTGTACATATAAAAGGCAAATTAACATTTTCTAACCTTTTCAAACATCCCTCTGGAAATGGTGAAAAGCATATTCTCCTTTTAAGTGAGATGATCTAGCTTCACTGAGAACTGAGATGCCACTGTAAAAATAACTTCAAATTACCCATATATTACAGATCTTGCTACTGTACAGCATTGGACAAATGTAAGATCAATAGAATTTTATACAACTAAGCTATTATATGGTGCAAAATGTGAAAATGAGAGAGGTAGCTGGATGCCTCGCCTCATCAGGAATGATTTTTTTAATGGTGTGATATGCAATGCTGGTGATGAATAAAACTTTCCATCCTGAACATCCTCACTGCCAATCTGAAGCATCTTTCCCACCCCTCCCTAAACTGTAAGGATTGTATCTGGAATTCATCTGAGAATAACAGAAGTGTCCAACAATGCCAGCATAATAGAATGGGACTCCTTATTAATATCAGCAGTTGCATCCATAAACTGAAAATTTACACTCGTGCAAATTTGGTGAGTTACACCAAAAATGATGAAGAAATGCTGAGAATTTAGGAAAATGTTTTTCTGTGCATGGGGAGGAGAATAAAAATGTAAACATATTGATCATTTGCTGCAAAAAAACCAGGACATGTGAAACCTAAACAATAAGGCTTCATTTTTCTGATCAAAAAAACTAAGCCCTCTGACAGTTAAAAAAGTACAAAAGGTCAAGTATGTCTGTATTACAGCTGTAAAACACTAACAGAAGTATGCTATGGCACCCTACATAGTTACATTTGAATTTCTCCCCTCAAAAAACCTTAGAAAACTGAAATACAAAAAAAGGAACTGGTAACATCACATAAAAATATAGCTTTTTAGCTGCAAATGCAGCAAGTTTATAAAAAATTTATATACAAGAACTGCTTAATTTCAGCATCATTCTTCCATCATCGCCCAAGCCTCTTCTGCTTTTTGGTAGTACTGATTTGCCAGTCTGCCTTTCATGGCTTCCATTGCTGCTTCTGCTGCTTCTGTGTAAAGCTCACCTAGAGGAAGAAACAGGATCAGTTATGTTGACAGAGTAAAGGAAAAACATTGCTTTAGCCTGAAGCAAATAAAGGACAAAAGGAGAAATTGAGATCAAACTGCAGGGCAGGATGTGTGGGTGTGTTTTAATAGTGTCAGAGTTACATCAGCTGGGAATCTGGGTTAAAGTTGTATGACTGGCTGCTGATGGCTCTTCAATGTATTGTGAAGGACTGGAAATATGACCGGCCTGTAGGACGCCCCAAGAGGACTCTAAAGACACACACATTGAACATGGAGATTACATAGCAAGTAAGGGAATATCGTGCAGGGGCTGGGAGTCATGGGTGTAACTCAAAATACAAGCAGCAACCTGCATCTGAGAGGAGTGACCCAAAAGAGCAACTTGGAAGGCAGTGAAGGTTGCCTGGTAGCGACGCAGCGTGCCACATAATTGGACCTGGCACCACCCACTACCCCGTCATTGCCAAGATCTGCTCTTTTGCTGTTTCTGTTTCCAGCCTTGTTACACCCAGCATCATTGCAGCTTCACCCACAGATCCAAAGGTGCTGACCCCCTGGATGTTTTGTAACAGATAAAGCAGGAATTCTATTTTTGGGGTTCATGCTGGGGTAAAAGGGAAGGAAAAGCAGGATTACTGATTACAGAAACAAAACAAGGCCCCACCTGATCTCTGTGGATCCTTATCCAGGTGGAACCCTCCTGTCATTAACATCTCTGCTTCCCTGGCCAGGAGCAGATAGCGGGGCTCATCCTGAGTGCCATCATACTCCCCTCCCTCATCGTAGTCAGTCATGTTCAGTGCAGCGTTGTACCAGTGCAGGGCCTCCTTCCAGTCCTGGGCTCTGAAGTTAAACACAATTTTTGAAGATGGTTCCCTTAGGCAACAAATGTACTTTGCACTGGAGATTCAGAATCCAATTTTGCACTGACTTCTCAGAGCTTTGATGCTCCCAAGAAAGCAAACGTTCTCATGGAGGCTCACTAACTGCACTGCAGCATCAGGTCACTACAGCAAAATGAGGCTGGGGTCACTTTATGCAGGAATTAGAGAGGAAAAAGTATCAGACTGAAGTGTTTTGCTGAACTCTGGAATCTGAGCTTCATTACCAGTTGTGTGGTTTTGGTGTAGCATTTATATTTGTGAAGATAACTGATTTAGAAAAAAATCTGAATTTGCAGAGAGTTTTTTTTCATAAATACTTCAAAATCAGTGATTTTCATATTGAGAATGCTCAGTGCACTTCAATTAAAAGCATAATGTTGTTTGGGAAAGGTGAAATTTAAAGTTTCACTGTTGTACAAAACAGAAGACTCACGTAAATAACAAGGACATGCTAAAATACAGAACTAGAAAAACCACTATCATCACCTGTTATATTTGGTACTTAAGGAAGTTAATATTTGTCCACTTTTAAAAACTCAACTAAAATGCTAAAAAAGAAATAACTCAAAAGGCCTTTTGGAAGGTCAAATTAAGAGGGACTTACTGAGGTAACAGCATTTTTAAACTTCTTAAAATTTAAAATTATCCTTAATTAAAAGTAACATACCTGTCTGCAGCAAGATTTACACCTGTATCATATGCTCGTGCTATCAGAATCATGGAAGGCCGGTCTCCAGCTTCTGCTGCTCTCAGCAAGTAATTAAATCCTTTATTTCTGTTCTCCTTTGTGTCCTGGTAAAACAAACAAAACCTTTCAAATGCATGTTTCTAAGCAAAACCATCCCTTCCTCTCTCTAACACTAAATGCAGTTTCTCCATGTCAGTAGTGGCTGCAAGTGTTTGGTGTGTCTGAGAAACAGAAACAGGCACAGCCACAAGAAACAAAGCAGCTGAACAGTGAAGATGACTTCAGAAACTTCCCAAAGGCATGCAGTAATTTCCTGGCAAAACCAGAAAGAGGCAGCATTTTTTGCTGTTTTGTCCAAGTCCTTAATTACAAAGTCATTTCTTTTCTCTGAGGGGCTACAGAACACCTAAACTATGGTGACTGTTTTCTCTCTACTTCCTGCTCTTCTTACTTTTACAATGCACCATTAATCTGCATTTTGGCATTTTCTTTGATGTGTTTACCTCCACAGTGACCTCAGAAAGAATGTGATGTGGCAGCTGAAAGCACATGAGTCCTAACCCAACGATGGCTTCCAGCTCCCCACAGTCTGCAGCATGTTCCAGGTGAAACAGGGCCGACTCCTGATCCCACTCCTTGTCCTTCCCGCAGAAACGCCCGGCTTCGTGGTAGCGAACCATGGCCAAGTGAACCTGGAGCACCATTGCACAGGGAAGAGGCACAGGTATTTCATATGGATCTGATCCTTCCAAAGCCTTGTGCCCATCCTTTACCAGGTCTTAGGGGCATGCCCTGGCACATCTGCTGGGACCTTGGAGAGCTCTAGGAGGGAATCACAGTTAAAGGCACCCAGCCTGCAACTGCCTGGCTCTGCAGCCAGCAAGGCAAACAGCAGTGACCGTGGGGCACAGACTTCAGTGCTTGGCAAGGGCCCTCCCAGGGGAGGAATTAACCTGAGGCACACAAAATGAAGGCTAGCAGGGGTAAAATCCTCACACCACTGAAGCCTTCATTATCAGTGGGGGGCAGGATTTCATTCCAAACATGCCATGGGATTTTGAGGGGCTTTTTGACTTCCCTCCCCAAGGGAAAAATTGGCTTCTTCACAAACCAAGAGTTTTGAGAATACCTAAGGCTCTCAGGATGTTCAGGAAGATCTACACCGTGTTTTAAGCGTGGGCTTAAGCCCATACATAAACTGAAACTTAATTCACATTTGCATTATCTTGAATAGTCTGGAGTAAAAAGAGTTGGTCCATGCTACCACTTTTCAGGAGCCCAGCCTTGCCTATGTGCAAGGTATGTGGGTCAGGCACACCATAGCTATCCCACTGTAACTTCCCTGTATGATGCCTCTGGAGAGGGAGACTAACCAACAGCAGGGTCCTTCCCAAAGGAGCCCAGATGCTGCAAGTCCAAAAGCAGATGAAACTCGCAGGTTCCTGAGCTAAGATGTCCTTCATACAGTATGGATGGGGACACAAAGCTATGCATGTGTTTATTTTCACCTGCACAAATAAACTCATGCAGGGCAACACCTCTATGTAAGTAATAAATATGTTTCTTTCCAGTTGGAGAAAAGAGGATTACTAGACCCATCCTACCTTTCCAAGGACTGACTTCCCAATTTTCTTTTCAAGTTCTAGTGCATTGAGCCTCTGAATTTCTTGGGCAACACAGGATGGTCTGTGGACATGAACTCTGGAAGAGTTGTACAAATTCCATTTCTCCACACTGATCTGAAATATGAAATAAACTATTATTTATATGCAAAATTAAAATTTTCATATATATGGATTGCCATCCAGAAATCAAAGCCTCCATTAATATTGCTACTTCTTAGTAAATACTGTAATTTGAGACACAACTTTCAAAAGTCATGTTAGCTGAATAAATGGTTATTAATCATCATTAAAGAAAGAGTAAAGCCCTCTTTTTCTAATCTAAACATCATCACTTTGCAATGAAGCAAAGAATCATCTTTGAGTTCTGAATCAGAAAAAAAGCAACTGAATAGTCACATTGCAAGTGCTGTTATCCATGCAGAAAAAAATTAAACCCACACATTTGTGATCAGAATTTCAGTTCACAACACTTTAAATGCTGCTTGCATTCTAGAGCTCTAGAAAAACGAGAAGTAACAATGCAGAAGATGACAGGCAGATACATGCATTGGTGTTTCTCAGGAGGTGCAACACAAATGAGAATAAATTTTTCAACACAACTGGTGGGTGGCAAACAGTAGCTGAAAACAATCCTATCAAAATGAAAGTCTTTGAAACAGAGGGGAACACAACAGGGAAGGTTACTGGCAAAGAACTCCACTCTGTTAAAGCTGTTTCAATTTCCTAAAACAGCAATATATAATATTTACAAGGAAATTCTGAAAAGTGTATCTAAATAAATTATTGTTGTCAAAGCTGTTTTTTCTTTCCTTGCAGAGTAGTTATTTGTTTAAGTTTACAGCCACAGACCAATTATCACAGAAGTTATATTTTGTAAAAACATAAAAGAACCCTGGTCTTCCCTAGCTCAGTGAGATACACAGTGGAGACAGCTACCGTCACCTATCTCAAACACTGTATGTTTTCAAGAAATCATACAACCACATACAGGATGCAATTCCAAAAATGAAGTACAGAAAGGAATTATAATCTAGTCAGACAGGAACAAAATTCCACAGAACTATAATTATTATTTTAAAGTGAGAAACCCATGCATAATCACTAATTTATGTCAGGGATCAGTTACAGAGGTGACAGTTTCTTTAACAGTACTTCTTTAACTGGAAAGTAAAGACAAAACAAAAAAGGAAACAACACAAAGTGGTAAATTGATATTAATAAACATATTCTGTAGCTGAAAAGGGAGGGACAATGAATCTGATTTAGTGATGTGGTTAGATGAGTGGAACAAAGGACAAGCAGAGCAGCAGACTCAGTCTATGAACATTTCTGCTTTATTTACCCTTGCAGAGCTTCCCAAACTGTCTTCATCAGACTCCTGTCTCCGGATGTTGTTTGAATGGCCCTACGTTAATGTAAAGATTTACATCATTTGATTTGCAGCAACTGCTGTGTGCCAGTTATCCCTCTAGACAATTCCTATCCAGCAGAATTATTACTGACCATGACCAAAATTGATTCCACTGGATCCTTTTCTTTCAGTGATATCACAGCGTAATAAGAAACATACCAAAATGGTAAAGAACATGGCACACACAGGCTTTAATCCTGTGAGCTGGAGATGCCATGACAAATACCTTCACAGGTGACAAAAGGACTGGTATCTTTGGAAGCAGTATTCTCTTTCCTGTCTTCTAATTAAATATCTTGTGAAGATCTTGAGGTCAAAAAGCATTTATTTAAAAGTTTGTATTTTAAAGGAGCAACCAACTTACCCACAGGGATTCTAAAGTCGCATGTTATTAACTGATAACAACATTAAGTTCTGTGATATTCAAGCCATATAAAGTAGACAGGGTAAGAGGCTGAAAGCAGATCATATTCATGGATTCCACATGACAAGAAGCTGGCTACATTTTCCAAATTTAGTAATAAAACCCCCACAACAGTATGTAATCAAATATGATTGAAATTAAGCTCCTCATTACAAATCATCTTTTTCCTGTAAAACTGTCATTCCCAAGATGAATAAGTAATTTTGCAACACATGGAAATTTGTCTGTTCCTTTGTTTACAAAGCCTAGATCAAGAGGGATAAAAAATAAGATTCTTCTATGAAAACAGTTCAAGTATGAACAGGCCCAACTCTGCTAAACCCAGAGTCAGGTTCTCACCTTTTCTCTATGATCCAGATCTTCCATCTCACTTCTCTTTTCACTGGGGTATCCACTGTCTCCACCATTTTCAAAATCCTACAGAACACAAGAACAGAACAGCATTAGCACTATCCTTTGTAAAGATCTCAGCTTGACATTTCCCATAGAGCAAACCTTTTGCTGGTTCAGTGAAAAATACTGGATGGTTATACAGGATGAAAATGACTGTAATGTTGTGCTGCCTCTGACAGACAGAACAACACTTAATGATACAGAAGGTACTGTCTAAGATTGTCTTCTCTCTTACATATATATAAAAAAATAAATACATTAAAAAAATAAATCAAAGACTCGCATATTTTATCAAGTCAAGAGTCCACTAGATACAGTTTTCAGTATTCAGTTAAAAGATAAGCTAGTAACTGGTACTAAGGTCCAGCACTGGAAAAAGTCCATTGCGAACTTCTTGCATCTCCTCAGGTGAGGTTCTGCAACATCCCACAGTACCAGGATTTGCAGAGGCCTAATCCATAGGGTTTCTGCTTAGTTTTCAGACCACAACAGTTGGCACAAGTGCCCAAGACACAACATGCAGGCAGGGGAACAGACACACACTTTAATTACCTACTAAAATACATCAGATGAAAATAAATTTCTGGTGGAAAAAGAATAATGAATACTATTTTAAAATAAAATGTTCTTCCTTTACTAGAAACAGCAAATGCATGAAGGCAACAGGAGCTGCAACAATGAAGGCAGAGCACCTTTATGTGCTTTTACTGCACAAAGCTTTTGAGAAGTCCTTTAAAGACACATTCATTAGGGAACTGCAACCTCATTCTCTGTTGAAAAGACACTCACCCTTTGGTTATCAAGCTGATCATAGTCTTTGTGAACCAAGTTATCTACTTCATTGAACACAGGCCAATCTAGGGAGAAAAATATTTGCTTCTTATTGTAAGGACAATGTGCATGAGGAGAAAGCTCTAGACATCATCATTTTACTGCTGTTTTTTCACAGAAGCATCCATGCATTAATTATCTACAAAGAAGTCCTTTCAGTTTTATTTCTGCCCAAACAGGAACACTAGAAACAAGTACTCTGGACTAAAGCAATACGCTGTTGGGTTTAAAACTGACTAATTAAGTCCCTGTCCAACATTCAGGAACCCCCCAGAGGTGATGTATGAGGCTCACTCACTAAGCATGTCCACCTTGTGGCTGTGAGGGGTTGCTGAGGAAGGGGAGCAGGGCAGGGAGTCAAAGGCCACGTCGCTCATGCTTTCATCCCCCGAGTTCTCAGACAGGCGGCAGAGCAGAGGGGGCCGACTGCCGGACACCGTCCTCACCCGGCTGCTGCCACACTTCTCCTCGGTGCCACGGAGGATGGTCTGAGCAGATTCCTTGGCAAATCAACCACAAAGTCCCGTGAATAATCCTTCTGTGTATTCTAACTGTACCACATAAGCCAACATGGATGTTTATCAGGAGTCCTCTATCGAAGAGGAGGTATAAATACACAAATGTATACAGAAGAATTTGCTCTGAGAAGTTCTACGCCCCAACAAAATATCAAGTCCTGGCATTTTTACAGTCAGAGAGAGTTCTGTTTAGGGCTGAATTTTGTTCAAAGTGTTTCATCAAGTCCCATTCCCACTAAAATCAGCTGAAACTGAGATTAGTTAAAGACAAGCAGGCTTGTGAGATACAAAACTTACCAATGATTTCAGCATTCAAAGACCTACATGGTCCTAAATATACACCATGTTACAAGGTTTCCTGTCAATTACAGCTACAGCATTAATTCAGAGACAAGTATGAACAAGTCAGCTTTAAACTGCTGTATTTAAACTGCAACATTAGTGATTAGGTGCTTTTTATTTTCCATGTAAACAGCGTATTTCAGTTTTATTTACAGAGCTTTTAAAGTGAGGATAAACTAGCTGTACTGCTCAGTTACACTTTTTTTTTCCTTCAAGTACTTACAAGCAATTTTTTATTATAATCCAAGGCATTTTTCTCTTTGGATGAAAGATCAAATGGTGCAAGTCCCATGCTCTTGCAGATCTTGTTGCAGAAATGAGAATGAAAGAACAAGGCCATACCTCGAACACCTACAGCATTAAAAAAAGTGAAGAAAGGGTTTACCCGAATTTTATATTACAGTTCACTTATTAAAAGCCAGAAGTCTCAAAGCTTTTTCTAAAAAGTCAAGAGAAAGAAAGAAAAAAAAAAAATGCTTTGAGCACATACAGCTCAACCCACCTCCATTTTATTTCAACACCTGTAAGAGCTTTCCACTCTCTCTGCACAAGAGTTAAAGGAAGTCTGAAAAATCTTCAAAAGCTATATATGCAGAAGACATAATAAAAACCTAAATTGGCTGTATCACTGAGAAACATGCCTAAATCTGATCCTGCTTACAAAGCTTTCTCTGTCCTATGAACAGCTTCATGTATAGACACTTGCAGATTTAAAAATATGCAGCGCTTACCTCTCCACATTCAGCTGTATCCATTCCTGCAATGTGGCAAGGAAATTAAAGGCCACTGTTATTGCTCTCACATTGCAGGAAGCTACTTAATTTCATTACTTATTTAAGAGTAGGCCAGGAGACACGAGCCAAGATCAGCTCTCATTTTAAATGTTCCCTTGCATGACAGCTGCCCTGTTCAGGGACTCCTCACAATAGAACTTCCCCTTCAGAAATGTGCCAGCTGACTCAGCCCTGCAGTGCCTGCTCAGCAGAGAGCTGGGAACAGAAACTAAGCATCCACAGCATGTCAAACAGATCGCTGATTTTACCTAGGTTGCCATCTCCAAAGTCTGTACCATTCTCTGTGTGGATCTGAGGGTCCGTGTAAAGATCTCCAACTCCCTGGATATCAACGACAATGAGTTGGTGTCCTGAGCGCTCAAAGGTGAAGTGACTGAAGGCCTGGAAAGAACCATAGAAGATGTCTGAGAACACTCTTCCTTGATCTACTGAAAACAGCAACAGATATTCACCTGTTATAAATGGGAAGTCTGATAACCCTGGCAGTGAAATGTAACTGGTATAAACATCATGATGAAAGCAGTAAGAGACTAAAAACACGTAGTGGCTTGTCTCTCCAACCTGCTCCATCTAGCGGGTGGGCTAAAAGAGGCAGGGAGAAAAACAGCAGTGGACACAGGCAGGGGAGAGGAAATTGCTTTGTTCCTCCTTCCTGTACTAGAAATTGTTTCCCACTACAGTCTTCACCTTTGGGACTGAGGAGCTGGCTGGTAGAGGGAACAACAGTGGGCTCTGAAGCCAGTGTAGAATAACTTCTGTATAAACATTCTGTCTGTGTCTGTGGATCTGCAAGCTCTGCATCTCTGGGACAGTGCTTCCTTCTGCCAATAAGCAAAGATCAGCCACATTTCGAAAAAAAATGAGCACGCCACAAATTCTCCTTCCCTTCTGGGAGGTCCCCCTGAAGGGCTGCTCTGTCTCTACATTTTTGCATCAGATAATGAAGTGTACACTTGTACTCTTCTTCAAAAAACACATTTCAAGAATCAGGTAAAATAGCCCTTCTCTTCAGCATGAAGCTGAGATATTAGGAATCTTCTGGGAAGGCCTCCAAAGAAGTGCTGCCAGGCCTGGGGGAAGTAACTGGTGGTGATAGACAAACATTTTAACTGCAGCAAGTACCATGGAACATTTTGTTCCCAATCGGTGAAAGCACAGCACTGATTCAGACAGCCCAGAACATAAATTCTCTGCTTACATTAAGCATCATGACAAATACCTTAAAAAGAGTGGGGAAAAAAATATAATGAACAAAACTCTCAAGGCCTAGTAAAACATTCCTTTGCCACATTGACCACTTTGCATTTTTCAATAGTATTTTGAAGTTCTTTTACAAGATCCAAGAATCACTTGAAATCTGTACGTGTATTTCTACATGCAATCTCAGATTCAGCTCTTCAGAAGTTGTAGCTAAAAAAACCCACCTTTTTATGTGCAAATGGCCTAGATTTGTTATTTACACAAGTTGGATATCTGCCACCTCCTTTTGTACATTACGTGAGGCACCAAAAAACCCGTTCAGTACATAGTACATGAGAGATCTCTCTCACTGCCTTAATTTGAAAAAAGCTTGAAATATTTCAATGCCTGCAGTTACAATTAAAGTCAAAGGGCTTAAAGTTTCTAAAGACTATTAACCCTGTTCAACTCAACTAAAACCAACAGACACTGAAATGCAACAAAGCAGCACCCAGTGCTTGAAAGAGCAGGCCCCAAGGAAGGGGCCAACAAACTGCAAGCAGAGAAATTAATTTGGCGTTGTACTGGAGAGCCTGCAGTTTCCTTTCTTGGCAGTAATGCAAGACCTCTGGATAGGGCCAAAAAATTCCCTGCAGCAGTCTTTATGGAAAGCACTAAACAAAGGCTCACTTGCGGAGTGAGACGGATGTTGTCGTCCCGCACAAATCCAGAATTGGAGTTGTATTTGATGTATTTGCCCTCGATGTAATGTTCCAAATGAAAGAGAGGCTTTCCAGGTCTATTCTTCATTTCAATAATACAGGTCTGTACTATATCCACCTGGGGAGGAAAAGAAGATAAACAATGACTAACAGAATACTGTCTTCAGATCAAAGTGTGTGTGAATCCTCCAGCTGTGAAAACCTTCCCAACGCAAGAAGCTGAACAATTGCAAAGATCCGTCTGTTTAACAAGGGAGTGGGGGAAGAGTCACATGCTTCTTGGGCTATTGGAGGAATTCCACAAATTAAAAGCAGACACTACAAAACAGCTCACTCCTGCAACAAATCCCTCTGAAAAATTCCTAGCAAGTGCTGGCTTTCTATTTTATTTTGTGGGTACCCTAAGAGTGCACTGCAAAGAGTCTGTACCAGAGAGGAAATCACAGAGTCACTACAGCACAACTTGAAGAAATGCCTTTTCAGAGAAGGACTGAGGGTAACTACCACTTGGGCATCTCTGTATCCTGCCCTACTTCCTCCCTCTGTTCCAGACACATTCCTAAAGGAGAAACCATCACAACTCTTTCACTTCTTTTCCTCCATGTGGCATTTAAAATTTCTAGATTTCCAGATTCCTCTCTGTGCGCTTCACTCTATACCTCACCTCGCTGTTGTGAAACAGGTAGTTATTAACTGACCCTCATATGGGAGGCAGTGCACATACCCCACATACTCAAAAGCACTCATTTTGGCTATTAAAATTGTTAAGGCTTCCAGCAGGTTTCCAGTTCTTCTTAAAAACCAATGCTAGTTACGTTTTTGGGTAGGTCTACAAGATTTAAGCATCTACCTTCCTGGAGCACTAACAGTTAAGTGCTTGCTGAGACTGCTGCTGGCAATAAATTCTGTGACATCTCTGGTTATCTCAAAAGCAGCTGGGCACACATCTCAAAGAGCAATACAAACACCATTTTATCTTGGTCTCCAGTCAACAGCTGAGAACAGTGAGACATTCACAAACACACAGCCCCTAATTCTGGAAATGTAAAGCAATTTCTGCATTTACTTCATTCAAAATAAACTATCATTTAATGGAAAACACAGGAGGGCAAGAGAAGTTAAATTAATGGAATGTGAACAAGTAATTCCTGCTAAATTCAGTTGAAAACTAATCCTGAATGAGAGCAAGGCTGCATTTTTGCTCAGTACTTTCAAAGTACCTGTTTTGGTGGCTTGTGCCGGTTGTACTCTTCTCCCCAGAGCTTTGCTTCCATCTGCAGTCGGACATCCTCAAAATACACATCCCTGCTCACACTCTCTATGTATTGCTTGGCAACATAGTTATAGGCACCTTTCCAGTTCTGCGTGTGTAAGAAGTTGGACAGCTTTTTCCTGAAACACAAATTGGTGGTGAAAGGAAACCCCAAAAATTTACTTCAATCTTTGTCATTTCTTTGCCTGCATGGACAGAGCCAGGCCTCAAGATCAGCACTACACTCAATTATTTACCAGATATTCTGGCTGAAACACGAAGCAGAGGTAGGGACAAGGGAAAATTAAATGTTCCATGGGAATGGCTGGGACATGCCAAACTGTTTGGTTTGGCTCCAGCTAGTTCTACTCTGGACTTCCTCCTTTTCTCAATCCCTTTCCCTCCTTGTTTCCCTCAAACCAAGAGTATGAAGGGTTGCTGCCACCTCAACACCGTGTTCTAATGTCAACAATTATTTTCTGCATAAATTAACAGGGAGTGGCATTTCAAACATGAACTGAGAGAAACCTCTCCTGGAATAAAAGCAAACTGCCGTGTTCTTAACACCCAGCAGTGACTATCCCCCATGCTCCCAGAAGGAAAACTGCACCTGACGCTTTTTCTGATGTAACTTTTACCTTTTGTTGATGTGCAAATCTTTAATCCACAGATCCCTCAAAAGCAAGGAGGGGGTGGTGTGGAGCACGGGAAAACTAACAGTGGATCTGCTGGCTGACAAGTGCATTAAGCAGGTACCTTAATTAATGGCAGCACTCAAACTCTCAAACCTTTCCCTTCCTTCCTTCCTTTCCTCTCTCCCTCCCAAGACCTTGGTGCAGAGGTCTTGGTACAGGGGACACTCTACAGGCAAAGCAACTTCAGACTGTCTGTGCTCCTGCAGGGATGGGCAGACAGCTGCTGGAACAGAGGCCTTGGAGAGAAGGAACAAGGAAGTGAGATCAGAATTTCAGCCAGGATCTAAACCTCCCCAGCTCTTGAAGGAACACATTCCTCTCTATAAAACAAGGTAGCTCATGTTCTTTTAAATCCAGTATCCTCTGAAGTTCATGGAGCCACGTGCAGCTAATGCTGTCACTGTCATAATTGAAGACTTGCAGAGTTACAAAAACCTAGAAGAGAGAGCTCCAGATGGGATTTATCAGTGCACCACTGAGACTTCTAGAAAATCCAGCAGTGGGAAGCTGACATACAAGTTATGCTTTCTTTGTCTAAGAGGTTAAAGCAAAGCTGCTAACAAATTTCTGTTTATGGCATTTCTCAAAATGCTGTCTAATGGGGAATTTGGAAAATAACAAGAGCTAGAAGCAATGTCAGCAGCAACCTCAGCAGGCTCAGAGTTGTTACTTCCCAGGCTTCATTCACCACTGTATCTCTGTGGCTTTGCACAAACACAACCACGAGCAAGAACTGATACTGAAATTATACCAGTGTTTCTGTCATTCAGGATTATCTATCTTTCCAGAAGCAAAACCAGATATGAAATGCAATTTCTCTGGATTCCACAGCTGGAAAGAAGGGGAAATGTTCTTAAACACACACATGTACATTTTCCAGAAAACATTTTTTTTCCAGAGCCTGGAAAGGGTGAGATATTCTTCTAGCACAAACTGGATGCTGATGCCCACAACAATTGCTAAGACTCTCCAAGGAAATAAAAGTTCCTCCTCTGTCTTCCTCCACACTTTACCCTTCTGGAAAGCACAGCTGTTAAAGTTCTGCTTTACTCAGAACAGGATTACTCTGATACGTGTAATCCAAAGTAAACTCTGGGAGGATAACCTTCCTCACTGATGGAGGCTTTCCAAATTCAGTCTGCACCATCCAAATATTTTTCTCCTTTTCTCTGCCCAACTATAGGCCTCAAGTTGGTCTCTAGGCTGCACACACCTATGGCCACATATCAGATTTTCAGATATTTTAGCATACCAGGAACACAGAAAGAAGGTAACTGTTTCTGCACTTTTATGAGTATTTTGCCTCCAAGAGAGCTCACATGAACTCGAGAGCTTTACAAAATTTCCACCACACCAAAGTGAAATTCCAGTCACCACAGAAGAAAATACTGCATGGAGGCCAAGGAAGATAAAGTCAGCAGATACTTACGTTCTGAAACACTCCCGCATCGCTCCACGGCCAAAAGGCTACGGAAATGAAAAAGAAAAAACTCAGCATTGCCATTTCCACAAAGTTCTTTTCTAACCACTAAGAGACACAACCATGTTTTCCCCCCTTTATATCCTGGAGAAAGCAGTTTTCAAACAGGTTCTATAAAATATCTTCTCAAAGAAAAATGAAAACCCACTGGCAGTGTAAAGAGGAATCTGGGCAAAAGACACTTGGAATAAGCCCCCCTCAATATCCCGTGGAGAAAATATGATATGTCTTTCAAATAAGCTATTCAAATTCTCTCTCCAGCTGGGAATCGGACTCATGTGACTGCCTAGAGAAGCTGGCTTTGCACACCTCATGCTCTCTGCATTTAGGCTTCCACACAGGATGTGCCCAACAGAGCATCATCTCCCCAGATGTCAGACACTATGCCAGTAGTGCACAACCAACCCCAGGATGTAACTGGGAAGTGACAGCATCTTCTACCTCACATACAGAAAATTCACTGGGTTTTCATTCTGAGAGCAGAAGTTATTTGGATGCACACAAAATAGTAGGACTATTGCCAGGCAGGGAAATGATGCCAGCAGGAAATGGGAGGGGTGAAATGGAAGGGAAATCTCTGGAAATGGAACAAATGCCTCACGTTGCTGACAGGGAAGGGATGACTCCATTTTCTACTCTACTCCGGGGACAAAAGGCTGTTGGGACACCACAACATAATGAATGAGCCAAGGAAACAGAAAGTTAGGAGAAATGAGTTACATTGAGACTTCAAAACTTCTATGAGGAAAACATCTTGCTGCCACTATTGTGGAACAGAAAAGAATTACAAACTTGCTGCTAATGAACATGAAGGAGAGTGTGACCTTACTTGTGCAGCCATCTTGATAAGGACTTCATCTTCAACCCAGTCCCCAGTAACTGCATTGTACCTGCAAAATCAGATGTGTCTCAGAAAAATGCAGAGGGACCCCAAATCCTCCTATTCCCAACATCCATCCTTCCTTATCTGCAACTGAACACTACAAAGTGCTGCTGCCACTCCAACACAAAAGTTTCTAGTCTTCCCACCACAGTCAGGCCCTCCTTGCTTCAGACAGGAAAGCAGAAACACGATTAACTCTTTGAAGAGACACTGAATCCTCCTGACAGTGAGCAGACTGCACTGCAGAAGCTATACTTTTGCAACACTACAAATCAGGCTTGATCTGCTTTGAAGTTAAGCCTATTCTGTGATGCCTGGGCAGCACACTGGGGGCAGGAAGAGCCTTACCAAGCTCTACCCACTGGACAGTTTGTGTTCCCCAAACCTCAGCTTGCATAAAGCTGGTTCTGGCTGAGGGCCTGCCTCAGGGCTGTCAAGGATGTGAGCAGAACAAGCTGTGAGAAGCAGTGGGGCCAAGAACTGCACTGAGGGAGGAGCAAGTCCCTGCACAACCCTGTGATAATACAAAGACTACAACTATGGTTTCTTCCCACCCCCTTAACTCCCAACAAAGTAAAAGCCAACCCAAGAACCACAGCAATTGAGTCACCAACACGATTGTTTCCAGCCCGACTCCCCCATCCTGCACTGAGTACTGCATCACCTCAGTCTGCAGCAGATAAAAGCAGTGGAAATATCAGAGCTACCTCTTTTTAACAGGATATTTGAGTAATCCTAAACCAATATTACCACTTATTTGTATTTTAAAACCTGCAAACTATTTCAGGACTGTGTGGCTGACCAGGGAGAGATGCAGTCTGTGGGGAAGAGCAGCACTGCATGACAGTGGTATGTGATTGGAAGGGAGGCCTCCCCAGCACTGATGCTAAGTGGTGATTAACTGGCCTCTAACCCCAACCCCTTCCACCCAGAAACCTGTGTCAGCAGAGTAAATATTTTGGCAGAGCTTATGTTAAAGCACTAAAACCAGTTTAATGGCCAAACTCAGTTTCAGCACGTACACCATGCTGAGCTATTCTGGGTTTTATAAGGATTTAAATTCCAGCAACATGCAACAATACTGCATGGACTGGTAACACTGAAACTGCTATTTTGGGAAAGGTATGGAGTGTTATGTTGCCTTTTTTTTCTAAACTATTTAAACTAAGTATGCTGCCCCTTTATTGGAATTCATTTCCTTATTAGATTAAGTTTATAGCACTAATAAATCAACTAGACAATACTTCTCAGCCTTGTTCCCTGTCTGTGTGGTTAAAGTCCTAGATACTACTTAGGTGGGAGAGAAAGAGTGTGACACTGGTTTGCTGAAAGGTTTATTTTCTGTTGGTGGGCAGTATTTACGTACTCCTGAGAGACAGGCTCACTTTGGGTATTATTGAAAGTTTTTCAGCCATATAATTACAGATATTCTGCACTACACAAACACAGAAACCAGCAGCTGTGTTTAACATCAGCATCCAAAGACCCACAGACCTGTAACGAGTGGCATGTTCCGTCTCAACATCCTCCAGGTGAAATTCTGCCCACGGATCAGGCATGTGCTTGGCTTTCTCAATAGCATGTTTCCAGGTTTCCTGAAGAAGTTACAAACTAGCAGTTTATTTATAATCACCAGCAGCTCACAAAACCAGCATTTTCTAGACCAAATCAGGATCCTAATGCTGGGAAGATGTGCAACTACACAAGCCCTCAAAGCACTACTCAGAGCAGGGACCAAGCAGTACCAGAGACCACTCTGACCTTTTATAGTTTCAGTTATAATGAAACACAGTTCAGGGATATAAATCATCAGGTTTCAGTTCAATTTGCACTGCTGTGAAGTTACTGAGAACAGAATCTGGTACAGTATATACCAAATATAATTTATCAAACCTGTGGTAATTTGCAAATATCTCCAGCACATACTGCAAATAGCAATAATGCACATCCAGATGATATGAATTCACTTTCATTGTTTTGATTTTTAACTTTTTGTAACTAACAGCATGCATATATGTAAGCATAAAAAAGTCCATTAGCAACAGAGCTAATATGGACAAAGAAAAAAGTTCTGTGAACCCCAAGGCCCCAGATTGTGCTCAGCATAAGAAAGAAGAAATTAGAATGTTGTATAAACTTATTATTATAACAATTCCAGACAAGTAGCTACTTCATTGTTCACCAAGTCAACAGTAAAACATCAAAGTAGTTTTCTGGAATATCCAGAGTCTTCCTCTACCAGTCAATTTGGATGCTTCTCTCTCAACATTTTGATCTCTCTCTTTTTACATTGTATTTTTCCAAGAAAACCTGTGATGTGCCAAATGCCTTCTGCAAGGTGAGCAGGAGAAAAAACACTCTGCACCCCATCAGTAAAGAAATACTGGGCCCTGAGGTATTGCTACAGTCTCTTTGAATTTCAAGTGTGCAGAAACAGCAACTTTTAAAATTTGGGAATTCCCACCCGCCCCGGAATTTAAATCAGTCAATTTAAAAAAACCCTACAGTATAAATTTGGGTCAGCAATGACATCAAGGAAGTTTTTGAAGCAGCTGAGCTTTTAAATTGTTCATGCTTATTCTGAATTTCAGCTGTAATTTTGCATACCTTGCAAACAATTCAAATGCTCCCCTTTCTGATAAGAGTACCATAAAATGAACACAATACTATAATAAATAAAACAAGTTTAAAGGACACGTTGAGAAAGATTTCCTATGTTTCATAAGGAAATGAAGTTTCCTCAGGTCGTGCAATGACAGACATTTCACGTGGACCTGAGAACTTCCACACTTAAATACGTATGACAGAAACAGGGAGAGACAGCAACAAGTAGAATTACTCAGTGAATCATCTGTGTCAAATCGTTCTTGAGTAGACTCCCGCTCCAAAAGGTGATCTGTGTCCATGCTAGGCAGTGACTTAAATCAGTTAATTACTTGTGCATGATCTCATGAGGTGCTTTGTACAAAAGCTGTATTCTGATCTTCAAACAAACAGAAATTGGAAATGGTGCTACCAGTGCAATTTTTCTCCTGCTGGAGGCATATGGCTGCCACACAGAGACATTTCAGGGCAGAGAACAAAAGATGGGTATTATTTCACTTAACAGGTATCTTTTTTAGCTTTGACTTAATGACTTTTATGGGCTGAGGCAAGCAGTTCTCCCAGACAATAATATAATGAACAAAAAAGTCTATAAAAGGAAAAAAAAAAATCGTAATTCATCTATTAGATATGGTGTTCACATTTCTTTTTTAACCTACCCGACCATGGTCAACCACAGAGCCATGCTTAGAACGATGCTGTGTGTCATTCTAAAGGATCCATGAGAGACATGAAAGCAGGAAAATACATGTGATAAGACAAATGATTGACAAAGAGTCTTGGTTCTCTTTGTTAGTTAAAAAAAAAGTCTCCAGTTAAAAGCCACTCTTCAATTTATATCCCCAATTTAAGTTCACTCTTAGAACATCTGTGAACAAACCTATTGAGGTAAGTTGGCAATTTTTTAAACTGGAAAGCATGCATTAAAAGGATCTTGCCTATTAACTAGCTACTTAAACACTGCTGAGTCCTGTTTAAAGGCAGATGGTTAACAGCAAGTTTCTGTCTCTGTATTTTATTATCAATGGCTCACACTGCCTTTAGCTTTGGGGTCTGACAGGCAGAGTGATCAGGGCAGGCTGTGGGGGTTTAGGATGTTATCAGTCCTGGCTCTTTGCTTCACTGGAAGTCACCATTCCTGCAGATTAAGTAGGAGACGGAGACTTGCTTGCTCCACATCTCAGCATAAAGCATTTTATCTGTGATAGGAGCCACAGTGCCAAACTAGACATTGTGGAGACCAAAGATAGCCACAAACGTTCTGCAGAAACAAAATGATAGGTTAGGAAGGAGGAAATAATTGCAATTTCTGAAGTCCTTATCACTTTTATCTCAGGCCATATGACTCAGAACTTGCACTGCAAACCCAGAGGCAAGTGTTTAGTACTTGCTAAAATGTACACACAAATGAAGACTAAGCTCCCTATCAGGTCATAACTTGCTTAGCATAGAATACACTGACATCTGTCCCCTTTCTATACTAAGCTTTTACTCTTCACTTTCCTTAGGAATATGTACCTTTTAATGTTTTTATTAACTACCTTTGGTAAAAATCTTACTGCAGACAAGCCAGATTCACTTTCCATGTGTTACTTTATATGTTATCTGACTAAAATAACCCCCCTGCTATCTCTTCACAAATAAAGCATGCATTAGGCATAACCGAGATTTCAGAGTATCTATTAAATAAATGTTAATATTTACAATAAGAAACGTGTTAATAAAACACATTAAATCCTAGTCTAGACAAAATCTAAGAGACATGCCAGTGTACCACAAATGGTGTATATCTGGAATATCTAAGCTACAGAGTGGGTGTCACTTGCATTCTTGAGGCTCCATTTCCTCGGCTGACCTGTGCCAAGGGAGCCCAGTGAAAAAGGACACACTGCCAAGGAAGCACCAACTATGGCCCTTTCGACCTCCCTGCAATGCTATGACTGCTCTTCATCTCAAAAAGGTCAGATACTGCTCGAGTACACTGTCAGAACTACTGCCAGTGTGACACCTGATGCCCAAGCATGAGAGCCAACATGTCAAAAGCTCCCTAAGAAGGAATTACTACATAAAAACCTACCATTTATCATTTACAATTTTATTTGCCCAACTAAAAATGTTATGGATTAGCAAAATCCATAATAAATTATCCTCTGACAGGCCCCAATTTAGATTACAACAAGTGTATAATCTTCTGAGTCTCAGGCAATGTACTGTTTGATCAGAAGGGCAGTGAATCGCCTGCCTGGATCGCGCCACCTTTGTAAACTAAAAGGGACAGTGAGTAATTCCATGGCAGTGTCAGACTATTGGCTTAATGGAATTAACTGCAGGTCTGGAAAAAAACAAGTGTGGTTTTTTTATTGAAAACTGTTAGTTACAAGAGGTGAAGCAGTTAGAGAATGTCTCATGCCAGCAAAGTAAAACGAAAACCTTACTGAAGGTTGGAGCCAATACTTACCTTAAAGCTAAAGCTTCTAGGAGAAGAGCTTGAACTGTACTGCTCACTTTTTGCTAAGCTGCTGTAATAATTGTCTACTTTGGTATTGGCAGACTTGTCAGAAATCGGATCATCAGTTATTGGACAGATAAAATAATTGTCTTCATCATCACTATCAGCATCAAGATAATCCCCAGAGTTCGCTGTGGTCGTCCTGGCATTATCAATCCCTTCCATACGAAAAATAAGGTCCTCGTCTGCCATGTTTGCAGGAGTTTGGTTTAACTCCTACAAGGATTGAAACACCCACTATTCCAAAGCACGTGCAAATGGAGGGAAGAAGCTGGGTGGGAGAGAAGAGAAAAAAAATTGTTATTAAAAGCACAAATTATGCATAAAACTGATGTCAGCACACTGGCAGAAAAAAAACCAAAACAAAATAACAAACCCAACACATCTGCATATGGCTCTGTAAAAGTAACCCCCCAATACTTCCATGTAGTTTTGAACACCTCAGTGTTGGGTTTCCAGAAGGTTTTTTGGTTTTAAACTGCTACAGGACTCAGAAAAGAAGACAATCAAGTATAGAATAAAACTAGCTCCTATCTCCTCCTTCAAATGTTTTTATTCTTCCTTTTTTTTAAATCCTGAGTTTCACAACACTGGTCTTAGAAACTTGAAGGGGTTTTACCTTGAACACCACACTCAGGTTTTCAAATTTTTTCAAGGCAAGTCTTCTCAAAGATACTGCACACAAATTAACAGTCAAGTGAGTTAGATAGCATTATTAGGACAACATAAAAAAATTTTCCACCATCAACAACATTTAAGCTGGCTTTTAGCTCCTACACAGCCAACAGTCCACAGTAAAACATGCTGCTGAAAGTGCAGCACATTGCAGAAAAATGAGGTGGAGGAATGATCAAAGCCCTTGGAAGAGGTGGAAGTTTGCCTAGATACTCTGAAAACACTGGCACCTACCAAATAGAGGATTAGTGAGAATTTTCAGAATCTGGCCCTGATGCTGGCTGAGCAACAGCATGTAATTTAAAACAGATACTTCTGTCACTTGGTTTAGTTCTTCAGTCAACCAGCAAAATCAGAGATTTTCACACAGCTAGCCTAATAAAACAATCATAAAACAAGGTTTTCACTTTTGCTTCACTGTTATTCTTCAGCCCTTTGCATATTCAGCCTTCCTTCTCCAAGAAACAGTGAAATAAATACATCCTACAGCAGCATGCACAGCTCCTACTCCACAGTTACTGAGAAACTGGTCACCACAGAAACAGCACCATATGGCAGCTTTCACCAGCAACATCATGTTGTTGGTTCCTGCCTTTCTGATGGAGGCAACATTCCCACATCTCAACCAGCAACACAGGTAACTGTTGCCCTGCACTCACTCCTGCTCCTACTGCCACAGGATCTGCAGATCCGTGGGGTCCACGATGGTCTGAAAAGCAGCAGCAGCAACAGGAATTCAGGTTTGTGCAGCAGCGAGGGCAAACATTGGGGTTCCTGTGACTTGCTGTGCAAACCAAACATTGTCACACAAATCAGTTTCTATTTAAAGCTAATGGTGTTTATAAAAGCCTCACAGTTTTTCTTGGAACCCTATTTCTTGTAAAGTGCTTGTGGTGTTTACTTTGGAAGTGTATGTACTAAAACCAAGCCTCACATAACACACTCTTTAAAACAAATTCAATAACCAAACATTAAACTACACAAACACTGCTCTAAATCTCATAGTTTGATGAAAAGCCTTATAAAAAAGCCTATGCTTCATCCCAAGGCTTATATTCTGTGCTTTTGCATTATGGCATAAAGTTATGCTATCTATGAATTCCTGTTACTAGTGCTGCTTTGTTTTGATAATTTAAGCTTTAATATCTATTACAGGAGCTTTCCTAGGACTGCACTGAACCAAGCCTGCATTATCACACACCTGTAATTTAAACTACCCACTCCAATCCACCTTGAAAATTTATTCTATTTTTTAATCAGCCTTGTACTATGTGATTGAAAATGAAGATAATTTAAAATACAGTCACTTACTAAATCTGCTCAAGTTTCTACTAATTTTTGTGTTTTCCCAAGGCGCATTTCAAGTATTTTTTTTTTCCTCTTGTCTTTATAACCAAGAGCCACATGACCAGGAGGGGCAGGTGAGTTGCAAAGCCAACCCACTGTGCTGCTGAGCGTGGTGAACATGGAACACATAGAAACAGAGGGGAAAATCCACATCACAGTGCTGTTAAAACAGCACTTGCAGATTTCTTGCAGGTGTCTGTTGTTACAAAGCAGTGTTGGGTTGGTGGGACTCTTTAGCAAGGCCCGCCAGCTGCCTCAGCATCTAAACCTGCCTTAATTCATCCCAAAGAGGTGACTGGACCTCTCTAGTTGGCAAAAGAGACAACTGGAGCATCTCCAGCAATTCCTAACCCATCGTTTCAGCTCAGACACAGCCCTCTGTACCTCTTTAGCACAGAACAGGGGAGCAGGAACTGCCCTGTAACACAAGTCCCAGATTCTCTTGTAAAGAAGCATTAAAGCGAGGATGACTCAGCTCTCCCTGGTATAATACTAAATCCCTTTTGATTTAATACCACATGAGCTAAAGCCATTTAGGAGGATACCTGTAAGAGTAACAAGCAGGTTTTTCTTAAAAGAGAGAAATCGCCTTTCAGATTAACACTCTTAGGATACTAATTTAAAATTTAACCTAAGCAACTATACAGACCTTAAAAATTATTATTACTTTCATGAACTACAGACATAAAGCTACATAACACAGTCCAGAACAACCCCACTAGCTATGTTAATGTCCTGTAGCACACTATGAACTACTGTGCTTTAAAAACACCCAACTGACCCTTGCAAAGCAAATGTCAATTCTCATCTGCACCACTGCATGAAAACAGGTTTAGTGAGTCTAGATAAGAGCTGTGATAAAAAACAAGATTAAAAAAAGAGAGACGTCTTCACTCACTGTCTACCTTTGAAAACCTTGTCTTACCAAGGACAGATCGTCTGATGAGAAGCTTTACTGCAGGTCCCTTCCAGTGTGCCACTACTGCAAACACCACGGCACAAACCACACTCTGCTTGCCTGCAAGCACAGCTGGGATAATGACTGCATGAGCCCGAGTGTTAGGGAACAACGATGCAAAATTCACGGAGCAAATGGGTGAGTTCCTCTGCACCAGCTCAGAGTACAAGGCATTTGAGACCCAAAACCCTGTGCTAGGAAACACAGTGAGGCTTCAAAAACACAAATGGCTTTTAGAGCTACAAGCAGTGAAGCACAGGAACGACCCCTCCGAGCCAAGTCCACCCTTCTGCCAAACATACAAATAAATACTATGTTAACAGTACCCAAACCACGGGGAGGTAAAAGGGCACAAAAGGAACTTCCAATACAATGTCAAAATGCAAATGCCCTTCCACTGACATTAATAGCCCTGTCATTTCAACTGGCTTTAAATACACTGAAAAATTGCCTATCGCAGACCTTTTGTAAGCATTTGCGCAGTATCCCACGGTCTTAATTAAGCTCATGCTTTACGCGTATTGAGGCACTTGAAAAATTACCCAAACACGAGCAGTCCTGGAGCCGTCCCGGGCTGTCACGGCGGACCCAGTCCCGGCCACACACCAGCTGCCCCACGGTCACAAACACCACTGGGGACTTTTATCGGCGCATGCATTAAAATTATGTGCTCGGAAGAAACGCTGAACTCCAGGTGTACGCGCAGCAGCGCTGCCCAGCACACACGGATCAGGTTATTTTTAGCCCAGCGCAAAGGCTTGGCCCCGGCCTTTTGCAGGCTCAAACCACGGCGCTGTCGATCATGTTCTGCAAATTTTAAAACATTTACAAACAAATCTAGAAAGCCCGTTCCGCGCTCCACGCCGCGCAGCAGCCTGAGGCAGCTCCCGACCCCCGGCCCGGCACCGCGACGGCACCTACCGGGGCAGAAGAGCCCGGCTCGGTGCAGAGCGATCCCGCAGCCGCCGCGCCCCGTCCCGCAGCCGCCCCGCTGAGCCAGACGGGAGGAGAAGCCGCTCCAGGCAAAGGAGGAGGGAGGCGGGGCCCCGCTGAGGGAAGGAGGCAGTCGGGCAGCGGAGCCGCCCCGCGAAAGCAGGCGGGAGTGGGGCAGCGAGGCCGCCCCTCACGGCCCCCCCGCCCACGGCGCTGACGAGGCGCCGCCTCCCGCTCGCCTCAGCGGCCCCGCGGGCCCCGGCACGCCACCTGACACCGGGGTGACGGGGGGACACGGCCGGACGCTTTATTCCCATGAGAAGACCCATGAAAATCTGAGGAGAACTTCCCCCTCCCCAATTAGCACCGTTAGGGGTTAGCCATGGGGGAACCCGGGGGAGCGGGTGTGCGGGTCTCCAGAGCGCTGCTCGCAGGAGCGGCGTCCAGATTTCCTTTACTTTTCTGTTCCCGGCGGGTCTTCCGGGGCAGGAGGGTCCCACTGCACGGCAGCACCCTGAGGGAAGGTGGAGGGAGCAGACGTGGGCAGCGACTGCAGGGCCTATATGCACTTCAGGTTGGCCTTTCCAGCTAAATTAAATGGCACAAGTGCACATTTCCCCATAAGAAATGGCAGGATTATGCACCAAATTTCAAGTTCTAAAGACCGAGGTTCCTCAAAGCACCCACATTTGCATTCTTCCTAAAACACTGGCTTTCCGGGTGGGGAGTGCCTATGTTTAAGCTTTTCCTCAAGCTAGAATTTGTGGAAAATTTAAACAGAACTCCTTATCCTTTCATGGGTTACATGGAAATTAATGTAAAGAGGCTCTGGCTTAATTGTATTACTTGGCAGCCTGCAAAGAATCTGCCTCTTCTACTGCTGTTCAATCTCTTATTCATGTAAATAACTCTCATTAGTGGTTTTTACCATGAGTAGGGGTTACAGAACCGAGACTGGAAGATGGGAGTACGTCCTTCATGACGGATGGATGGTCTCTTGTGGTATCACAGACAGAAAAATGCACAATCCCTGTGCTCTGCAAAGAGGGAGGCAACACAACAGAGAAATGCTGCTGCAGTACTAGTGCTGAGATAATCCTTAGGAGGAAGATTACTAATATTTAATTAAAAACACACAGAGCAGATGCTCTGTCTTTCTGCCAGGAACACCCGCCTGCCACCACCATTACTTACATAAATTAAACTGTGTCTTAGCTTGGAGACTGGAGGGAGCAGCAGACCTGTGATTTCAGGGTAACTAATTTTGTCAGCAATTTCCAGCACCATGCTGAGGGTTCAGCCCTCCTTCGAGAATGTAAAGCACAGATTTCATGAAGCCCCCGTCTAATGCTGCTTCCTACAGGCACATTTCTGGCCAGCCTCAAATTCCTGCAGAGTTTAAGCTCAAACACATTTACAATGTTTGTGATTGTGTAGGAAAACCTCCTATTCATCTCCCAGCTGCAAATCACGGTGGTAAATATTAACAATTATCAAAAACTGAGCGCGTTTGCCCCATCAGCACCAGAACTTGTGTCTCCTCGTTTCTCATTCTGCGGGCAGCCTGGCTGAGCGCCCCGGGGAGAGAAGCACCCAGCAGGGCTGGCGTCAGGATGCCTCACGGCAGGGCCTGGGAAGGGCACAGACTCATCAAATGAATTCTGAAGGCCTAGTGGAGGCCAGATGTCTCATTCCCACTGCATGAAAATGTGTTGATAATGGTTAAAAAATGACCACCTGCTATGGTAGGCTACTGATAACAGCGGAATACTGTTACTGGTGTGATACGTGAGCACAACTGAAGCAGTCACAAGAGCAGTTGGCTTTAAACTCAGGCAAACACTGGGCATTGCTTGGACTAAAAGGAACCCAGTGGCATGTGGCTGTATTATGCCATAAATCCTCATGGAGAGTGTCCTGGTCTATTAAGAACGTAGTTAGGATATACCCTCTCAAGCTACACATCTCATGCTTTTTAATAAGCCAGTTCTGATGCAAGGGCGTACTTATTTTCAGATTTAAGCCTGGGGCTTCTCTTCTATTCTCTATAATATCCTCTTAAAAGAACAATCAGTGATGGTGAAAAAGTGCTTGATGCAATACTAAAGATGTATGTTGAAATCAGATATAGGCCCAGACATGCTGCATCTTCTAGTTTTAGTTTTCTCTTTATATGTTACCTATTATATCCTTAACATTGAAAGGGTTTGATTCACATTTTTTTGTTTGTTTGAAAATACTAAAAATTAAATTTGAAATGGCAACCTAGGAAATTAATGACCTGCAAGTCTAGTATGCTGTTCTTTCATTATGTTCAGCATTGCATTTTTTTTTTTTCCCAAGAGCATGGTAACTTGTAAAGTTCCAGTACGCCCACGATAAATGAGGTTCCCCTTAGAAGTCATTGTTCTAGGGAACAGTGGCGTTTGAAAGGAAAAAGGAAAGCACACCCCAGATATATTATACTAACTTTCAGAGCAATTTTGTTCTGCATTCATTTGAAAAGCCAGATTTAAAAACTGACTGTAAATCGGTTAATCCTGCGACAATTTGTGCCTGTGACAGTCCTGTCTTACAAGGTAAATCCAGTTGGTCATAAATGTCCATATGGCAGGTGCATCTAATACACATGCATAAAAATTCCAGCGCGTGACTTCCTTTGGGGAGAAGGGCTATAGCAGATATAATTTCTTCATATTTTTTTTAATTGCATGGCATTTAGTCCTGATGTTTTCAGCTCTGTCCACAAGTAATTATACAAATTTCTCCTGCAGGCCTTCCAGAATATGAGAATTCATCCTTCTACTCACCAGCGACAGCCTGAATCTGGTTCTGGTTGCCAAACCCAACTCCCTCATCGAGGTGGACAGGACAAGCTCGCTCACCCCGTGCCCGAGCTCGGCGGCAGCAGGTAAGCGAGGCACCAAAGAGCAGGACACGAGCTGTGTAGGGACAGCCCCGGCCACCAGCTGCACTTGTACCAGCTCCGCAGCTGCATGTGGAGCAGCACAAAAATAAAGGCGGCCGGGGCCCACCGTTTTGGGTGGGAACGGTTCAGCTGAAGATACACAGCGGTGCCAAGCGAGCAGCTGGCCGGGAAGGTCACTGGCGAGCTGAGCTGAGCTGGCAGCCCTGTGAGCAGCACCTGTGCTGTGGTGGGCGGGAGGCACTGCCTCCCTGAGAGCAGCGGGCAGAGAAGGCGGGGGAGCTGATATGGGGCAGGACGGACTCTCTTCCTGGCTGGGAGGTGTGCGCAGACCTGCTCTGGCAGCTGCGAAGGGCTGCCCTCGACCCTACGTGACCATGGGAAGGCCATCCCTGGGCCGCAGATCCGCGCCGCCGGGCAAAGCCCTCCCGAGGACGGGCTAGAGCTGATCCGCCGCTGCTGCAGGCGCTGTGGGGAAAGGCCGCACAGCAGCGCTTTGTCGGGGTGCCGGCCCGTGCCTGCCGCGGACAAAGTGCCTCGAGGCGCGGCCCGACGGCCGGGGCCCCGCGGAGGAGGGAGCGGCCGGGCCCCGGGGGAGGGAGCGGGGAGGGAGCCGGGGGTGCGGGGTCAGGCGTGCGGGCGGCGCCACCTGTTGGGGAACCCGCGGGGCCAGGCCGGGGCGGAACCGCCGCCGCAGAGCGACGAGCCCGTGCCCGCGGCAGCAGCCGCGTTCCCGGCACGGGGCGGGCGCCCGAGGGCGCTGTGGTGGCGCAGACACGGGTGGGCCGCGTGCGGGGGTCGGTGTGGGGAGCGGCGGGGCGGCCGCGGTGAAAGAGGCCTGGCGGGCGCCTGAGCAGCCAGGCGGTAGCGTGGCCGAGTGGTCTAAGGCGCTGGATTTAGGCTCCAGTCATTTCGATGGCGTGGGTTCGAATCCCACCGCTGCCAAGCTGTTTTGTCTCCGCGGCGGCGGCTCCTTTTCGCCGCTCGCACAGCGGGGCCGCGGCGGTGGCCCGGGGCCCGCAGGGCACGGCCGGACCGGGCACGGGGCCGCGAGGGTTGCAGGGCGCTGCCGGGCACACTCCATAGTAGGCGTTGTGCTAAGTACTGGCAACAGTAGAATGTCTTCCTTGCGTGTCTTTTGCTTTAAAATAAAACGAGAAATCCTAATTTCGGCAGTTCTGCCTTTCCTCGCTGTGTTTGGATTACTGCAGGCCTTGCCCCTGGGCTTTGCTCCCTGCCCTGGGCTGATGGAAGGTGTCAGTGCTCCCACCTTCTCCAGGATTCTCAAATCCATCTATGATTATTCCCCCTTCCCAGACCGTGATTCCTCTCTATCTCATCCCTAGTCTTTTCCCAAGCTCTCCCGTTCGCATCACGCTCTTCATTGTTCTCTCCCCATGTGGAAGAGAACACCTTTTCCTTCCCAGGCTGGAAAAGGTGCAGATGGGAAGGGGATTTCTGTTTTAAATTCCCACCATGAGCACCAGGTGGGCGGGGGCCGGGGCCTCCCTGAGCGCCTGTGCTTTTAGCCCATTTTAGCTGAGCAGTAATTCAGAAGCACTGTGCTCACTCTAGTGGCTGTAGGGATTTGTTCAGTTCAACTGCTTCAGAAATTACATGCAAATACACACTTGCACCTGAAGTTCAGCTGAGAAGCAACTAAACTCTGTTAGTTGTTGTCTTCAATAGGTACAGGAGGTGAAGGAAGCTGTGCAAAGATCCAGGCAACCCATAGTGGCAGATTCTTCTACTGTGACATAAATGCATTTAACTAAAATAACTTCGTTAGTAACTTCCAATTTAACTAAAATACCCAGTTTTGACTTGTGAAAAACAGCATGTACCCCTTAACCCTGTGAACTGCGAGGTGCTGTCACAGATGGCTCTGCACCAGGGGCAGGGCAGGGAGCAGTTCTGGAGCAGCGTTCAGAGGCCCAACACACATTTCAGCAAAGTTTGAAGTACACTTTTATTTTCCCTCAGATGCACTGAAACAGCTAATTCACCAATTCACACAGCGAGAAGTCTCTCTACAGCTGGTGTGTGTCATTCACAGAAACCTGTTCTGGCTGTCCTTTCCTTGGTTCCTCTGTTCCCCAAGGTAGGGGTAGTGAGTCATGGCAAAAGCTGTGGTCAGTCTTTTTGTTTCAGCTGGCTGCAGCTCTTGTTCTTTCTGCAGGTTCTCATTCACTTAAGCAATCAATTTGGAAAGTTGGTTTTTTTGATGTGAAATAGAGGCAACAATCCTGACTCTGGTCTGTTTGGGTGATTTGGCCATAATAGTTTACTGTATTTTAATTTCTCAGGTGCAGCTAGTGATATGTTACGATTCTGTCTGCAAATTTTAAAATAGCTGCCTGTTTATTGCACTGGGGCCAGTGACTATGGTGGAGATTGGAATGATCCAGGTGGTAATGCTGTGACTGAGTATGTGCAGCTTAGGCGAGTCAGTGTCGTCTTTCTCTAAAAGAACGCAAAAGTGAAAGGCCATAAAATCCTAAAGAAAGACAGATAAAACTGAAAATAACAATGAAAAGAATCAAAACTTTGAGGAGGATGTGATGGTTCCGGCCTCTTGGTGTGGTTTTAACATAGTGGTCCACGGAATCAGCAAACACAAACTTCTGTGGCCTGTACCCCAGTTGAGCCCGTGCCTTATCTATTTTAAATGTGTGAGTTACAGAAATATTCAGCACCTACAGGGCAAAAGAGTCAACATACAAAGGTATGAATACCTAGGCAATTGGAACAAACTGTAAATGGTAGCAAAGACACTGTTAAAGGAAATGTAAAATAACCCCCCCAACATTATATCAGTGTCCTACTGACATACGTCACATTATTTTTAAACTGTTCACTCAAAAGGAGAAAGCCCACACAGGCAGTAAAAGCTGCAGAACAGAATCTACAAGACTTGAAAACTTGAAAAAAAAATGTTCTGCAAACATTGTCTTGTTTATGTACCCAGGAAGGCATCTCAGCCTCCAAGGGCCCAGCCAAAGCCATGCAGGATACTGGCCTGTGGCAGGGAGGAGCTGAAGCAGCCTCTCCCCCATTGCAAGCATAAGCTTTTACCTTTTCCAAAATCAGGGCAACAAGCATAATGCAGTGCCTAAATTGTACATAGATTTGCTCTGGAAAGTGGAAACTGAAGTAGCACTGGGTGGATTTTACTTTCTACTGACTTAAAGTGTACCTCGTTATTAACATGTTTTAAACCCATGGGAATTAAGGGAAGTTTACAAACACAGACTTTACCTCATTTCTGGTCAGCACTGGGGACAGTTCAACAATTGGTTTCAGCGTCAGATAAAGGTATTCCATTGCCATGGCTGCATAACAAAAGATTTCTACTTGAGGTAAGAGCAGTGACTTGCTTTGCCATGATGACTGTGGCATATCTCACACTGTAAATACTCCTGAAGGATCATCACAAACCTCAGGGCACCATCACTGACATCGTCAGACTACTTGGTCACAGGAGGCTGGATTTAATCTTAAATATTGTCCTTGTGGGAAGAGGGCTGGGAGGGTTGGGCACAGGTCAAATGAAAAGGTCATGAGACTTTACAAAAAATGTGGCAACAACAGAGAACTCAGTGGGATTCTGTCTGCTGCACATGGGGATTGGTTATGGAGACATTCCCACGTGCAGCAAAGCAGATACTCTTCAGCATATTTCAGGAAGTCATGGGTTTTCACATTTAACTTTTAATACTTACACCATTAACTCCACAAAGTTACACATGTTAAATACTACATAAAACCTGTTTTTCTGGGACTTCAATAAGAGATCAGTCTAGTTTCAACATACTGTGCAGAGCTGAACTTCACACTGCTGCACACTAGATGAGCCCACAGCATATTGTTTTTATACATGAAAATGAAAACTATGGGCAAATTAAAAAACCCAACATTATATTACAGTTAGGAATGAGGGTAGCACAGATAGGAAAGAGAAATGTTGATAAAATATTTTACCTGATGCATAAACCAAGCAAGTAGGAATACGTATCCATGGCTTCCAGCGACCTAATCTTTCAAACTGAAAGAGAATAAAAAAACAGTGGAAAACCCAGAAACTTCAAACAAGTTTTAAATTTTCATTATAGAAGATATTTGTGGAAGTATTTTCTGATAAAACAGAAAAAATAATTATTGCTGTTACTATTTTTCATTTTTAAGGGCATTCCAGTTAAATGTCACATGCAGACACTGTGTAATTTTCAAGTATCAGTCTTAAAAAAAGGGAAAAAATTTACAAAAACTGATTGAAATGTCATGGTGTGCTGATACTTGATTTAACACTGTGACATATTTATGGCTTTTAGTCTATAATTAAAAATAAAATGTTACTTTGAAAAGAATGTATATTACAGATTAATACTTAAGATTTATATTTTTCATCCACTCAAAGCAGCCACAGTTCACAGCTACATGGCCCAAAAATGAAGGGAATAGCAGCTCAGAACAGGACACTGGTGTAGATGGTCCTTTGCTCTCAGGGAAAACAGCTGCTTTAATGCAGTATTTTAGGTGGGCTTTGTTACAGTGCTGATCACACTGAGATTCAAGCAGGAATTAAACCCATGTTCAGAGAGTTCCCAAAGCAAACACACAGAATGTGACATGCACACAAAAGCTGGAGTTGCATACAGTTAAAGCAATTAATGTATTTGGAGATGAGTATATATGGCACCTACAAGTGGAGTTAACCATTCAAAAATGTTGTATTTTTCGCCATCATTAATGAAATACACCTGGCCACTCTGTTAAAGAAGTAGAGAAGAGACAAGTTAGTAAAAATAATACTGCATATATATTGACTTCTTCTTTATCTCACTTCTTATGAATAGCTTCAAAATAATACAGCACTATAACGTGTGTGGACGTACATGTGAGTCACAAGCTGCCCACCTGTGTTTCAATCACTTGCACTGTTGAGTGCAGTGAAATTGGTGGACAGGTGGTTTGTGTGATTAACATGCCCTGGAATAGATGATTTATTGCAGATGTGCCTGTTCAGAGTGGCTGCACTGGCTGTACAGAGACACCACTGAAGGTGGTGCTGCATCTCACTGGTGCTGCTGACAGGTACCCACCAAAGGGTGGAACATGTTCTGCTCTGGGTCTAGTTGAGATTCACTGGGATCTGTAAGACTCCACCTGTGTAAACCAAGGCCTAAGTTCCCTCTTTCCCTTTTGCTTTTAGGGTTTTAGAAATAGTAGTTAAATCTACTTTGAAACTCGTTCTAGTAGACTTTAAGGGCAGTGCTTCTACGTGAATAAAACCCTGTATTTACAAGGAGGAAAACAGTTGCAACTGTTTTTGAAAGCAATGAATCCAAATGAAATGTGCTTCTGTTGGCTATGGTATGGGAAGAACTGATCATCACAGTTCAGAACATTAAACCTGGACCTGTCTACAGGGGAGGGGCGGGGGGGGTAGATCTGCCTGAACTTCCAGTGTCATTTCTGACATAGCACACATTCTTTGCTCATCTTCCAGAAATGGCAAGTATTATATTAAACCAATGCAAAGATAGAGATATTCTTACAGAACTGAATATTCCAACTCCTAACACGCTGCACAGCCAGTGCTGCCCAGTCCCACACTGTTCACAGCACATTTATCAACTAAAGACACAGACAACAACATAAGCTGAAGGACAATAACACTAATTCCTGCTACTACAGGAGTTACTGTAGCACAGGATCCACTGTCAAATGGAAACTGTGGTGCTTTTATTGTGTACTTACAGCTATGTAGTTCTTCTTGGGGGTGAGAGCTTCAGCAGCAAGAATGTGAGCTTGGGCAAGATTCTCTACATGTACCCAGTTCACTTTAGCAGAAGGGTCCCCAAACTTGAAGCTAAGTAGCCCTCTCTGAATAAGCTTCTGCAGACACAAACAAACATGAAACCAGAGCAAAATGTGTTTTAAAATGAGGTACAGTGCACTTTCTTGTCCAGGTAAGTGTAGGTTTATCTCTACTTAACAAGCAAATAAAAATTCTGTAATCAATTAAAAAGAAACGGGAGAAGTACAAAGAGCTCTAAAAACATTGCCCTTCAGTAACCTCTTGTACCAGAAAGTGCTTCCAGCTCCATAACTTGTTTCATTGGACAGTGAAAGCTGTTCATAGTTGAGACTGGAAATAAGATATTTTGCCGTATCTCTTTTCATTAATATTTTAAACCATTTGGTGTAAGTTGCATGTAAACAGACATTTGAAATATCAGGGATTGGCCTGAATCTTACAATAATTGCTAAATTATAAAGCTGGATTTTTATGTGCTTGTATTTCAAAAAAAGGCTTTTTTAAGGTACACCCTTTACAGATGTAATGAAATGCCTGTTTAGAGAAGGTTCGAATATACCCAGCAGACAACTGAACTGTTGAATTGCTGCCCAGTAAGGTCAGTCAATTTATACTACAAATAAATAATGCTCCTTACAGCTTTCTACCCGCATCTTAGAAAATTCTACTGGTTAGAAAATTAAAATCACATACTGCCAGCCTTGGCAAGTGTCTTTGCTCTTCTGGTCCATAGATTCCTGGGGGGCGAATAACACACGTATGGAGTACTCCACCTCCTGCAAGATTTGATAAGAGCATTCTTTAGTGACCCTCACATGACTATATTGTATCTTTGTTTGTATGAACCAAAGGCTGTGGTAACAGAACTTACTCTGAAATAAATTAATTTTGCTGTCTTAAAAAGGTGCTGCATTAGTAGTCGGATATTAAGTTGGGAGAATCAGACCATGTGAAATAGCAAGGTAATATTCAGAGAGGTCCTGCCAGCATAGTTATGTTACTAGAAAATACTAGATATTTCAGAACCTCTTTCTAACCAGTCCCTTGTCTCTGTGCCAGAGCAGTGAATGAATGTGCCAGCTGTGGTGATGAGGTTGGTGAAATGAGCAGGTTATTCAAAAATATGTTGGAAAGCGGAATGAAACCAACTAAGCTCGCCCAAAATTATTGCTAGGAAGCAGTGACTCCCTATCAGTACAAGGTTCCCTCAACAGCAGGCACAGCTCCCACTAGAGCTGATGGAGACATTTGACAATTCCAGTGGGATCATAAAATCCAATCACTTCCCAAGTTGGCTGGTTTGTCATCTGCTCTTAACAGTATTTGAAAACATGTATAATACTCAATCCTGCTATGGCACAGGATCAAAATGGGATGTTTGGAACACCGAGTGGTTCTAATTTCCTTGACAAATGCAGAACTGTGTATTGGTCCTAAAATTAAGAGGGGCTTTGATGCAAAGAGCTGCCAAAGAAATGAGGAAAAAAACCCCAAACATTTATTTTTTTAGCAAAAAAATAATTCTCTTGGGATGAAATGTCCATCAGTGACTTTCTATCTCTTATAGCCCTCTGCAAGTATCAAGTGAGTCTTTTTCTGTAAGTTGTCTACAGCTAAATTTAGCTCAGTCTCACTTGGTCACATAGAATCATGTTGCACTTTACATTAATTTGTTTTGCACTGGCAGTTATAGTATCTCACAGGTGAGCTTAAGTACTCAAGTGTATAACTGGCTTCCTCAACATGGAAAACTTTGGGAAGCACTAATAAATAATTCCAGGCTGTAGTATCAGGTGGCTACTTCAGATTTTAATATATAACTTGAGGATGCATGGAGAGTGTAACAATTTAATCAGCATTCATGTTTTACTTCTGTTGCATAAAACAGTGACAATAAACAATTGGTTTTGTTTAATTTAGCTGTCTTAATATTTTTCATTATCACACTGAGGTCATTGCTACCAAGCTAAAACCTTTTGTGGACATTGCAGGAACTTAAAAACAATTAAAAGTAATTTTTAAGTGAAAATACTTTAGTTTGTGAGAGGGGGTTGATAACTTAAATTCATAATTAAGGAAGGATTGATACAGGAGACAGGATGTTGGGGGGGAACAAGAAGAGGAGTAGTAAATTCTACTATGAATTAATGCTCAGACCAAAGTACCTGCTAGTGGAGTCCCATTAGCTGCCAGTACCATTTGTTCTGCAATGGATTTGGTTCTGGAATAATGATCAACGTGCTATGGAGAAAAAGCAAATACATTTTTATCTGTTCTTGGAATGACAGGGCAGAGGGGCACCTCTTCTCCATTAGCTTTTACTTAGCAAATGGCAACAAATACCTCAAAATACAGAAGCCCTGGGGTATTAGGTTTAGGGTAAAACACATGCTCATTGTAAGGAGGCATTTTTGTTTATGTAAATCTGGTTAATTAATTTCAGCACATTCAAGAAGCAATAAATATGTGTAGACTTTGAATGCTGCCAGGAATGTAACTGATCACTACTTTGTAATCTGGATTTCTTCTTCAGGTAATGGAAAAGTCAAAAGCCAAGTTTTGAAGACGTTACCTCTGAAGTATCCTGTTCACTTTTGTGTGGCACTGTCCCAGAGAAAAGATTTGAAATATTATTAAAAATACGAATAAGTATTTTCTCTCCATCTCTACTTCTTGAAAGACTGTGAAGTACTAGATGGAGAGAGGAGGGACACAAAAAACAACTGTGTAGGCAAAGCACCCAGAAGTACTTTCTCCTTTTTAATTAAATGCAATAAAACCACATAAAAATAGGCTGCTTTCCCAGATCAGCTCTACATTGAATATATGTCATCATCAGTAAGGGAGAAACAGAAAAATCATGTAGATAACAAATAGCTAGAGAGGCACCAAGCCACAGAACACAGTCCTTATGTCCAGGTGGAATTTCCTTGATGTTAATGGGACACTGTATGAGTTATTTGCCAAAATCAAGGCCTTAATAGGAAACAAAGAAATATATACTGCAATGTACATAAAAGTGATGTGTCAAGGCTGTGAATAGCATCTACAAAAAGTAGTTTTCTTTCTTCTTTCACTGAATCACGGAATAGTTTGGGTTGGAAGGGACCTCAGAGATCACCTCTTTCCAACCCCCTTGCCATGGGCAGGGACACCTTCCACTAGATCGAGTTGCTCAAACTCTCATCCAACCTTTTCTTGTGCCTGGATTCTGGCATCAGGTAAAACACTGTCATAAAAGCTCCAGGCTTTTCCAGAAACAGGAAAATAAACGAAGAGGAAACTTGAAAATATGTACAAACAAAATACCTTGTCAAGTGGAAAATATGGCACAGATTCCTCATCCCCATCTTCAATGGGAAGCCCTCCAAACACCACATTCACTGTACTGGTGTAGATCAGCCGAGAGATGTTGTGCTCTTTGCAAGCTGCAGGAACATACAAAGTCAATTACTTTATGGGAAATGAAACAATGTGGAAAAAAAAGGTTTGTATAACCTTATTCTGAGAAACTGTCAAATCTTAAAAGGGAAAATCCTTCCATTCTGTGACTGGTGAGTTGAAATGCAAAGCTTATTTAAAGGGAAGGCATCAGTGTGGATCCAAGTGCTTCACTCTGTGGCACATCCCAGTCTGACACATCACACCCTGTCGTAGAATGGAGCATAAGAAGCAATGACACGTTTCCTCATCTTCTGCCAACAATGTAAAGCATTTGGTAACAAATAGTGTGTGCCAAAAACACCAGCTGGCTTTCTCTAAATGGTTTATGATACTTGATGTGCTCTACTAACACCCAGTGGCACAGTTAGATACGTACCATCAATGATGTATCTTGTTCCATTGATGTTTATGCTTTCAATCTGTTCTTTCTGCCACTAGGAAAAGAAAGAAATTGTGCATTTTTGAATATATAGCAAATTCAATATGGAGGATGTTCTAATGTCCTCAAATAAAGGTAATTAATTTAGTGCTTTGATTATAAAAAAGATCTTTTAGACTGTTGTTTCTGACTTCAAGTAGTCAAATCATTATTTTTAAGCTATGCCTGAATTTTTCTTGTATTTTTGCAGACTAGTCTGCTTGAAGCAAAGAGAATCACAGTGCTTCCAAGAAACATGTCTTGGTATTAGTATGTTAAATATCTGTGTTTCATTAGCACTTCAGTGATGAGTGGCCTCTGCCCAGAGCAATTCCCATTATGCAAATAGCTCTGAGTGAGCTGTTCTATCCGGACAGGGTAATTACTGAAGTTCCTTTTATTAAATAAGGTAAGAAAGGGGGATGTGTGTAACTCTAATCATAAAAATTGTGTCTCAGAGTACATCCTTACAGCTTTTTGCCTTGACTTGAAATACAGTGGTCCTTATAATTTAGACATATAAAATAATGTATAATTTAGTGCAGTTTTTATTCCTCGCAGTGACCTTACACCAAGGAGTTCCTTGTGAAGGTTTAGGGAAGGATCAGGGGTTTGGAGGGAACCAGCCTCTCTTGTCTTTCCTTTTGTCTTTATGCTGTTTCAGAACTCTTCAATGCCATTTCCATCTCAAACACCCTCCCAGGGTGCTGGTGGAGCCTCTGATGGAGAGGAAATCATTCTGCAAGCAGCCTTCTTGCAGGGGGCACTCCCGTTTGCACAGAGCAATCTACTATGGTAGATAAAATCTACCATGCTGTGCTACAGCATCAAGTCTCTCATTCTCATTGTGGGCAGTCACACAGAAAAAAACAGAACTGTTTGGACTCACTTGCTCTTTTCCTGACATTCCATATGAAGCTACATGAAACACACAGTCAGCCTGTTCACAGGCTGCAAATATGGCATAGTAATTCCTGAGGTCTGCCTGTAATACATAAGAAAACATATTTGGACTTGAAATCAAAGCTGCAGGTGAGCATTTGTCATACAGTGGGTTAGCACAGAGGGAATCCATATTATAATGCATATTTAGAATTGTATGGGCTGTACATCCTGGGCCCACCCCAGTGCTTGCTAACAATCATACCTTTCTTTCACAGAACCCAAAGGGCTTTAAAGACATTCATTAAGCATCATAATACTCCTGTATTTTTTCTACAGGTGATTAAACTAAGGCACAGGTGAGGGCAGGGTCCTGAGGAGGCAGGAGCAGAACTGCTCTGTGCTCCACGTTACAGGTTTCACTGCTTTCCTTATTTCAGATATACTAAAATCCCTTCACCAAAATTCCTGTGGGATGTTCACACAGTCAAAAAGGTTATTGGAATTTGAAATAATTTGCAATTAGATATTTGAATTCTCTGAAAACTAGAAAAATGTTGTGGAAAAGGCAAATTAAGTAATTTTAACTGCTGGGAAAATACAATTTATCATACCTGGATACACACCACTCCACTGGGAATTTCCCAAATAGGCTTGTGCATGTCATAGAGAACAACAGAAGCTCCTTTGCTGGCAAGAGCACATCCCAGCTTGTATCCAAAATAGCCGCCACCTCCTGTCACCACAGCTCTCATACTGGTTTTATTCAGTGCTGCAGCATTTCCATTCCACTTGGAGTTTTACAAACATTTCAAATGTCTGTATACTATACTAGAGATAGCATCCTAAAAATAAATAACAAAGGTTGCATGTTTTGGGCTAAGTCTTAATCTGCAAATGGCATCCAGAATAATAAAAGAAAAACTAAACAAAAAAAAATATTTTTGCCTAACACAGAGAATGTGAATTCAAATGTTTTCCACAAATGGGTCAAAATTAGAATAATAGTACAGACTCTAATTTTTTATTAGTAGAAGAGAAACCACTGGCTATGTGAAACAGTGTGTGCTCAGTTTAGTTCATCCTGGTCTGCATCACAACTCAAAGATGGCTGTAGGGACTGGATGTGCTATAGGGATCATACCTGAATTCGAACTCTTGAACTGTCAGGAAAACTCTAGAGGTGAACAAATTGTATTTAAGTTTCTGTGCTTAAAACCAAGCAAAGAGGGCCAGGCAGAACAGCAGCCAAATACAATACCCCCTAGAGCAAAAGAAACCTTCCATATTTCTTCTACTCGTCCACAGTTTATCACAAAGACAGACATCTGAGGGAAGTGGTGTTTCCAGCTCCTAAGTAGGAAAGGAGCTAGTAGCTGAGCATAAACTAAGAATACACCCTGTAGTTCCCACTGGCAGTGATGGAGTTGAGAGAGATGAGTGTTTCAGGAGACAAGAGGAATGCCTGATCCTTACTTTATAATTTTAGAAGGTGTATCAGAGAACAAGGCTATCAAATCCCTCGCTTTTGAGGGGAACTTGAATAAAATAGCTGCTCTGAAAGAAAGGGTCGATGAGTGCACTAAGAAAAAGTAACAGCGAATCACTTATTTCCCGAGCATGGAGGTTCTTGCCCATCTATGGGTTCATCACTGCCAGTCGGGGCATTTCAGAGGCTGTGGCTGCCGACTCCCCCCGTCACCCACATCCCTGCCCTGGCCGCGATTAAACATTCAAAGCCACCCGGGCCCCGCCGGGACTCTCTGCATCTCACTTGCGAATGGCCCGGGGGCCGCAGCGCCGGCACCGGTGCTCCGAGGGTCGGCGGCCCCGCGCCCTCAGCGCGGCCTCGGGCCGGGGCCGTTGGGGCCGTTGCCGCCCCAGGAGCCCTCGCCGGTGCCGGGGGAGCCCTCACCGGTGCCGGGGGAACTCCCGCCGCTCCCGGCTGGTGTCCGGCCCGGGACCAGCCCTGCCGGCCCCACGCACCGCCCGGAGCGACTCCCGGGGGGGGGCCGACCCACGGCCCGACAGCCCTCGGGCTCCTCAGGGTCCCCCTCATCCCGCAGCATCTCTGGCATCCCACAGCACCCCCGCGCTCCCAAAGGCCCCCTGGGGTCCCACCGCACCCCTGGGCCCCGCTCACCTGGGCAGCATCTTTGGGATTGCACAACCTCCCTGAGATTCTGCTCATCCCACAGCACTCCCCTGGGATTCTGCTCGTCCCCCAGCACCCTGGGGTGGCTCTTACCTCCGACTGTCTTCACTCGCATCCTGTTGGCAGTGACGCCTCCGTCCACACTGAGACACCTGTTGAACGGGTTGTTGAGGAAAAAAAAAGGAGCACCTCCTCCTTAGCGGTTGGACAGTTGGTGGCAGGACATGGCTCAGAGAGGTGCAGACCATCAAAGACACCTTTGAAACAGCAGGAATTCCCAAGGAGGAGGGTATAATCATAAACAAATAGGCACTGACTAAGGGCCTTGACCACCTGAGCTGGCAGTGGGTCGCTGTGGTCATTCGAGCCTGGGAGGATGGGAAATGGGTCAGGAGCTGCAGAATTTGAGTTACCCATTCCAGGCAAAAATTAAGCTTTGAACACGTTTACCTCTTCTATTACAGCTGCGCTGTGTCTGAACATTCATATTAAATTTTAATCATTTAAAGACACATTGCAGTTTTGTTAGAGCAGGAGTAACTCAAGTAAGAGCCAGCACATGTAGCTCAGGCAGTACAATCCACCCAATAAGCAACAAATGTAAGTCTTAAGAAGGGGGAAAGGAGAGAGGTTGGATTCTCCCTCATGTCTTGGTGCTTGGTTTGCCTGCTCACCCCCAAATGGCAATTCCCTGAAGGCACAGCGTGTGCCAGCGCTGGTACAGGGGTGAGGATAACATGACTCCAGCAGGAACACCTTGCTGAACTCCAAGATCTTAAGTATCCTTCCTCCCCCTTCCCAGAAGCTCTTTAAAAACAGTATTTGGTTCAGTTATTATTTATTATTGCTTTGAATGTACATTATTTGATTTACAAACACACATAATATTATTTATTACATTTTTACAAAGCTTTTGAACAATAAAATTATTTTTATATAAATACGATTTTCAGTCCTCTCACCACCTGTTTTTTATAAATATTTACTTTCCATATTTTTGTCCTATTTCCCAGGTCTCCATAATTCCTCAGACTTACAGACAGTAGCTGTAGCAGCAGCTTCATCAGAGGAGTTGTTTAGTCACTCTTTTCTTCACCGGAGCTGCTGGACTTGTGGCAGCACTGCAGTCCTACAATGGTTCCTCTTCTTCCAGCTTCTCACCCTCCTGAGTTATCATTTTTAGAAAATCCCTCTCAGCATGAAGCAATCAATTAATGAAGATTCATTAACACTATTCCTGCACCTGTTAGTGGTGAACGCCTTTGATTTGTGACACTGTTGTTCCTGGGGAACATTTCCTGCCATGTTTTCACTTTTGTGATTGTTTTTTGCTTGTTGTTTGTTTTTTTTTTCTTTCTTAAGGAGGTCAGAGAGGTGTCACCATAGTAATAACAATAACAAAATCCATGGTGGCTGAGGAATGTACTGTGACCAGATCATTAATACTCAGAAATAAAACGAGGTTTTCTGGAACAGGTGGGGAGTTACTTGATTTTAGAAAAAAGAAAGAATGATCAAACTTAACATAATGCCAAAAACAAACACCATTTTAAGGAATGTGTGATCTTCTTGGCAAGTAGGTCTTGTTTTGAGATAATGATCCACAGAATCAGCAAATGAGAATTTCTTTGGTTTGTAACCAAGTTGATTTCGTGCCTTGTCTATTCGGAACGTGTGAGTTACAGTAACGTTCCACACCTGAAACCCAAAAGGACAGTGATGGAAGTGACTTTAACATCAGATTTTCTACAACTTGGATGAAAATACATTGACAATGATATTACAATGGAAACAGAACAGCAAACAGAACTCTACTGCAGAGAATCCTGTCTGCATCCAAAGGGCATATCACAGACTTCACGAGAGTTTTGGTCAGAAATATATAAACATTCTCTCTTTTTATGTATATTTACCTCATTCCTTGTCAAGAAAGGTGTAAAGCTAAAAACTGGCTTTAGTATCAGGTGCAGATATTCCATCACAGTGGCTGTGAAACACAAAGTTACTTAATGAGACAGATGGCTGGATAACAATAAACTGAGACAATGCTGACATTGCACATCCTGTAATTCCTACTGATATCAGAGGATGCAATTAGGGTGGCAGAAGGCAGGGTTTAACTTATAAAGTACATGATTGACTCGGTTTATGAATAGCCTTTAAAATTTATCTAGTAATTAGTTCCAAATGGCACAAGGGATTATTATTTATTGGAATAATATTAAGTTACATAATTCCTACAGTTTGAGTCCCATCATTTTATAAAACCACAATGGAGCTTTCTAGGAATAAAAAAAAAAAAATACAGCCCACAGTAATTAAGAATGTATTTTATTTCTTTTACCTGCTATATGAACCAGGAGAACGGGAATATGTATCCAGGGTTTCCTGTAGCCTAATTTTTCAAACTAGAAAGGGTATAAAAGGAAAGAATAAGAGAGAGCTTGTACCAAATTGAGCACGTCATGAAGCATGAAAATGGAAGGGAAAAAAAAGGAATGTTGATAAAACATGTATCTAAAATTTTTTCCAGCTAGTCTTCCTATCAATACTGGTAGTAAGAAATGCAATTGAAACCCACTACTCATTCTTTGGTGCCCACCTCCCACCCTTCAACTGCAATTGGATAGTAAAGGGGGAACAAGGCTTTTCCAAGGGGCAAGTGACCCAGGCTGGAATCCTTCCCTACAGTTAAATACAGGCCCATTGTTCTACTGCAGTAATTTTCCCAGAGGAATTCTCTGTGTTGGCATTGCAGGATTAAAACTTTGGCATGCTCCTGAAATCCCAGCTTGGTGTTTAGGAAAATATAATGTTGCCTCTTTTTAGCTTCTAAGATAAGATTCTGAATGGGCTTCCCTTCTGTGCTGCAGTTGATGGCAGGACAGAGATCAGCAATGACCCTGAGAAACCTGCCAGATGCCCGTGGCAGAGCTTGCCCTGCACTGTGAGTTTGCTCCACAGAAATGCTGCTGCTCTGCAGCAGGTTCTGTACCTCTTGGCTAAATTATCTCAAAACAGTAAGGCCAAATTCCACAGTTATGCATTGCCAAAACTTCCCTGAAAGCCAGTGGAACTTTGGGACATGCAGGGAGAACAGGACTGAGTTTGATGTTAGGTCATTCAGTAATTAATGTGCCCTGCACTTCCTTTAGTTTGTATGGTTTTTAGCCAGCAGTAGGGCCAGAGCCTGTGAGGTGCCTCCGAGCTGAACACGTACCAAGGGCACGATCCACTCAGAGAAAATCACATTTTCACCATCGTGGATGTAATATGCCTGACCACTCTGTTAAAGAAGCAGAGAAAAACAGTTAGAAAAACACTATACATAGGATGGCATTCCTTTCTCTCTCATACCTACCCATGTCTTGGTTTTGTGAGTAGCACACGGCACGAACACAGCGAATGTACACAGAGCAGCTCAGCAAACTGCCTGCACTGCACTTCACTGTGCTCTCAAACACAGTTTTGGGTAACCCCATGTATGATGGTGAATATATTATGGCAGTTAAAAATACTGTTTCCTCCAATAAACCAGGAAATTATATATTTTCAAACCAGAAAAAAACATGAGCCAAATGTGTTTGCATTTGCATTGTCCACGTGTTTCTGGAGCCACACACTGTTTTCGAGAATTTAGCATATGACTTTTTGGAGACCCTTTGATCTCAAAGTATCAAAAATTAAACCTGTTTGAGAGCTAAAGCTACTGGGACACAGTTGTTATATTGTTTACTTACAGCTACATAACCCTTCTCAGAGGTGAGAGCCTCAGCAGCCAGTAAGTGAGCTTGTACTAGATTTCCTATGTGAACCCAGTTCATCTGAACTTCGTGATTCCCAAACTTGAAGTTAAAAAGTCTCCGCTGGATGTTTATCTGTAGAAACAAAAACATGTGATAACTATGTTATTCCTTTATTATGCAGTACAACAGTCATTTTATCTCAGCCCAAATACTCAGAGTTTGCTGTATTTGTGTACAATTACAGCACAAGAAATATATCACAAGGAAAAAAAAACCTAGTTGGTGGTTTCATGAATCAAACACTGTTACACTGATATGCAGTGGCAAAATGTGGTGACATTAGAGTGTTTAGCAGAAACTAAAGTGCATATTTAGAAGTCAACATTTCCATTAAATGATCAGGGATGCAAACCTATTTCTTCTACCACAGCATTTCAGCCTTGCATTTTTAAATTTTCACTGCAACATGATCCTGGCCGCGTCTGCAGTGCTCAGTCTGTGCTGTTTGTTACTCTGCGTCACATCCCCTGTCACCCAGCTTTCACAACAGCCTTCCTGGAGCAATGGTTAAGAACTGCAATCAAGGTACTTCCACTTGTTTTATGCCCTTACAACTACTTGTGGTGTCCTCCAGAGCTGACTACAAAACACATACGGCTACTCGTGGCAGGTGCCGCTGCTCTTCGGGTCCGTAGATGCCCGGGGGGCGAAGCACACACGTGTGGAGCTTGTCCCCTCCTGGGAGAGAGAACAACAGGGGACCTTCAGACAGCTTGGATATCAACACATGGCTGACATATATTGTCTGAATCTTACACTATCAAAATAAAGGCTCAGTCTGACCATTCTGTGTGATTCGGCTGCCTGGGAACTTGATTTCATTTCCCTATAAAATTGAATTCAGTAGCTGTGAAAGGCCTGAGCTTGAGAGCCTGAAAAGCCAAATCCCACAGAAGAGTTTGATTAGGAACAAGGCAAATCAAGCCTTCCTCCTTGTTGTTTGGCTTTTGCTGTTTATTACAGAGATAAGTTTACAACTTATATTTGTCCATCCCTGCAGGCACATGCAACACTGGGAGCAGATCATTCCATTTGCTACATCCAGACACCTGGCTTGCTTGCAGCTCAGGGGCACCACAAAGGAATAGAAGAGGTCTCCTAAACAGAGGCTTTCAGATGAGTTTGAATATTTTAAATAAAAATGAATAACTTTGACCTGTGAATCACTCAGCAGACCCCTCTGACCCCTGAGAACAGGCACAATGACACCTTTTATCTGGCCAAGAGTAACAGGGGGTAGGGATTTGCTCAGGAGTTAATCAAGGATGCTAAAATTGAATCCCCACCTAAATTATGTTTGCCAACTTTGCAGTTAAGAGAAATCAACAGGAACAGCAAAATATGTATCTAAAAATTTCCCTTGCCATGTACAGACAGATTTTTAGCCACAACTATTCCTGCAGGTGCAACTTTGGAAGTCACCTGATACTGCCAATCTGTTAAAGAAACTGCTGCTATTCCTGCCAGATACCTGCAACAAAATAAATCCTCACTTCAGTTAAAATCCTCTACTTATTGATAAATGAGTAAACAAAACCCATTAGCACTACTAATGATAGGAAAACCACAAATGCTTTATACGTACCTTTGAGTAAAGTTCCATTAGCAGCAAGAACCATTTGGTCTGCAATTGCCTTGGTTCTAGAATAATGATTAAATTGCTATAAAGAAAGGCAGAATACAATCATTTAAACCACATTATTGCATCTGTAAAGGCAAACTTACTGGTTTTGACTGATAACATTTCAATCTAGCCAGCTCCTGGATATCAGCTGAGCAAAACATGATTAGAAATAACAACAAGATTTAGCAAATATATACTTTGTTTATGACAAAAAACTTATCAGAGTTATATTTTAGAGGCACAAATTTAGCTTCAGAGTGAATTTAAGTACACTAGTACTTACTTAACTCACTTTTTATGCTGGATGTACTGAAAAGATTACTCCCAAGCCAAATGTTCTGGTGGGACAGATGTTTTTTCAAATTATCCTTTTTGAATTGAAAACAGTTTTATAAAACCAGTAAGTTAAATATAAAATTAAAAATTCAGACTTTCCAAAAAACATTTCCATTTCTTATTGAAGTTATTTGGGAAATTATAAATCATTCTCTCCCAAATAGTACCTTTCAGTGTGAACTTCAAAAATTGCACCCAAGTGTATTTAAACAATAGGACTCTGGACACAGTTGGCACATGCTGGTTTAGTGATTTAGTCCACACAAGACTAGTTATCTGTTGAATTCTGTATTGCCAGATTTTATATTGGAAAATATATACCACGGAAAATTCCAAAAGCCATTATGATTTGATTATTTCTTATTGATCGTGGGTCAACTTACATTAATGAAAAATAATTTAATGGAATTTGATGTGATCTACAGTAAAACAGCTTCTGCCCTCAGAGCAGCCTCACACAGTCTGTCCTTTCAAGCACAGTAAATCCACACCATCACATGAACAACAGACCTTTTCCAGTGGAAAATACGGCACAGTTTCTTCATCTCCTTCTTCAATAGGATTCCCTCCACACACCACATTCACTGTGCTGGTGTATATCAGTCTGGGGATATTTCTTTGTTTGCAGACTACGATGATAGACAAAAGAAATTATTTTATAACAAAAATAAAGAGTGAGAAATAACACATGAACTGGCAGCTTCTCTTTTTGAAAGCAAACATCACGCTTACAGCAAAAAAGGGAATATTTTAATTTTAACACTATCATTTAATATAGCATTGTCTTTCATCCAGATGGAATTTTTCATCCCAAATATCTGCTATGAAAATATTACATGTGGTGGTCACCAGAAGTTTTATGATTAGGTAACTAATCATATCACCACTGGATTTCAGTCACCAGCTGGACAGAGGAATCTTTGTGGGGAAAAAATTCCTCCTTCAGAAGCATTTCTTAAAACATGTTCACTTTACAAATGGAATAAAAAGGACATGAGTAAGAGCATTTGTTGTGGTATAGCACTGCCAGTGTATAATCAGTAGTGCTTTAAATGCAAATGAAATTAATGTTATTTACAAAACAAAGCCTTAATTATAGATTCCAGTTGTGTTATTATAGCTAAATTCTGCAAACTTGAATAACATAAATTTCCTCTTCATTTAACAATACTTCTAAAGTTTAAGTGAATTAATATTCAAAGTCAGGAATTTTTAGAATTTGGAGAGCTGTCTGTCCAGCTGGGTCATTGGCTCCTTTTGAAAATAACGAATAAAATCATTGTGTTGTAAATCCTTGGAACCAAACAGAATACTAACATCTATTATTAAAATGTAGATGAACAGGTTCATGCTTCTCGCAGACTCTTGCTTTGCTGGGAGCCTACGGAAATTTGCCATGACATGTTTCTGTGAGTCTGGAGGTTGGGGTAGGAAAAGGGGAATATGTGGGAACCTCTTCCCTCTAACTCATGTAGAATTTTACTTGCCTACTATTCCATTTTGCTTTTTTTTTTCGGTAATAACACACAGGCAGCATGAAACTTGGTCTAAATAAAAACTGTTTTTGCCCTTTTTGCTTTTTGATTATTTTTTTTGGCCATTTGGTTTTTGAGGGAAAGGCAAGGAGAAAGTAGCTTTGGTATTTACAATACACTTAGGTTTGAATCAGATGCAAAGAAAGAAAAGTGAGGTACCTACCATCAATTATTATTTTTGTGCCTCCAACATTTATGGATTCAATCTGATCTTTCTTTTGAAGCTGGAAATAGAGTTTGCACAAGATTTGATTCATGGAACAAGTCACATTCACAATATGATTGTTACAATTGCCAGATGTAGAACAGCTGAGGCCTTTTTGTGATGTGTTACAGTTCTCTGTCTGTCTGACAGGGATCTCTGGCAGTTCTCATTTTGCTAGTCTTGTTCAGTTGAAAAATGAAAGATAAAATGCATCTAAAATGAAATTATAATGCTTCAACATTTTGTCACCTCCTCAGACAATCCATGATACAGAAACAAAAATTACAGGTGGGGGTTATGCTCCCTGAAAGCTTCCACAAAGTCTTGTTCCAGTGCAATCTGTCTTGTTTCTAGAAATAAATGAGTAGTTTCATGACTTTTTTGATAACATAAAAAAAAAAAAGGATAAGCCTTCTTCTCCAAGATCTTGAAACTATGATCTCATTTTTCTAAAATATTTTGTAGTACATTAGGTTTATGCTTTGACATTTATTATTTAAGGAATACCTCCCTTGTTGCCTGTATTCATGACTTGACCTTTCTAACCAGCTTCTGTCTGACATAAATATCATAGAATTACATTCTTTGCTACATGCAGACAGTTCTTTCTTTCTCAAAAATAACAACAGAAAACATTGGGAAAATGGTACTTGCTTGTTCTAATCCTGACATTCCACATGCAGCCACGTGAAAAACACAGTCAACCCCTTCACATGCCTTGAACACTGCATCATAGTCCCTCACATCCCCCTGGAAAATGAGAGAAGAATGAGTTTTTGACAGGTAGAGCTGCTTACATTCTCTATAGAATTACATCAATTATGGCTATTAATGAAAACCTAAAGATGTTTAGATCTATTTTTCACAGTATTTAACTGACATTAAAAAACCCCACTATAAACAGGGTGAAAAATCCGTGACTAAGAATTTTGTCAGTGTTTTGTTGCAAAGCAAACACGACTCTTGTTGGCTTTGATTATAATGTGTATTTTCACCCTGAGTCCTGCAGCCTGGCAGAACTTGTCTGACTTGAATGGGAGCAGCACATGCTCCAGTGCTGGAGAATGAAGCCCCAGGGACAACAAACCACAGCAGGAAGGGTTCAGCTGTTTGCCAGGGAATCACCAAATAAGAGAACCCCTTTTTTATCACCCTGGGATGGGATTTGTGCCGTCTTCACAAATGTCTCTGTCCATCTAAGGTTTATTTTAGGTGCACTGTGTGATACCTTTAATTACAGTTTTGTACAAGATTTTAAAAAGCAGAACACACTATATGCATTGAATATTTTATTAGTGTACAGTAGTGTATTGTAATCACACTTATGAAATCCTATATATCACTGAACCCACACTGTATCCAATATCAAATGTTATGCTGGGGTTAGAACACTATATTGCATTTTTTATACCAGGTAATACTATATTAATAATACTCCACATATATACAGATATTAATAAAAATATTATACTTTTATTTTCAGAATATAATATTTCAAAATATTAAATATTAGTTTACTGTAATGAACTTGATAGAATAATCTCCAAAGAAACAGTTGGAGGTAACATTAAGAGCTAATCTACCAATCTTTAACTCTCAACTCTTTTCTTCTGAGGTTGGTAAAGTGTTTCACAAATACAGTTGACTTACACTTCCCACCCTTTACCCAGTGCTAAAGCAGCTAATGAGGATAAACAATATTAACAATCCCCAAATCACTGATCAAGGCTCAGATCTCTGAAGTGATTCATTACTTTATTTACTAGGACTCCATAGTTCCATTTTCCAGGTAACTCACCTATACTTTGTAATATTTAGTTTTTTTAAAATTGAATTATAAAAAAACCCTATTGTAGAAGATCATTTGTGAGATCTTGAGTCTCCTTTAGAAGATGTAAATTGCCATCACTCCACCAATTTGAATTGTTAAGAATCAAAACCTAATAAATGAGTGTCCTGGGAAAGTATGAACAGGGCAACGATATGTGACACTTTCCCCCTGAATACTCTTCTGGTCTCTTAAGTATTTTCATTCAGAAGATTTCTTGAGCCTAATTGAGTTTACCTATTTAGTCATCTCCAAAGGAAGTAAATTTTTGGTGAGGCTTTGCACATGCCTTTTACCCACTGCATGAAAAACAACGTCCCTTTGTACTGAACTGACTCCTCATTTCCCCTGGTGGCCTTTCCTCCCTGTTCCAGGAAGGACAGTGAGCAGTCAATCCCTATCCATGTCAATGCCACTCGCTTTGTAGAGCTCTCCTGCTCCCAAGGCACCTCTTTCCCAGACTGGAAATCCTGGTTTCCTCAATCATTCTGTATTTGTGAACACTTTTATTGCCTTGTCTCTCACCTTTTCCTTGAAATAATTCCCTGAGCAGTAACTTTGTCACTCCATTGTTTCAGGGGGGTGAGCTACGAGTGTGGGGGGCACCTCCCTCACAGGACTGCAGAAGGTCAGTGGGGACACAGACACTCCACTGGACTCTGTTTGCCATCTCTTCATCAGTTACTTATGCATGTGAGCACCTTCTACCACAACTTCTTGTCCTCACAGGCTTTTCAGTAAATGTTTTTTAAATCCTTAAGAGGAAGCCTTATTGTGCACACAAGCAGGATAACGTTATTTCACTGTTGTTAAAGACGCGATTTCAACGTACCTCGAAAAAATCGGCTCCGTTGGGAATCTCCCACTTAGGTTTCCGTACATCAAACAGGACGACAGCAATCCCTGACCTAACCAGGGCACAGCCCAGATTGTATCCCAGGTAGCCTCCGCCTCCTGTCACCATGGTCCTTGTGCTCCTGTTCCCCAGCAGCCCAGCAGGCTCCTTCCCTTGGCTCTCACATTCCTGGCTGCTGGGGAGCTCCGCTGGGGATCCTTCTGGCATCACGACTGCAACAGAGAAGATCTCGTGGAAATTCCTGCACAGTGCTCTGAGACCTGGGTAATTTCAGTGACTTTCACGTTACAATGTCCCTTTTGGGACTGTTCTATTTGTATTATCCTAACATGTTTAAAATGTATACAGTAATAATTTTGGGGATGGGCCTTCTATGTACAATGAGTAACGAGTCTGAATACTTTTATATTCCAAGATACAGTTTTTTCCTCATACCCAGAAGTTTCATATTATATAGAAATAAAGAGACTTTGGAGCCATTATAATGACCTAACCTTAACAGGTATGATTACATTTTCAAAAGCTTGGTTTAATCAAACATTTTATTCTTGAAAACTCACTGATTTCCAATATATTAATGCCAAGTAGATGCCACCCTACTAGTCAGGAAAATAAACCAACACATTAGATAAGGATATAAGAAAGGATGCATTCTACTTTTAAAATTCACTTTATTTCACATTTGGGTCACAGTTCTTCAGCAATGATAAAAATTTGTTTCTATTTTAAGCTTCTCTGGTTACACTAAAAACATTTAGTTTTCTGTCCAGTTCTCACTAACCTGTCCATATTGTTCTCATTAGGGCATTTATATAAAGCTAAACTAATGTGAAAAATAAGTGTAAAATGCAAGCTCCTTATGTTGAAAAATATCCTGACAGTTCAAAAATAAAAAAGAATGCATGTTTCCAAACAAAATTTAAATCAGAACTAATATAACAAAACTAAACCAAGTATGCTCTCCTGTCCAAGCAAGGAAACATAAATTTACATCTCTAGATTGTGCAGTAGTCTTAAGCCATATAAAGCTCTTGGTCTTCTGAGAAAAAGCATCTTTTTATACACTATAAAGAGAACTGAAGTCAAGCTTATCACAAATACCACAAAAAGACATTTGAAAAATGGTATATATTTGAATACTTGTAATTAATACCTCCTTAAATTTTAAATAAGACAGAGGTTGTACAAAAAAAGTTTAAAGATTTTTTTTTCTAGAAATCTCTTTCTTAAAAAGCACTAATGGCATTAATATATTAATCTGCCTCATGGAATTAGGAAACTGTTATCAAATTTTGAACATAAACAATTTTCTTTAAGAAAATACTTCTTTCCAGGTAGGTAATTTTTTTTCCTCTGAATTTACAGGAGCTATTCTGATTTATTCATGTATTCTGCATGAGGAGCACAGTTACATCTCAGGCAGTGCATGCAGTGTGAGTTGCTCTTACCTCCCCTGCTGTCATTTCAAATATTAGAAATGCACAAATTACTTCCCATAAAAAGTTAGAGTCAAACATGTCAGGTTTTTAAAATTAGCTAAAGAAGTAGTAAGTACCCTTGGTAGAATGCTGGCTGTCAGCTGTCCCAGTCCTTCCTGGCCAGGTGAGATGGGGAGAGGTCTCTTTGCTGGACAATTTGTAACTCCAGGGCATCAGGTGCTCTCAGCACAGAGATGTTCACGTGTGCTCAGGCCCTTTTGCTGTTCCTGCTTCTTTGTAGCTGGTGGCTGGGCTGTGAGCCAAAAAAGGGCAGGGCTTAATTTGTACATAATTTACGTTCCTTTTTGGGAAAAAAATAGAATATTTTCTCCACATCAGACCTTCTTACTGTTACCTGGTAAAAGTATAAGATAGTAGGTGACACAAATACACTATTGGTACCAGCAGTCTGTAGATAAACTGTACTAGAGAAGAAACAAAACTCCAGTTTGGCAGTGGTACCCAGCACTTCCATCCTGACTCTTCTATCTTCATCCCCAACCCAATTTTGTATTTGCAGAGAGGCTTAACTGTAGGCACAAGGGTTGTTCTCTGGCTTCCAAGATGAATGAAGGCAGTAAATTAACTCATTGACAACACAACAGGGAAAGGTGACTTACTGTTAAATAATACATTTTAAATTAATGATAATTAATTAAATGATTAACAATTATAGACATTGATCCTAAGATTTTAAAGCCCTTTAAAAACAAATATCCTTTTACAAATTGAACAATGAGAAATCGAAGCCAACATTTTCAAAAGGGTGTGTCTAAAATGAAGTCTTAAAGCAGTAGTTAAGATGCTAAAGAAACACTCCCACATCTAAATATAAATGACTACAATTTTCAATGTTTGCATGTTAGAAATATCTCAAGTTCACAGGTGGTCTTGCAATTTAAATGTATTTTAATGTTCATGTGCTGACAAGAACTCAAACTGACACCTAGACAAGTATATTTTAGCATAACATATATGTTCTTAAGTCCCTGTAGCTGGCATTAGAAACAGAAACTTTGAGCCTGTGACACTAATCTGCACTTCTTGGGTTGCTGGATGAGGGACAAATCCAGCTCAGAGTAAAACCCCAAACCCACCAAATTCCCTGTTTTGAGCTGTCCACAGCACTGAGAGCTTTTACCATTTAATGCAAGAAATAAAGTGCCCATTCTACCCTTGAACTACTCCAGAACTCCTCCACAAGTCAGAGCAGCTGGTCAGCTTATTCATGGATATCAATCCCTCATTTCTTGGTGAAATTCAACAAAGAGTATTTTAACTTGGCTTTGGTTGCACCAGAAGGGGACACCTCAGAGGAGCTTTCAGAACTGGTATTTTGTATTCTCTTAACTTCAGTGAAGAGAGGTGGCCACATTTTATTCAGTGCATCATTTTAAGTATTTTTGAAAGAAACAGAAGCTAAAGTTACAAGGAGAAAAGCTGCTGCATTAAGATTTGAGCTTGCTTTTTGAATCACAACTCTAGACTGCCCTTTTCTACTTTTTCTCCTATAACCAGTCCCAGTTCATGCAGGCACACAGAAAAAAAAAACCATGCAGTACTTGTAGGAGATGGCTGTATAAAACACAACAGGAAGGTGTCAGAGAGTTTGTCTTACACAAGTTCATTTCAAATTACATGGTGACAGATGCAGGTCTGAATTGAGTAAGAAGGACTTGGCCTAAAACAGACAGGAGAGTGTCTGTCTCCAGCCTACAAAGTCTTGTCCCTGGGCTGGTTCTGTGGGCAGTGCTGGGTCACAGAGAGGTACCAGACAGATGTGTGAGACCAGAGCTTTGTCCCTTCCACTCAGTAGGTCCCATTAACTCCATAGCTCTGCATTTCCAGGCCACAGAACAGGAGCAGTGCTCCAGCTCTGAGGCAACAGGAACCTGAAGGAGGGTTTTTAATTGTGTGGAAGATACTGTGCAGAAAGGAGCCTTTAACAGAGACGTACCAAAGCGTGCAAAGCTCGGCAGAGGTGTGAGCTGAGGTGACAGCTGGATGTTTGACATGAGTCACAGGCAGGATGGGGTGTTCTGCAGGGCCCAAGGGCAGGGGGATAGCAGAAAAGCTTCAGAAACTAAGCTCTCAAAGCTACTTAAGCATAGGATTTTGCTGAAATAACTGTAGCATAAAAATATTCTCTCTTCATTTGACTTATTAAAAATTCTATATCTAAGCCCTAAATTAGCAGAGTTGTTCAAGCTCATCATGTGTTTGAACACCTCCTTGTGCACTTGTTCACATCCAGATGCCCCATCACATGTACTGACACAATCTCTGAACTCAGAGTGGTGAGACTTGTTTGGACAGTGCACCACATCACTGATCCCCTCTGCAACCCCAGAGAAGTCTGGACAGATCTGTTGAGTACTTGTGACTAAATGTACTAATCCCTTTGTGACTACAAAAACAATCACCCTCATAACAAGGGCTGAGTCTAAACCAACAGAGAGTTGAGAGTAGGGAAGTGTCAATGGTGAGGGAATCACACTTTCTGTGAGAGAAGACCGAAAATGTTAAAAAGCATTTAAATCAGAAGGTCTTGCAATGTTAATGGAAAAAAGGGAAAAGAATGAAACTGCCCTCTAATTATGTCTTGCTGTGCTTAAAAGTTTTGGTCAAAAAGATAAATCATGGTATCTGAATTAAAGGAAACCTAATATTTATTTTTCATATAACCCAATGCTAAACAGTGGTACCTATCAAATATTTCTAAGGCATGACATCATCCTTAAAAAAGGTTTCCCAATTAATGCAATAACAGATGTAATTTAATACCCAAAGTATTATGATAATGTAACATTCTTCACATTCCTTGCTAAGTTAGAAGGGTAAGACACAGAGGCAAAGCAACTCACCCATTTCATGCTCTAAGTCCAGACCAGAAGGGAAAAGAAGATGCAGATCCTTATTCCAAGCTGCAAAGCTGAGAGATCAGGTTCTTCTTCTTAAATCCCTCCATTCTTCATTAACATACATAAACAGTCTCTATTCTTTCCTTTTTCCTGTTTCTTTGTGTATTTGAGTTACAATTCTGCATATTTCACTATTTCCTCATGGAAGGAATAAAGCACACATAAATAGAGCCTTGGAATGTGTCATATAAAATGCTTTTCCCATGACTTTGTTCTCATTTCCTTTGCATTCGTGGCTGCTTTGCATGTTACACAGATTGATTTACAGGTCAAATGAAATGATAACTGTGAGCCTGCATTGCCAAGTCAGGATGGAATTACAGGAAGAAACAAAACAACTTCTCACAGCAGCAGTGAACATCCCGTTATCAGCTCTTAGATCTTGTTAAAAAAAAGGCAACAGTTTACACAATATTTGAAGAGAAAGAATACAAATGCATCATAAATAAAAATACTGCATTAAATTGTACTGAATAAAGGCAGGTTTCTATACAATTAGCAGGGATCACAGCTTGGCTTCTTACACACAGGAATCACAGAGAAAACAAGCCACAGGAATAAACTATATGGATGCAGGTTTTAAAAGGACTATAAGACCAATTCCAATAGGTTTCCTCTTAATTCAAAGGTTTTCTAATGGTTGTTGCACTAGAGAGAAGTACAGATGAACATTACTATTTTATGGTTTGCTTTCATCCCAAAAACCACTGGAGGAGTTCTGAGGGCATGGGAGGTGGCTTAGGGTGGACAGAAGAGGAGGATGTTTTGCACTGTGCCCACTGGGTATCATTTAAAACCTTGGCATAACTTCTACCAGGTGTCATTTGCAAAATTCCATTCACCTCTATTGTTGTTATTAACCCAGAAATCATAACAAAAGCTGTAGAACTTTCCCAGTAGGAAAGAAAAAAGGAGAAACCCTCTAGAAGAGATTAGGTTTGTTATTTGCTAGTTGTTTAGAAAGAGCCTTGGTACCACATTAAACGTGGCCATGGTGACAGAGGCAGCCCAATAGTACTGAAAGGATGTAAATTTGTGGCTTACAAGGTCAGCCTAAACTACCTATCGAATTCTGGGTAGAATTTAAGATTCTAACTGATGAAGTCTCACACGATATGAGTCAGAGATTACCTGTGTCCTCATACAGTAGTTCCACCAATGCATTCACTATAGTTACCTAAACCCTAGATTATCATTATTGTAACAGAGACAGGGATGGAATAAGGTGCTTTCTGATGCTGGCAGGTTTCTGGAATTGAGTTTTCCCTTCTTCCTCTCTCTGTCTTATTTATTTATTTAAACTAATCCATAAGCAAACACCTCATATGCATCTGTTCGAGATGGTTTCTCAGAGGACTGAGGTTCAATGGAATGAAAAGCATTCTATATACATCTGACTGAGATGCTTTACAACAATTAATGAAAATTCCTGTGACTTAGTTCTATTAACACATTTGGGTGCCTAAAGTCTTGGAACTTTGTGGTTACAGATATGTGCTCACAGTAGGCAACATGCTAATACAGCACAGAGCAATTCTTCCTGAACAGAATTCCAAAGGACACAACACTCACTGCTGTTACCTTCCTTTGGAGCAGAATCAATTTCTGGGGTTGACTCAAATTCAGGCATATTTAGAAGGAGGAATTTGTTACTATGCCAAGCTGTCCCACCCTTCTTCTGGAAGCTGTTGTCCCCTGAAGCACAACAAAGGAGTTTCTGAACTGCCAGTCCATACTAAGGTTTTATGAGCATGTGCACCAGTTCAATGTAGCACAGGAGCTGGAAACTGTAAATTATGGCAGTAGATGAGCTGTTCCACATGGAAGTTACCCACTCCTGCTGTGAGAACAGCACTCCTCTCATAGGGGAAGCACACATACTTTGAGGTGGCAGCTGGTTTAGCCATTTGTCTTTAATTCACTGTACGCAAATCAACATATTCAGTGAGTCACAGCAATGACATGACTTACAAACGAGCTGGCAGAAAAATATGCATCTTGGTCAATTATAAAACTCCTCTTTTATTATGTCTTGAATACAGTGAATTGCATTCCAGGAAGCATAAAGCAGGAAAGCAAGTGACATAAACCTGACAGACCGACACTGGAGTCACTCACAGAGCACTCCATTACTCAGATCGTCCCAAATGAACCATCTCCTTAAAATGTGTTCCTGGCTCAGTAGCCCTCAGATTGATGGAAGCAGGTAGGATGGGAGTTTCCAGGTGGGTAATAAGAAGGAGACAGGATCTGTATTTTAAGGAAGCAGCTGCTGTGAGTGGGTAGCAGGGCTGACCAGTCTCCAAGACAACAAGGCTTTGGCTGCACAGCCTGAACACAGGCACGAAAGAAGTGAACCTGGATGGGGTGTAATGGCTAAATATTGACTTTTATAGCTTCTGGAGTTACACAGATTCTAACCAAAGAGAAGATTCCTCAGTTCCTAACACCTGCTTTAAGTGTGAGAGCTCAAGAGAACCAGAGACACGTGCTCTGCTCTGCCCACAGAAACAACCAGTCTGAGCCAAAACAAACAGTTGAGTGATGAGTACGAGTGTAGGCTGCCACAACTCAGGATTACACAGATCCACTGGCAATCAGCCCATGTAAATGGAATTGTTTTGAATGAGTAAAACATCTGAACACCAAGTATTACACAGAGGGGAAAAAAGGATATAAAATGAGAGGTTTGACAATTGTAATTTAACAGAACCCACTGAAATTGGACATGTGCATGACAATCTTCCTTCACACAGAGCCTCTGAGATCACTTACCACACCTGCACAGGTATATTTCCTTTTAAGTTCTTTGAAAGGACCTTTGTAAGAATATCAGAATCTATGCCACAGTACTGTGACATTTCTCAAATCGTCCAAGGAACATATAAGAAACCCTTCCTGGCAACACAGAACACTCATCCTTCCTACCTGGATTTACTGTTTTAACATTTCTTAGTACAAATCCACTTATTTTATCAGTGATTGTCACCTAATATTTCTATACCCCAAACAGAAATGTAACTAATCCTATTAATTTACAACTAACATTTTCATATCAAAGCATCTCAGTAGTTCCACATGTACACTACCAAAATCCAAGGAAGTACAGCATAGCACAAAGCACCAGTTTAACTGCAGTATTCCAGTGTAGGCTGGGACTAACTTGGAATGCAGGAGTCACCTGGTTCAGAGCATACAACACTAAGAAGAGACTTCTATGATACAGATAGCTTTTAATTCTTTATAGAGACAAAAGAGATAGAGGGGCAGAAAAGAGACTGTCTCTCATATCAAAGTATATCCAGTCATCCCCAGCAGCTGGCACTCAGGAGATGCAAATGGCTCTTAAATAAATGCAGATCAAGTATCTGAATTTTGCAGTCTGAATCCATTTTTATTATATTGCATATATTAAACACTTGAGATAAATTTATAATCCTCTTAAAGGCAACAATAAACACCTACAAAATACTAGTGAGCTGTCATTACCGAGCTTAGCAGTAAAAAAAAGTGTATTTCATAAATCAGCTGGTACTGGCAAACATACTTTAAATCTTTCCAGACAGGAAATACATAAGAACTTAACAGAATTGCTTAGAAGACTAGCAGTGTCTGGTTACACAAACATAACCAAGCTGTATCAGCAACAATATATTACTTGTTTGCATGTCTGATCATTTCTGAATCATTAAATATTTCTGTACCGGCAACTTAAAAAGCAAAGGGTAGAAATAATTATTAGCAAACTTCTCTTGACAAAAACATGAATTCTAATCTTTGTTTTCTGCACTAAAGTTATTGCTTGGACTTTCTATGCAAAACTGGCATAGAGAATTCTCTTCCTAATATCACAGCCATCCATCCCATCTGTTGGGCATAATGAGCAACAGGAAGGAAACCTCAAACCAACTTCCAAAAAAAGACAATTGGGACATATCAACAACTAAGTGAGGAAATTATTAATATGATGCAGTAGAATAGAAACAAAAGTTGTAACCCTGTAGAACTCCTAATTATATTAGAAATACATACACCTTTAAAATTTGTATCAGCTATATTGAAAACTATCCTCTACTTATGCTGAAACTTTGGAGAGTTCAGGGCTTGATTTACTTTGAGTCCTGCAAAGTCTGCAAGTGGAGTCAATGCAGCACTTATCACCTGCAACTGCTCTTGCCAGCACTCATGACAACAAAGAATTCATCTTCTCTCTTTCTGCTGGAAGCTTTGAGCACACTCTGAAAAGAAGCAGGTTAGTAGTGGTCTGACTCCAAACCTCTTCAGCATCTTTTCTTCGTCTAAAATTTAATCCTACAAGTGAAGCACATGAATAGTTTTTAAAACTCAAAATATATAAACTGCACAGGCTCACCACCACCCCTGAAAAAATGGCAATGGAAAAACAACACAAATTAAATTGAAAGTTTCCTTACATGTTTAATGGTGCTCCAGGGCTATGTACTTTCTGAAGTACTTTAACAGTAGTATATTCCTATATGCTTTACAAGCAATACAGTTTTCCTTGGAAGGCTGAAAGACTGAGATGGTTGTGGAACACTAGGTTTATCTCTGCACGCCTGTAACAACTTCCTGGCTACTACAGGATGGTTATACATTCATTTCCTCTCCAAGCATTTCAGCCCTTAAATGCTGAATTCTGCACATACCTGGCCAGGCTCCAGGTTCCACTCTCCATGAACAAGCATTCTCAGCCAGTGGGGCTGACTGGATTTTTTTTTCTCCTCTTTGAATGACTGGGCAATGTTTTTAAAAGGAAATACAAACTATAGCCACAGAAACAAGGATTTAAAAACCAGTCTCACTATGTCTGCATTACCCATTTCCCTGATGAATATCTTGGCAGACCAAAGTTCTGTAGTGCAACTCTCTGCAGTTGCCTGTGTGTCCACAGCTCTCCCTCAAACAGCTCTGTGAGAAATGCTTCTGTCTTGTTTAACACTTAAAGTACTTCCACCCAGTCATTTCTCTTTTCCTGTGATGCTCTGCCAGTTTAAAAGCAGCAGGTTGGAGGTTGGCTCTGGGAGAGGTTTAGTTTGCCCAGCTGCCTCTCCAATCACTCTGTAACAACAGTGCCATGTTTGCTGAGGCTCTTTACTATTAGTGGGGTCTTTTTTCAGTCAGCCTTGTTCATTTAACAGATAAATCATGCAGCATATGCAGCAATTGTTATTACAGCCATTACATCTGGTTCTAACCCTCTAATGTGCTTAACTGCTCACTCTTAGAATGAGCTGGACCACTGATAACTACAAACACACACCTGCCTTTCTCCTTTCACCCCAAACACTGTCCCTTTTGAACTGTTCTGTGGTTATATTGGGTTATTCTGGGGACCAGCTCAGCTAAGAACTAAAATCATTACAAATGATTTCAACTTTGGAAAAACTCCCTGCTGAAAATGAATACATTTAACATTAGGCTTATGAAATATTAGTCTTCTACTGAAACACATGAACTCTGTATAAACTATGATCTATTTACCTGAGCACTTCTTTGAAAGCTGGAATTGTCCTTTTGGTTTATATTCCATTTTTCAAGTAATAATCTGTTTGAAAGAAAAACAAATCTCAAAGAATTCCAGCAGTTTTTCACAGAGGCACATAGTACCTTTGTGCCTTTGTTCAGCTGTGTCCTTGGATGACAGAAAATCTTTTATTTGAAGAGGTATAATGCATTTTAAAGCTCTTTGCAAGTACTTTTTCCCACTATTACCATTGAAATAGTGCTTTCTGGTTCTGGATTGGCAGTTAGGAAGGATAACAATGAAGAAACATAAGGATCAATACAATTTAATTGTCTTTCACTCCAATCCTATTTTTCATATAGCAGACACTGGGAGTCAGATACTCTTGTCTTCCTTCCATGAAATAAAAAATACAAAGACTCTTGATAAACACTCACCTCCAAGATTTTGCCTGCTTTAAGAAACTTCTAGCTTTTGCTACTTCTTGAATAAGTTTCTTTAAATCATCTCCTTCAAAGTAAGGGAAAGCTGGATCCTGAAAACATAGTTAAAATATTCTACTTTAACTTGCAACAATTCATTATTTTCTGTTTCTACCAACTTAGTTAACTGAGCCTGAGTTCTAAATTCTCTACTCCTACCTACTTGCAGAGAAGGTTTTGGTCTTACAAGGGGAGAACAGAGCAATTCTAGATTGAACCTGGTTCTGTTCACTAACATTTTTCTGCTGTGGGAATCCCTGAGGTCTCATGCTGGAGAATTAATGTGCTAAACACTCTGTAAGGATTTTACAATTACTTAAAAAGATGGCAAGCATAAGAAAGCACAGTAAAAGCTAAAGTTAGCTTAAAATCCACAGTGGCCCAAGATATATTTTTTACTTCTCTTTCAAAACCTATATTGCATTGTATACTCCTTTCCTGGGTTTGGGCACCAGACCAAGGCAGTTAGAAGAAAGGCAAAGACAAATACTAAGATTTCTCCTTTTGGTTTCAATGTGAAGTATCTTAGGAGTCTTGTGTTATTTTTTTTCTTTTTTTTTTTTTTTTTTTGTTTAAATGCAGTTTGACTTCTGGTGAAGAACTAAGTTGAAATGAAACAACCCAAACCAATCCATTTAGCATACATCTTCATCTTCAAACCCCTCTGCCAATATTCTGTGTGCTGCTAATTGTCCATCTTCATCTCCAAAGCAGCAATGGTAGCGCCCTCCTGTCTGGGAAGCAAGTTTCTTCAGAAATTCATTAGCTCCTCTGTTAACAACAAAGTAGAAAGTTGCTTATGAAAATTGATTTCTCTGAAAGCAACAGCAATAGAAAAAGAATTTCTAGGAACTCCTTAAAAAATATTACATCTAAAAATAATTGGGAGGACACGATTATAAACTTCTCTATGAAACGTAAGTCATGTGGCAAATACCTGTGTCAGAACAACCTTCCCTGTTCCCATCTTGGTAACAGAGATTTCTGACAATAAATAAACTAGTAATTTTGAAAGTTTTTTTGTTGTTCTTGCAAAGTATCATATACCTGTCTGCACAGCTAAAAGAAATGGTGTGGATTTTAATATCTTGTTCCTTTCTCAGTCGTTCAATTTCTTCCAAAATCAGACTGCAACTGGTGTCTGGTTTTCCATCAGTCAATAGATACAGTGCTTCTACACCTTGGAAACTGAGAGCCTTCTGAAAAGCAAAAAATAAGCTTAAATTATTAGTACATTTATATGAAAAGTTATATTTAAGAAGAAAAACATCATTCCAATGATTTAAGATAGTTTTATATATAACACATCACTAATCGATTTACTTTTGTCTTTTCCTTTTCACTAATCATGAAAGAGACCAAGGATATACATTTGAAAAATAAAGTAGATAATTTGTAGCATAAGACAACATATTTATAAGCAGGAAGTCATCAAAAATTGACTCATTGAAATAAGAAAATTAATTGGGTTTGGAGAACTGCTGACAAAAGATTTTTTACATCACATTTTATAGGAGTTAAAGATGTTTAATGTCTGAAAATCAGGCTCACTAGGATTTGACCTTTTCATATTATGAAAAACTGCTACAGTCATTGACTCAGTGGACATTTTTTTATTGCAGACACACCTCAGAGTTCTACTGGACTTGATTCACGATGAATTCCATAAAATTTATATGGAGACTGTGCAAGGGTGTCTGGAAGAAGAACCATTCATTTAAGGCAACACTTCTTTTTTGATTCAAATTTTAAATCTCATGGAATTGCAAGTTCCTTCAGCATCTGTTTTAAATTATTATTACTACTTAATTTCTACACTGAACATTTTTACAGGAGAAAAGTTTCTCTTCACCTGCTACTGAAGTTCAAGAATTGCACTCAAAGCCTATGAGATTCCAACAAACTGCTTCTTTAAAAACCCTGTTTGGCTCAGAGCAACATATCACAGCCACAGTTGTACATAAACACAATTTTGAGCAACTGGCTATTTTCTCTCTCCAGTATTCTTTGAACACAAATATTGATGCAACTATTGACAGTTGACATTTTTTTTAAAACTCAGTGTGAGCAATTAATTCTGGTATCAAAGGCCAGAAACAGTGGCTTGGTTTCAATGCTCTGCATATAAAAATGTTGCGTGCTTTGACCTAATCATTTCCCTAAAATGTTACCAGTCAGGGGGAAGTGTTTTATCACCACAAGACACAACATCTCCTCCAATATGTGGCAGGCAATTTACTAACCTGTAAAGCTGTGAGGATGCACGTGTTACCATGGGCATGGAATTTGGAAACCCACTGCACAGCATCATGACATGATTCATCAGTTGCCTCTACAAGACACTCTTTCCAACTCTCTGTATTTTCTGCAAATCTCAGCAGGTTAAACCTGAGGAGAAAGATGACCCACAACATTTAACCCTCACCAACACAATGAGTCACTTCAGAAAAGGCAGTTTTGGAGTAAATAAATAAATTAATTAAAAAAGCCACAAACACAAACCCAGTAGAAAAAAACCAAACCCCAACCAAATCCCCCACCCCAGAACCTAGTGTTGGATTAAATCTTCAGCTTTGAGGAGTCACAAAGCATCTCTCACTCTGCATAAACAGAAAATCCATGGGAATGCTGAGCCCAAAAGTGAACAGCATCAGCCTACAACATAGGCTCAGATCTTAGAGAGCTCAGAACTAAAAGCTAGTTAAAAAGAACAGAAAAAGCAGTTATGTCACATGCACATCATAGTCTAACATTTAACAATTACCTGGATTGTGTTTCAGCACTGTATTGCTTGTAATTAACAAGCAATTATTACATAATAAGTAGTGCAGATTTCAATCTTTATCACCATACCTGACCTCATTTCTTCTCAGCTGTTCCCAGATAAGGGAGGTGAGTTCTTTTGTGACATGTGGCAAATATGGGCCAGTGGAACCAGATGTGTCAATCAAAACACAGACATTTGCTTCTAAAATGGTACCAAACAACCTTCGACTTCCTGGGCCAGAACATGAAAACTAATTAGGCATCATTACACAGGTGTATTTTATTGAGCATAGTGTAAATCTTCATTTTAGGGGTTACTCTGGGCACATTTCTATGTCATTAATCTATGCAGCAACTAGGTAGTTAAAAGATTAATAATAGAAAAGTTTTCTGCCATTTCAAATCTAGCACTATCAAGCATTAATTACTAGCCAACTGTATCAACTTGCATTAAATAATTTGTAGCTCCTACTTCACAATCCAGCAAAAAATTAAACAAAGACCTTTATCAGCAACACAGAGATCAAAATGCTTTTCACCAGCAGTGATGCTGAACTTCTAAACAGGGCACATTCTTAGCAAAAGAAACAAAAAAGCTAATTTAAAAGCTTGTATATATTACTGTATATATTTTGTTGATAGAAAGCTTCTGGTTCTGTATTCAGGAACACAACATCCAAAAAGTAAAAACTTACATCACAGCTCCAATTATTTCACAGCAAACTAGATGTTTATCAGCTACACAGATGGAAAATCCTATTGTATTCTTGTACCCATAAAAACGAGTTTTAAAATTTCCATGAAATGCAAAACAGAAAAACCTTTTGTTCATATTTGAGGTTTGGATTTGTTTCTATTAGAAACAGCAGAGCAGAAGAGTTTGTGTATATTTAAGCTGTGCTTTCCAGACGAGCAGCTGCAGAGCAATACCTGAGAGCAGCCACTGTACCCTCTGGAGGTAGCGCTGCAACACTCGCTCCAGTTGTTCTGTGTAGATTTCCAGCTCTTTAGGTTGAAACTGCAGATGTTTCACAACCCCCTGTAAAAATGCAGTTTGTACAGGAACATCTTACTTCAGGAAATCTGAGCTCAGCTGCTACGTATGCAATGATGGCATCAGAAAACAGGGAGATCAATTTTTTTTGTCTGTACCTCCAGGAAACAGGGAAAGAAAACGATTCTGTGACTCTTTTGCTGGTAAGTAACTGGTTTACCCAAATTAGGGAAGCTTGGTTCTCATCTCGGCCAAAATTACAGAATTTGACTGGACAGATGCATCTCTTGCATTATTTCTGAGAGTTTATAGATGTGATAGAGCAATAATATCCTTTCTATGCTTCTCTCCAGTCACTACACAAACTGAAAAATCAAGATCTAACATTTTCCCAGTTTCAACTTACACATGATTTTGAAAAGATTTACTTAAAATTTTAAAATTATTTTTCATACTATATGAGCAGAAGAGATACACCCTAAAGATCCCATGGACTTCAAACATCCTAAATGTTTTTTTGTGGTGAATAAAAGACCTTCTCTGGCTTTCTATTACAAGTATGATTTAGAAAGAAGAACATAGATGAGTGGAGGGAACATCACACCAGCAAGCCAGAAACACTGATCAACATGCACTGTCTGAAACAAATACAGAGGCTTTCAATGAAGTAGATACATGACATCTGAAAAAACTTACATTGATTTCTGCACTAGGGAAGATAGAACAGTATTTTGCTGATACTTTCTTGTGTAGAGACTCCACAGTTTTGTTTTGGTGGGTGCAGCCTGGACCAAACATCAGCCTGGGCAATTCCAATTCAAGCTTTTTTATACTGTACTTGGTCAGCCACTTGTAAGACAAACCAATGGAACAATTGCTTGTTGGAAAATATTAGTTTAAGTAATAATACATTGTACAAAATCACAGTCAACATGTTCTCATTAATTCAGATGGATAGTTCCAAAATGGCAATTTATTAGTAAGGAGAAAATTACCTCTTTGCTTGAACAGATTTCCTCTTCTTTTGGCAATGTAACAGGGGGAACAGACTTTCTTAGACACATAGTCTTTGGATACTTCTGGTTTACTGTACCTGTTTAAGAAAATGAACAAGTAATATTGAGAGGTCTAGGTTAAAATATAGCCCTTTTGAATCACATATGACCACTGATTAACAAAGCCCAACCAGACAAAACCCCCAATAAACCAAACCCCCAAACCCACAGACTAACATTTCATACACAATTCCACGTTTGAAAAAAATCGTAGTTTCTATATATCAAAGTATATAAAAAAATCACTTATTTTTAAAAACTGTCACCTTCAAAAAATTCCAACCCAAATTTTCTATAATGATCTAAAGCAGATGACAGCATTTTGACCACAAGATGTCAAAGGACTTTACAGAAAATAAAAAGGAAAAAAAAAAAAGAAAGAGCCACCCACTCCCACTCAAACCAAAAAATCTTTACCCCTATTTGAAAAACTCACTTCCACTCACTGTGTAAAGCACATTGGTCATCAGTGACTTAACAACCTGACAGTTTTATAATCAAAATGCTGATAAGAAAAGGGGCTTCACCCATCCTATCCTGGGAAGACATACCCACATTTCTTCCTTTATCAGTGTAAAATACAGATAGAGAAAGCTCTGGCTGTTTCCTTGGTTTATCCTTTCTTTTATTCTCAGTCTGAGGCCATTCTTTTACTGATTGTGCTGTAAATAAATAAGAAATAAAAAAAAAAAATTAACTTACTTCAGCTAGATAAAACTCTTACATGCAACTCTGTTCTTCACTTCATATATTCCTATTACCACAATCATAAATACTGCATTTTCTTAGATACTGGTTAAGAAAAATCCTATTACAGAACTATTTATGTGGTTTTCATAGATACAGAACTAAAACTTGTACAAATGTATAAATTACCATCGGGAAGAACGTCACAGGAGTTAATTTGAAAATATTAGAACTTTGAATAAGCATAATATTTATTGGAAAAACCAATTAACTTTGTACAGAGCAAATATGAATCCAGATTTGTAAACACTGCTACATACCAACAATCTAATTTCAATAAATCAGTAGATTTGAAGACTCAAATTTAATGTAAAAAAAAAAGAAAAAAATTGCAAATATTAGCAAAGCTGCAAATTAAAAAACACAGGAAAACTACAAAAAAATGGAGGAGAAATGAATTGGACTTTAAGGGACCAAGAGTAACTGGAATCAATTGAGATTTTCATATACCAGGAGCAGTTGGAAGAGTCAGCACTTCAGACAACCTGACATTTGTGTTGTAATCTTCCTTCATTACCAGATCATAAATAAATCAAGTGAAACAGCATATTAATGACAATAGGATCTAACAGTATGAGTGGAAATTGATATATTGAACTAATGACATAATAAATCTCTGAATTGCTGAGCCTTCTGGTTTCAGGTGTGGACAAAGCTGGGTTCTACTTTCCACCACACACCCCAGACATTTCCTGATACAGGATGGGTATTCAATCATATGAGCTGAAAATCACTACACAAAACAACCACAATGTTTTCTATCAGTCTGATTAAAGATTAAAACTTCAGGTGTTTCTAAAAGCTTAAATAAAATATCTAAATACTGTCTTTTAAGCAAAACCCCAAAGAAACTGAAGAGAAAAAGCCCCTAATCCATCCAGACCTGGTGGAATTTCTGCTTTGGCACTAGGAGGACGCCATGCCAGGACTCTTACAGGAGTATTTCTCCCTGCACCATGGTTGTCTTTAACATCCTATAAGCACATTAAAAAAATAATGGTAAAAAATGTTTCAGTTGGATCATAACTGCATTATTCAAAACTGGAACTACCCTTCACTATTCTCTAACTCCTGCTTTACTCTGGCTTTTCTGACAAGTCAGCAGACTGCCATGACAATGTGTTAATTTCTAGTTTCTTGCTGGGTGAAGTAACTTTTAATTGCTCTGTTTTTATTATCTTGCCGATATCATCTGCTGCCATAAAACTGGAGACCAACATCTACAGGCAGAGGAGTTGGGACCACTTTTGCCACTTGAAGGAGCAGTCTAGTATGGTGAGGGCATTGTTTTATAGAATACAATGTAGACTGTCTTCCTCAGCATTTTACTGATTATTGGAAATTTAGTGCTGACCCCAGTAATTCCTCCTTTAGGTGTATGGCTCATCCCTGCAGGGGCTGAGCACTCTGCTAAACAACACAGCACTTGTGTAACCCTCCTGTAGGATAAGACTTTTGCTGTGACACTGAGCTGTCAAGTGACATCTAATTAAACATACAGCACTACTATAAATATCCCCAAACATCTACAGACAACCCTGTACCAGTTTTCTACAATTTTAATCCCTGCAAAACTATGCTATGTAGTCACCTCTGAGTAATTACTTTTTCCCTGCATTTGTGAAGAGGTGTTGAGAATATGCCACTTTTGCTAAAACAGCCTGGAAGGCCTGTGTGAGCTCACCTACGAGGTCTTTGCAACATTCTCACACCTACATTCCCATTCCCTGCATTCCCACACCTACAATGCTGTTCCCATGAGAGCTGCAAGTTCCAGGTGAGAGGTTAAGCACATCCTCTGCAACAGAAAGCTCTGTATCTATTCATTTATACACCAAAATGGTAAACACTGGCACTGTCCCTTTCTGTGTTACAGATTTGTACACCCACTCAAACCAAATGTGTGCACAGCCAAAAACAACACAGAAAACATCAGCAAAATCCCAAAAGACTCAGCAGTGTAACTCCATGGAAATAAGCACAGTGGGCAGTAAACAAATCCTGAATCCTGCTCTTGTTTTATGCTGGATGTGCTACTGAGCTGCAGCTCATCTGTAAATGAGCAGAACACCATAAAATTCAGTACCTTCTAGAAGGACTTGCAAAATAGATGTGATTTGGTAAAGCACATTTCTGCTTTGCCCATATTTTCATTAATCATTAAGTTTTTAATGTCAGAGCAGGGATTATTTAGACACCTTTACACTGTGGTTCCATTACAATTAATTACTTAGCAGGAGTCAGTACAATGTAATTTTTGGTACAGGTAGCATTTTGAATGCAAATGGAAATTCAGATACTATCACAGTGCTGTTTTAATTCCCTCAAATATTCAGCTGAGCACTTCTGTCACAAAGAGCAGCATCCAATAGGTGGGAAGGATCTCTGATTAACCCCCAGCACATTAACAGTGGGACCATTTCAAACCATTCTAGCTGGGCTTGGAGCTGTGGGTTTAGGAGATGGCAACTTCTGTGGCCTTCTTTTCTCATTCTTTTTAAGTGCATTTGAATCTCCTTCTGGTGTAAATGGATTAACAGACTGATTTACTGAACGCTGCTTTAAGGATTCCACCAGGAATGCACACTGAAATGGAAGTTCACATTGTTTAGGAATTCACATACGTGAAATGTAAGTAAATGACATTTCAAAGACAGGTATTTTGCATTTACTGCTGTAATAATAAATAAAATTCATATTGAATTGATCAATCTGATAATGTTTAACACCTTTAACTGAACAGTTAACACCCCTTTGTGCTGTGCTTGCTCAAACACACTGGATGGAAATCCTTTCTGCTCTGAGCAAACATTCCAAAAGAAAAGGCAACAGTATGCCTACCAAGGCTAGAACAAATTGAAAGATGGTGAACCAAGTATATGCATCTGTTAAATGATACTAAAATATTTTAAGATGTCATTGAATATCCACTCACTCTTCTTTAACAAGACCAAAAACCTTTGTGACACAGACTTACATCCAACAAAGTGCTCAGCCCTCTGGACATGTATCTTACTGCATAACTCTTCCTAATCACTTCCTATAAGAAACAACCACTGTAGTGCCAGGCTGGTTATACTGCCTCAGTTATTTTGTTAAATGTCTTTGGAAAAAAGTCATATGGAGAGATATGGTCTAATGCTACACCCTTGGTACACTTCAGAAAACAACTGTTTTAGAACTGAACAAAGGTATTGTGCCAGTGACAACCCTCTCTCCACTGTGACTTTTAATATCATAATATTATGTTTGTTATATAACACATATAAATTTTAGGTCTACTTATTCATATGTATCATTATAAGGAACAATTAATTCGATTTCAGAAACATTCATCACAGGATTAGCAAAAAAAAGGAGAATCACTTCAACTGTAAAATCCATGCATTTGATAAGGAATCGTGGCTTCTCCAACACCAGTCACTGCAGTGTTATTGTACAACTGCCTCCTAGTCCATATTTACTCTATGATGACTATTCTAATACTCCAGAACATTCCTGCCCTTGCAAGGATTTTCATTTTGTCCAATCTCCTCCACTGACAGCTGAACAAACACTGAAACAAAAATTGAATTTTTTTTTAGGAAGAAATACATAATTTAAAAAGTTACATGTAATTCATACCTTTTGGGAGTAGTTTTTTGCTTTTTCCATTTCCGACACAATACTAGTAATATCATCACTTTCAAAAATACCTGATAATCAAATAGACACTAATTAGGGTCTTTTAGAGTGTACAAAATATGTATTTTTGTAGATGTACAACAATTTGTAGGTATGTCAAATATCAGAGAAAAGAACACAAAACCTCTGTTTCCTGCAACCCTGACTATTTGAACCTATCACGATAGTAGTATATTATATATAATATATATATGCATTTTATATATACATTTATAATATTTTATATATAATATATATAGTAATATATATATTACTATATTTTAAATGCTCATTTAAAAAAAAAACTAACAGAAAATGGTGAATTCAAATAGAAAATACCAAATTCATCTGTTAAGGCTGCATTATAATATTCTGCAATGCAATTGAAAGTCTCAATAAAACTACAACCTGAGTTTATATCTCAGTGCTAGTAGAGCATTAGCATAACCTAAAAAAAGCCAACTACCTGATTTGGGAGTAAAAAAAGCATTACTACATATTATTTCATTAATGAAAAAGAAGTATGTGCTGACCTCCCTGCTCACATACCTGCTTCTCCAAACCAGTGGAATCTGCCCCTGGCTGCCTGTACTATTTCTCTAAAAGCACTGGCAGTTTCTGCAGGGCTGGCATAGCGGGCTGGGATAACCCCACTGGAGCCAATGTCCTCCATGGCACTGAACAGACAGACATGAAGCTGCAAATCAAAACCTCTGCAAACCTCAGCCACATAAGCACTGATGGTGTGCTGTAAGAGAGAGAAAAAACCCCATCAGTAGTGAGCCTCTACCTCAGACAAGCTTCTCTCCACTCCACTGGTTCCTGAAACTTATAAATGATAGACAAATCCTCCCAGTCTGATGATTTCTTAGGTTTGCACAGAATTTCCAGAGAAGAGACATCTCACTGTACACTCATGGTCAGGAACTCTGGGCTGTGCATGTGGTTTAACAGCCCTAGAGCACATGTACCACGAACATGTATCCAAGCAAGGGATTATTGTGGTTAAAAACAGGAGCTGTCTCTACACAGTGTACTATGGAGTTTCACTGGACAATTATTTGTGTCTTTGTTCCCATGAGTTATGAGGAAATGGTACCATACAAAAAAATCAGTTGTTCAAACTCGGAAATGTCCAGTGAAATGATGGCCAGAGCTGGAGGTGGAAGGAATCCTAAAAGCAAGTTTTGAATTTCCCATGAATTGCACATTATTAATAATTGCTGCTTCCAACACATGAACAGCAATTGCAGAGATGGAAGTTCGAGATCCTGACAGTTGGGCTGCCTTAGGGATGTAAAGGAGGAGTATTCTGCCAATGAACTGTGATGACTAGCAAAAAGAAAAGAAAAAAAGGGGAAAAAAGAGAGAAAACCAGAGCTGAGACTAATTCTGACAGGAACTTACAGAAGAGTTGCCTATGATGATACTTACTGTTTCCTGATCAGGTATTCCAGTAGTCAGCAGGTAAAGTCCTTGTGATTTGTGTTTCTCTCTGTCTTTGAAGTCGACTTCTACAGCTCTCCTGAGTGCACTCATGAAATTTCTACTGCCCTTGCACTGCAGGCTCAACACCCATCTAAAAAAAGATGTTTACAGTTCAAAGAATGAAGAAACAAAAGCTTTTGTTTCTCCTTAAAGCAATAAAGAGAGCTAAGAATCTGAAATAACACTGTACTGGAGTCTAAAATTTTTGAGAATGACAGAGTGCAAAATCAAATTATATATTGGCCCAAATTATTTGTTCTAGTTTATGTACTGCCACCATAGAAAATCAGTTTTTAAGGTAAGATACAGAGCATAAAAAGGAAACAATTATCTCTTAATTTTATATGGAAAAATGTTAGCATGGTAGAACTTACAGAAATAAAAATGAATATAAAACCTGATATAAAATGAAAACACTGTGGGTGTGTCTCCACAAAAAGAAACCTGGGATTTATTTCCAAAGTATATGGGGAAAAAACATAGTTCAGGTTTCACATTTCAGTTGTATTTGAAGCAGTCTTCAACTCTTAATGTAACCTGTGCATTTCTTACACAGACGTTTCTGTATCTGTGTACAAATACCTCGTGTATATATATATGAAATACAAAGTCATTAAGACATATTAAACTTTATAATGGTGTCTTTACAACAACCCATCATGAACAATCAGTGCAGAACATGGCAACCTATTTTTGTAATAGGATAAATGTATAAATATTTTTAATTGTTCACATTGTTCTTTGCTCCATCTGTTTCACAAGACCTGTGATCACTGAACTCACACACATGGGATAATTATTTGATCCTACCTCCAAGCCTTTTCTAAGTTTTCTGGATGGGAAGGAAGCAGTTCCTGCTGCCAAGGCACAATGTCACTCCCAAATCTTTCATGGAAAAATAACAGCAATTAATTTGGAGATTATGGTTTAGAACAAGCAAAAAGAAAGAATAAATTCACTGCAAAAGAAAAATTTCATTTAGGGTATTAATACTGCTATGAACAGTATAGCAGGATGAGTATTGGATTGCAGGGATGATGCAATCAGTTCCAGTGAGCCACACCCAAACCAGTGATTTTTAATTACTAATCTGATCTCTGTTCATCTGATCTATGCACTCACCCAACAAGGACAAACCAATTACTTCACTAAAAAACATTAAATACAATTAAAAATCTAAAATATGTCCATTAGTAACTACAGTGTCTCAGCAGACCTCTTTCATGGCAATACATTACAATTATTTTAAAAGAATCTTCAACAGTTGCTCACGCTATGATATTGAAGAAATCCTTGTTTGACATTTGTTCCTCAAGTAAAAGTCGCAGAGAATGTTGGATATGGGTGATGTACACAGAGTTTGTCACTGATATATCAACAAGTATAACCACCCTGCATAAGAAAAGAAAAAAATCTTATTTCATTATGTATTTTTGTCTTCATTGCACTCCAACTTGCCAGGGGAAAAGTATCTTCTACCTGTGTATCAAAATGTATAAACACTGAATTTACTTCTGCAAAACATGAGATTTTAGAAAAAAAGAGCAATTGTGCAACTGAGGTTGGGTAAGGCCTCAAACACACTGTCAATAAGCACTATCCTCAAACACAGAACCAGATGAAGACTTCAAATCTCACAAAAAAGGGCTGTCAAATACAATACCTCTTTTCACAAACACTCCCCCATATTCTTCTGCTAGCAATGGAGAGCCAGTCAATTCGTTTCTCATAGATATTTACCATTTTAGTAAGGAGTTTCTATGGATAAAATACAGAAAATTTATGTTAAAAATAGAAAGTTCAAGTCTTTTATCATCAAATGATTAACACAGAAGTAACGTGACAGCACAGTAATGAAAAAAAAAAGATTTTCGTTCATTTTGACAGCAGTATTTCATTCTTAGTAAAGATAAGAGAATACAGTCCATGAGAAAAACATACAGTGATAAAAAAGCAACAAAGAGTCTAAAGGTCTAAACTCTCCTCTTCACTTTTCCTCTTGCTAGCTTGTCCCAAAATAGTGGTCAGGAATATTACCAAAAGAAAAAAAAAATATACAATTTTTGCAAGTTTACCATTTCTTCAATAGCATTTTTAGGCAGTATACATAACAAAACACATAATTTAAAATAAACAGAGCATTTTCAAACGTATAATTCTTTAACACAGTATCAAATTAAAGACATTAAGGTAACTTGTCTAAACTCTACAGAAAATGACCTTTGCAAGTATATGCAGGCATTATATGAGGGGATATCAAGCTAGAAAAGGACACTTAATGTGGAATAATTAGATGGTAATCCAGCCCTGAGATAGACAACTCACCTGGTAGTTGTATAATACTGGTAGGTCAACATGGATATTTTTCACAGTTCCATCATACCATTCAAACTGCATCATGATTTTCTAGAAGGATAAATAATAATCATTCTTAAGAATGGCATGAGTATTTGATTTGAATCTATGACTCAAGTTTCTTTTAAAGCCTGTAGAATTTCACTAACTTATAAAGCACTGATTTTAACTAGAGATACGTAGCAATAGAAAGAAACAAACACAGGAAAAAACGTTCCTCATCACTTACCTCATGCAGAGTTGATGATATTCTTTTCTTAAGAATAGGTATAAACTCCACCACAGGAGAGAAAGCATTGGGAGCCAGAACTTGATAAAGGTTTAACTTCTTAGCTACAGGAAGAAACAAATACGTTATATAAAACACACACTCTGATTCATATTTCACACATGTTAAGTTTTTCTTTCTGTGTTACCTTTCAATCCATATGTCTTTAGCCAGTCTGTTGAGGTTTTGGCCAGGACACTTGGTGTTTGAATAACTAATGGTCCTTTGAGCTTTGGAGGCTTTGGGAAGAAGCTGGAAGGTGCTGTATTTGCAAATCCTGCAGAAACCTGAAATGGATTTTAAGAAAAGCTCTTGCAAGTTTTAGCATCATTTTTTTTATGCTTAGTCCAGTGTGGAATACTGGTGGACATAATTAAAACTAAAGTGCTGTGATTACAACAAGCAAAACACTTTAAAAATGCCTGATTATTTATAAAACTTTTTTTCATATTGTGAACCTAAACATTTCTGACCTTGGTTATTCAACATATATCTGAAAATGAAAGGATACATCTGCTGTTTTACTACTAACTGAGCCACCAGGTCTTCTTTGAAAAGTCTGTTTGATGTTTTTGAGTAGGTCCTTGGCCTTCAGGAACTCCTGAAGTAGCAAATGAAAATCACTGCTATCAAAATACTGCAAATATAAAAACAAATGGGGAAAAATAAGTTAACTACTATTCAAACACCAACCCACACCAGCTTTATTTTAAAGTACACACATCAATACAAGACTGCCTGGCATAGCAGAATTGAGTGTAAATGTATTTAATGCACTGCATATAAATTACTAATAATTTATAAACAAGATATTATTTTATTATTTTGAATCATGCTACAATAAACCACTGCTTTCATCAGCTGTAAGTCAGTAAACAGTATCTGCAGAATTTATTGTGCTTTTAGGAACATTTTCAGTTGCAGAAAGAATTAACCACAGGTTTATTGACCACTTCCTCAGCACTTCTGTGACAGAGACTTTCAGTACCAAGTCTTGCTAGCAACTTCTACTCAGATCATAATTATTCTACTGCCTCAAAGGGAAGAATCATCAAAAAGAGAGAAAAATGCTTTGCCTCTCTAACTGTCACCCACCTCTCCCTTTGAAGAGTAGCAATGATAACGGCCTTCTACAGCTTCTGCAAGATTCTTCAGGACTGCCTACACAATGTAAACAGGAAGAAAAAGAGTTACTTTGATTTGTTAGTCTCTTTTGGGTTGTTGGTATTCAATTCTCAATCAGAGATAGGAAAAGCATCTTTGAGGTACATGTAGTGAGAAAGCCAAAGTAATTACGTTTCCATCATTTGCTTACCAGTCTTATTTTAATATGGCTGAAAAACTAACTCAGTAAAGTTACAAGATGATGCTCCAAACAGATTTTTTCATGTCTGCAAATCTGCTCTAAAGAAAATATTGCACTAAATCAAGAATTCTCTAATGACTAGGTCAACTCCCCCACAAGTTTAGGAGAGAAGGCATTACAGCTGAATAGGAAAAAAAAAGACAGGACACTTAAGGAAGTTAATTATTAACACAATTACTTACAAGAGAAGTAGGATTGCTGCAATCATATGTAACAGTGTGAATCTGCAGTTTTCTCCCCAGCAAACACTGCTGAGCATAATCACACAAAATTTCAAAAGGCTGATCAGGGCTGATACAAAAAGTAAAGAAGAAGAGATATTAACAGTGGCAGTAATTAAATGGGGGGGAAAAGGCATATTGAAGAAGGCAGGGAAGGAAAAACAGTGGGAAAGAAATAATAAATCATGGGAATGATTTATGCATTTAGCACAACCTGACCTCCTCTCCCTTTTTCAACCATTACTGAGGTACCACTCCTGGGGTCTAATTCTGTCCTGAAAACCTGAATGATAACAAAAGCACTAAGATTCTATTCAAATTCACGACAGCTTTTGGATGAAATTAGCTAAATTATTCCCTCCTGGCCCTGGTAGCTAAAAATCAGGAGTTGTGGCTTTGGCCCCTGTGACAAACAATGACAGAAAACCTTTCAACACTGTCTTCTAAAGGCCCAAATGAAAGGAAAACTTTGCTTTGTGTTTTACAAGTGTTTTACGTAATTTACAATTAATAAACTAGGATTAGGGTAACACTCCTAGAATCCTTACTGTAGTCTTTTCCTTGTAATCCCAACTGCAATATTGCAATTTTCAAATTATGACAATAGAACCGCAGAATTTATGTCCATAATTTATATAATCTCAGCCTGGTTTCATTTATTTAATCAGAAATTTTAAGTTTTCCATTAGCACAACTAAGATCACAGAGAAAAGCTTTGTGTTTTACAAGTGTTTTACGTAATTTACAATTAATAAACTAGGATTAGGGTAACACTCCTAGAATCCTTACTGTAGTCTTTTCCTTGTAATCCCAACTGCAATATTGCAATTTTCAAATTATGACAATAGAACTGCAGAATTTATGTCCATAATTTATATAATCTCAGCCTGGTTTCATTTATTTAATCAGAAATTTTAAGTTTTCCATTAGCACAACTAAGATCACAGAGAAAAGACAATCCTTCAACATTTAATGCTATTTTACAGCAAAATCTGGTTTATCCTCTAATCTTCACAGAGTCATGGACCCTTTCAGTGACATCCTTAACGATGCTGAAGGATTTTATTGATGTAAAATTAGAGTTAGCAGACTCTAATAATCGATAATCGATCTGCAAAGGAAAAATGTAGCTTCACATCAGAAAAGAGAAGATTTATAAATAGTAAAAAAGGGAACAAATAAAGGAATTCAATGGTATGAACTAAAAACATATAAAACCTGGATCTTAAATCTCCTATTTATTTTTGTATCCAGTTTGGTTTCTTGTACCAATTCTGTATCCAAGCTAAAGCTGGTTGTGAAGAGAGAGAGTGAATTTACCAGCTTCCCACAATAAGAACCAGGGAATTCAGTTCTTTCATTGTAAGGACATGCTTAAAGGCTTTCAGCAAATTGCAGCCTTGACCAGGCTCCAGCTCTTGTATCCACTGTCTCGCTTCATGTAGCCTAGGAGGGGGAAAAAAGAAAAAGAATATGTACAGGTGCTAAAGAAGATCATGAAAATTACTACAAACCACAGGAGCTGCTCGGATACTTTAAACATGAACAACCAGCTGGAAATCACGGACCGCATGTTGAACTCACTGCTTTTTCTCCCCTCTTAAAATCACTACAGGTACAAGATGAAAACCACTATTGCCTACAAGAGATTGTTCTAATTAAATGGAGGCCTTGTTTGAAACACCTTTATTTTTCGGAGAAATGAACTTACTTACACGTGAACGTTGATGTTTTTTGGACTCTCCCACAGCGGTGAAATTTCTGCACTGAATGAGAGGCAGTACAATTGCTTCTTATAACAAAGCTGCTCATCTATTAAGCACTAATGAACAAAAAGTTGAAAATGCATTACTATCCAGTAGTAGGGTTATTATGTAAAAGATTAAGAACAGTAATTTCCTAAAAATTAGTTGACAGCAGTATTTCCAGCTACCACTGAGAAAAGCTTTCAAGAAAAACTCATACATATTCAAATATTTGAGGAGAATAGAGACAAAACCTGCAAACCTATGGTATTCCAACTGATTTGTTAATGGAGCAGGAGTCAAGGAATATTTGTTGTACTGGTATCAGTTTTTCTCTTAAAGCTGATGAGCACACGAAACAACCCTGACCTAGAATGCACATATTTACCAACCAAGCAAGTACTAAAAATGGTTAGTACATGTTCATGCATGGGGCTAAACAATAGTTCAAATATTAAAGCTAAGAAACTGAGTTTTCTTGGAGGAGTTTTATCTGAAACACACAAATGAAAGATGCAGATAATATAAACTGATGTTAAATAATTCAAGAATGTGGGAAATTAAACTGTACCAAGTGTCAAATTTAGACAGTAAAACAGCTACATTATATCTTCCTTCCTTACTACAAAAGTTTTCTAAAAATAAAAGAGCATAGTAAAGGACAATTTTCTTCCAAGAATTCAGAAACTGATTAATTCGCCAAGGTTCTGACCAAGATTGTGAAATGTGCCTTGTGACAAAACTTAAAGGCATAAGAAAACCACATTTACTATAAACAGCTCTATGTACAACTTGGTTCTACCTCTAACTGTTTCTGTTAGGCAAGTTTATCCCATTGAGAACGTTGACAGAATTGAGAAAATTTAATAACAGTACTTCAATAATGTTAGCATTGGCAGAACTTACTTTATTATTACTTACCAAAAGGTCCTTTTGAAAATCCAGTAGTCTTGGTCCATAACTCATGTGAGACACATCAATCAAAAGTCCCACTTTGGTTCCTTTTATAACACCAAACACCTTACAAGAGAAAAGTAATTGTAAATAGTAGCTTATCTCAATTTTAATAATTTTACAGTTTATTCTGTACAACACCATTTTTAAATCATGTATTGGATATTTATTTTCATTTGAAACCTTTTAGGCTAAAGATGACACAGTGACAAAGTTAAGGAGGGGAAAAAAAAAGGAAAAAAGGGATAAAAAAGAAGAAGAAAAAGAAACAAAAGAGTTAACTGGGTCCCAGCTAATCCTTACCAGTGAATCATATAACCTCCTTCCCAAGACAACCTATTCATTGTTTGAGAGGATAAATCAAACATAACATTGTCTGTAGCATCTCCTTCAGGCCAAATCAAGCAACTTTGTGGAAACCAGATTTTGGAATGCTGCTTCCTTCTCTCTCCCCTTTGAGAGGGAGCTACATCCTGAGCATTAGCACTGCTGGGCAAAGTTAGTGCATAACCAGCTGGGCAAGAGAGGGCACAATGGACTACAAGACAGTTCCACTCCAGTCAGAGGATGCTCAGCATTGTCTGCTCCTATTTAAGTTGTGCTGGGAGGTCCTGATGATTAAAACTGCTGAGAGAAAGAAAAATACTATATCTGGAAAGCAGAAAACAGCATACCAATGAAAGATGAAAAAAAACAATCCACTGTCAAGATCACTGCACATGATGTGGAACTCACAGTAAAAAATGAAAATGTATAAGCTTTCTGCAAGTCACTTCTCACTAGTATTCAAAAGTTAACTTATTCTTTCATTCCATACACAGTTCCACTCTAAAAATACATTGCAAAATTAAAGTTACCTTTCTGCTGTCCTCCAAGAGCCACTGAATTCTCTGCTGATAAAGTTCAATTGCTCTGACAAAAGGCACAGCACACACTTAGCTAAGGCATTCCCTGGCATTGTGCTTCAATGTAACAATCAACAATCAACCATCTCTCTTCATCACATCCTTTCTCTCACAGATGCAAAATCTTTGAGAAACAGGTGTTTAAAAATACTGTGCTCTTACACAACTGGTGCTTGCAGGGTTAACCATTTAAATTCCCCTTCCCCTAAAGCTGTTTGACTGACCAGATATGTAGGTGTTTGAAAAACTGGATCACTGAAATGTTTTCTAATGAGTTGCTGGTTTATTCTGTTCAGAAACAGGAGAGGGATACTCACCACCTCTATGTGTGAACAACAGCAGCTCAGGCACTACTGAGTTTAGATCATCACACACAGTTTATTGTCAGGAGATGTATTTAATATAAACTGCACTATTGCTTAAGACACTTATGAAATATAACATTGTGACTGAAAGGCAGCACGTTCATTGTTGTGCCAGACTAACTACAGCACAACCTTCAATAACTTAATGCCAAAATAGGTATAACCTGAGGTAAAACAAAATGCTTGCTGGCCTCTAAGACTGTTTAACTTTAACCTACTTCTTTTTAAAACCACGCACAGGATTTTTACAATTTGGTGAAAAAAAAAGTTTAAACAAATATTTGAAAGGGGGAAAACCCTTTTGCTTTTTCAAAAGAGAAAAGCTGCTTCTTTTTTATAAAAGCCAGACACAGCGAGGTATGCTGAAGTGGCAGCACTTCTAGGAATTGTGAAGACCAGTAAAAACATTATGGTTACTCTACAGCTTATTGAATCTATTAATGAAATTATTTCCTCAACACCTGGTTAATAGGCATCTTCATTAAAAAGAACCCCAAGCTTCAGCTGTAGTGACACACAATTATCACCTACCCTAAACCTCAGCAGAAAGGATTTAATGCTGAGGTACTCTGAAGTTCCCACAGACAACAAATCAAGATTTAAGGCAGGACTTGCAGTCCTGGGGAGTGGGGATATAGAATCAGTTACAGATCAAAACTGTAAACAAGACTGATACTTACTCAGAAAGTCTGGACTCAAAATCAGTAACAGTCTCCTCTGTAAACACCATCCCTTCAACACCATCTCCTGAATTCCTGGAACACTGTGCATAATTAACATCAGAGGTGCACACAAATTAGGACTGAGTGCAGCAAGGGTAGTGTTGTACTTACGAAATAATATTGCCCTTGTTTACCAGATATTCTAATGTTAATTGCAAGGACTCTAAACTGTAGTTTCTTATCCATTCTTCTGTGGTTTGCATCATTTGAGACTGTATTGTCTTCATTTGTCCTCTCTATGGATCAAATAAGAAAAGATCACATGCAGCATGAGAAATTAAATGTGCTGTTCAAATGTGACAAAAACTATGTCCTAAGGACAGTTGCTGGTAGGCAGTGCATGTCCAAGAACAACATAATTTTAGCTACTGGAATACTCTGTTGGATGTGGGATGTAAAGGAAAAGAAGCTTTCAGAATACCCCCAGATTCTGAGATAAAGGAAGGGGAAGGAGAACTGAGCTTGGAGAAGACAGGAAGGAAGACAAGAAATAGGAGAGTTCAGTAAAAGAATTAAAATAAATACCCCAGTGATTTACCAGAGAGGAAAACAAAATAAGCATCTCCAAAAAGTGACTCAGTTTGAAGGGACATATAGCCTACTGCTTTTTTGAAGAAAAATGCAGGATCTACAGCTGATCTACATTTATTGTTTTGCCTGATTTGTTCACAGACTGATTTATCTCTGCAGAACAACTACATGTACTTGCATCACTTCAGTGATTATATCTATCAAATCATCTGTGTATATGCAAATATATGTAAGGAAACATATTAGTTGTCTATCAGCTTATTTATTTCTCACTCTGTATTTATAGTGGGTATGTGTTACTGTTCTAGTTGCTCCATTTAGCATGAAAACTCGCCTACCAGCAGATCTTGTGTCTTGTTGGTATGTGTTCTCAATAATCCATTATCTGGTCCTAGATGAGACACAGTAAAATCTTGCCATGGTAGAGGATCACCCTGTACATGGGATTTTGTGACCACCCTACAAGACAATTAATTTTATGGGATTACTTCATTACCCATAATGTTCCTGTATTGTCGTAAAGTCGTTTAATTTTTTTTTCTGCAGAAACTGTTTTATACTTTGCCAGTTGTTTAAACATTCATTTAATATACGATAAATGTTTTGAAGGGACACAGTACATAGTTTATATGAGCTAAAATTTATTTTATATCTATGTATGAAGCCCCAACAAGCTCCTGTAACAATTTCCTCACCCATTTTTCTCCAAAAACTGATCATTGTCCAACAACCATGCCGTTTTCCTGATGTGTGTATCCATTATATGAATAGACTTAGCCTTGTTAAAAGCAAAAAGACAAAAAGCAAAAATGTTTAAATCCTCAGGAATAAACACTACTTAAAAAGGTATTGTTGATATTGTCAGCAACTTAAATGATAATTTATACTGTATGTGAGACAACAGCAAACTAAAATAAAAAAAAAAACCACAAAGAGAAGTTACAATTATCCATTTACCGAAAAAGCATTTAGGAACTATTCTGCAGGAGCTGCTTGTTAAGGGATTTTATGCAGTTAAATATAACTGTGCACAGCTGCCGGGAGACCCGCTTTACAGCCAGAAACGAGATTAACCACAGCAAAACGCAGAGCTGCCCCTCGGGCTTAGGTGCGGTAAGAACTGAGCAAAAACCATCATAAAATGCCGGGGTTCGCTCCGCTGGGCTCCACCGTCCTGGGCCACTCGGGCCCTGCCGCTCCCAGCGGAGTCAGCGCACCCTTCCCGTCCCCCCCGACCCTCCTCATCCCGCGGGGGAAAAGACCCCTGGGCTCCCCCGCACGGTCCCCCGGGACTCACCTCCCCGGGCGGGGGAACGACCCCTCGGCTCCCCCGCACCGCCCTGTAGGACTCACCTTCCCCGCTCCCCGCCCTCCCTCCCTGGGCACGCCCCGGAATCCCGGGCGGGCACCGCGCCAGCGACAGGGATCCCCCGCCAACCCCCTCAGCACCTCCCGGTGCTCCCCCGACCCTTCCCCCGTGCGGGGTCCGGGGGCAGAAGGGCCCGGCGCGGTCCCCGCCCGGCTCGGAGCGGCGGCTCCGCCGTGTTACGGCGTTGCCGCTGGAGACGGAGCGGCCCCGGCGCGCCGCTTCCCGCCCCTGGGGGCGGTGTGGGCGGGGGGCGCGGGGCCCGGCGGGCGTGAGGGGACACCTGAGGGGGCAGTTGCAGGGATTGCTGTGGGTACACTTGATGGAGGACACCTGAGGGCACACCTGAGAAGACACCTGAGTGGGGACACCTGAGAGGATACCTTGAGGGGGGACACCTGAGGGCACAGTTGCAAGGGCTTGCTGTGGGGACATCTCAAGGGACACCTGAGGGCACAGCTGCAGGGCTTGCTGTGGGGACACCTGAATGCAGGGCAGGGCCAGTTCCAGTCAGCGCAGCCGGGGCCAGTCGCTTTAGTAGACAATTTATTTTGATAAACTTGCTCAATAACAAAAATACAAGTGAAGAAAATTATGTTCATTTTATACAGTTTGTATTAACATTTGTTCGGAAATCATTAATTGAAAAAATGCTCTAAACCAATTAGAAAACAACTCTCAGTAAAGGCCGGGGGCGCAGGCGGTGGGTCCGGCCTCGAGCGGGAGCAACGTGCGCCCAGGCAGGACAGCCCACCTGCAGACACCATTTCCTTCATTATGTTCATCCTTCACAAAGGTTTTAAAGGACAGCTTCCATTTTCCTGTATGTGTGTGTCAGGGCGAACAGTAACCTACAGTTGTGTTCTGGAGTGGTTCAACAACGGCTCAGAAACACAGGGATGGCAGGAGAGCCCGAATCTGGCAGTGCCACCTCGGCCAGGGGACAGGGTGGTGTGGCTCACTATCGCTCTCCAGCAAGAGTAACAACAGAAAACCACATTAAATGGTCAGACTGGTGTGCCCAGGGAAGCACACCCTCCCCAGGTCCGAGACAAACAGCTTCCAGGCAATTATTTCAGCTGAGCTCAACAATGAGATTTACACAGACAAATTAACTAGTTTCCCTTCTGAAAGTATTTCAAGTTTCCAATCTTACATATTGTTAGCCAAAGAAATGACAAGTGTGCACAAATTACATTATGATGGCACATCAAACCTCTGGGGGAATGTCGAAGCAAAAGACTAAATGAGATTCTCTAGTGACGTATGAAATGAGCTGTCCTTCAAAAAGTTAAAAATAATGGCTGGCAGAATCAGAAAAGTTTATGTAAACACTCAACACAAATATGGGGTTACCTTTGGAGAAGATTCATATGGAACCATTTGCTTTTCATGAACTGAAAAAGTCTACAGATGTTTAGGCATGTTCAATACGAACTTCCTGTAGTTTAAAACAAAACCTTGTGCAAATAAAACCTATAAATAGTCTTCAGCAGATTTTACAGTGATGCTCTTAGGTATGAAAAGAATGCACACAACTTTAAAAAAAAAGTAACGGACATAAGTTTGACAAATGATTGCACCATAAAACAGTGTTTTATATACAGTTTACAAGATTTGATTTTCTTCTATAAATACTGTACTATATAGTACTTAGTGACCTTATTAAAAGCAACTGTTGACAGCTGTCTCTTCAATCATTGGGTTGGGCTTTTTTTAAATTCAAATGGCTGCATCTATTTCTGGACTTAAAATGCTCAAATATTTAATAAATCTATTTGATAAATCTCTGTTATCATTTAATAATTCATAGCAATAGCATTGGCAGATCAGATAAATTTCCAGTCAGCCAACCACAGTCTGGGTATGCTCCAAGATAAGTGTTTGGTTTTTTTATTTTTATTAAATGATGATCCATTTAATCAAAGCCTAAATCCATATGATGTTACTATAACTGAAATAAATAAGTTGGGGGGAGCAGGGAAGGAGAAGAAATCTTAGCAGCTGAGAAACCCTCCCCACCCCCCACCTGTGTTCCAGTTACAAAAATCTAGAACTATTTACAAGTGTGACATTTCTGAAAAAAATAAGAGCCTTTTTTTTTTTTCAATATAATTTATAATCTAAGTTTTAGTGAATACTTTAGCTTAGGACACAGTAGTGATAACACCAAAATTTTGACACATATCAAGCAGCTGAACCCTGCCTTTTATCTCCACCAACACCACTAGGGACCTCAGACTTAAATTAGGAACCAAATCATATTTAAACCACTACTTCAAAGTAGGTGCCTGGCTGTATTTACAGATTAGTATACTTTAGAAAAATTTAGTTATCCATAAACACTCCATTTTACCTGTGAATGAGCTGACTGGAAAAGAAAAAGTTGCTTATGAACCATTCCAGTGACAAGTTTGTTCAAAAATTTCAAAAGAAAAAAGACTTAAATCAGCAAATAGTATTTTTGTATTAAAATACCTTGGGAGGGGGAGAGGGAAGAGGTGAGAAGGACAGGGACCCACTAGGGTCTGAATGGCACACAGTTTAAAATAATTGTGCAAATTTTGTTATTTTCAAACACTTCAGCTTATCTGATCAGTGATTAATTTGGGCACTGCTGATTAGGTTTCAATAACCACCTCATTCTGAAATACACTTTCCCTAACAGTTTAGGAAAGTGTCTATTCAGAAATGCAGCTCCCCCAGTAAATGCAATGAAACAGCGCTCAAAACGGATTATTGTTTTTGTTTTCATAAAGAATCTCAGGTAAAACATGGATTAACTGGAAAACAAATGTTGATAGTGCAGGCAGCTTCCCTGGAACACCAAACTACTTTCTGCAAGGTTAGACCAAGTAGTGAATTAAGACGTCTATGGGTTCAATGGTTTATCCATGTGCTGAAAAGTAAAACTACTTTTAGTGAGGAATATTTACTCCAAATTTGGGTGGTCATTAAATCCACATTTAAAATAACAACTTTAGTAAACAAGGCATATATTTTTCAATACTTATATTGCTCATTTTTTTGGCAAAGATGAATTAATACTCAAGTGAAAATAAGTTCATCCATCTTTGCAGTGGAATAGTGTTTGCATTACTTTAAACATTGCATTTGACATGTGCTAGAGAAATGCTTACCTATGGTAAAATGCTGTGCTTGAACATGTATGAATGCTAATGTAAGAATGCAGTAGAAAAAGAGATTTTCTGTACAACAGTTGCTAATAATTTAAATAGTGTCAGTTTCCCAAAATTAGGATTTTAACTTTACGGCATGACATGATCTCACCTTCTACCCTCATATACAAATAAATTACCATAAAAAGAATTTTAGCTTAACTTAAAATTGCACCTAAAAAGGCATGGGATCGTTTGTACCTATTACAAAAAACTGTTAAAATCAAGGGCTGCTACAAAGAATGAGGTAAACTGAAGACTCTCAGCTATGTGGCCTTCAGAGAAATGGCTTTTTTCTATTGAGTTCTAGTTTTGCACACCACAGTGTTTTGCTAGCAAAGCGTTCTGAGTTCTTTTCCAGGAACCATTTGTGTGTATATACATATATATACATATGTGTATATACACACACACACACATACACACACACTGTATACTGCATCAGCAAAATATATATATATTTATATATATATTTATATAAATATAAGGAAGAAATCCCCCTTTAAAACGTTCCTTAGTGTTTTCTAGAGCTTATGGGGGAGGAGGGGATGTATGTCTTCTTGCTGTTACATACATTTAGAGAACATGTTTTGATCTATTGGCTTCTTGGTGCAGTAATGCAAGATTGATCCACATTGGTGCCAAAGGCTTTGCTCATCAGAAGGAAGATGTAAAACACTAATCTCCTAAACAGCGAGGCCAGCCTCACTTGAATTCCTCTGCAACCCTCTGGTCTACCACAGAGTTCATAAATACTTTGACTTCCAAATTGTTAGACGTTAAAAACAGGAACAGTCCAGTAACATGGGGCATTTATGCTTTTCAGTGTAAAGCATTCTTCACTAGTTCCTATCACAGTGCAGACCTGACTGCATTAGAGTATGCTCAGGAGATTAGTCCACGTTGTCTGTATTTGGTTATGGGAAAGGCTGTCCTTTTTTTCATCCAAAGTGCATAGTGAGAACAAGTCAAAGCATTCCTCTTTTCAGTCAGTGTTTGATAGTCTGATTTAGGCATCCTCCTGAGAATGCAATTCTGATGTCTTGTTCTTTTCCAAAATAAAGTCCTGCAGTTCAGACATTCATCAGCCAGGTAAACAAACTTTGCCAGCAAATAGAAGTCCCACTATTGTAAAGAAAATTGATAAGACAAACAGTACATACGAAGACCCAACCACTGTGTTATTGGGTAATTTATATGGTTGACCTCCAACTTCATTGATGTAAAATCCTATTGGAAATATTAGGGCTGCCATACAGAATAGAATCACTGCAAAGAAAAAAGAAAAAAAACCAGTCACTGCTGTGTTAAAGTGAAAATATTTACCCATTCATAGAGCACCCAGAAAAGCAAGCAGAGTATTCTGAACAAAGTCAAGAGCTGAGATATGCTGGTACATAAATTGCTTGAAATGAGTAGGCTTTATCTTGCCTTTAAAACTACCCCCAAGGAAGACTAAAAGACCCCAGTTCTGACTGTAATTTCTGTAAATAGGTCTGCTCACTAGATCATGACCTGTCTTAACAGAATAAAAAATTGGTAGATGTACTTCTACCACCATCTCCAAGTTAGTCACAGAGTTCTTTACTTCTCCAGGTATTTTACAGTCATTTTTGCCCAGTTAAGAAAGGACTTGGGCACAAACGAAAAGGACGGTTTCACAAACCACAGTCCACATCAGAACCTCAGCTACTCCTTGATTTCCAAAACACCTAAAGCAGCTTTCACAACACCTCGAGCCAAAGGCAGCCAGCACCAGGATCAGCCTCTCCTTAGGCTGACAGTACCGAGCAGGAAAAACCAGATGTTCCACTGGAGGGGGCTCGTGTCTCGTTCACAATGTGCTCGCACCGGCGGGTTATTCTTCCAAGGGGAAGAGACGGAGCACAAACAGCAAACATCTGGCAACTGCACAGTTACCACGTTGTTGCTCAGTGCCACCTCGTTAGGCCACTGAAACAGAACCAAGGGCCCAGCAAGCAGGCGTTAAACATTAATCTAGAAGGTTTTAATCTACGTGATTATTGGCCCATGTAATTCCACACTACACAAAATCTAACCCTTAAAGAATGTTTCCCTTTTTTCAATTGTATCTTAACAAACAGCTGGTCCATCTGAGGAAAGCATGGGTGTATGTGTTTCTTGAGCAGATCAGTGTTAGTACAGAAGAGCTCTGTATTTTAGTGGTCCAGAAAACAGTGGTTGATGTGTGATTAGTAACACAACATAGAAATAGTACCGGTTTGAACGATATCCCAAGGATGAAGCACTTTGTCATAACTCAGCATAACCCTTCCTGTTACATCCAGTTTGTCCGTGACAAGCATTCCAGTTTTTACAAAACTTGCCTAATATTTTAACAGTAACACACTTACAGCAAATAGCCTTTGGATTCTGAAAACAACCTGCAGTTTTCAAGATTAAATCTCCTTTTTTATATTCAAGAACCACACAGCTGGAAACGTTCTGATGGCCTCACAGACATGGTCGAAGAACAGATCTTTATCCCTCTCTACTAAACTGTTCTTGAGGTGTGTTGTACCTACACACATCACTGCTCCCAGGTCTGAGAGCTGGGAGTGTGCCAAGTGGAGTGTGCCCAGGGTCTCCTTGTGCTCCTGCCCAAGGACAAAAGGGTGCAGACACCTCGACTCTCCCTCAGTTCACAGCAGGAACAAAAATAAATTCTGCACGTGCAGGCAGGGTGCAGAATGCTGATGTGCATATGCATTTCAAACATTTACTACAGAGGGAACCAGCCACCTTTTTTCTCTTCCACTGTGCACATGTTCTGCTGGGAGGGTGTCCAAGTAATTTTCTTAGCATGGATTGAATTTTTAGTCTACTGAAATAGCAAATAAAAAATGGATCCATCAAAATCTCTGGCAGATTAGGAAGCCTGGCAAAGGAATTAAGGCAAAGTTTTGAGAAGTCATTAAGAAGGACTTAATGATAAATTTATTTCAGAAAAAGAAGAAGAAACTAATGAGAAAATCCAATATATGAAGAGCTCATTTATTCTTTTAGAAGGAGATTTTTAAGGCAGAGGGTAGGAATTTCTTATACAAGCTGTAGTCCAAAAGTAGCTCTCCACATCTAGTAGTATCAATTCATTGAATTTCTAGCAACTCATAAAGAACTTCTCCCTTAAGAGTACTTGCTTTTGATTTCAAGTTCTTCCTTGTGTAGGAAAATTTTCAGAAAAGCCACTTAATGACTACAATTTCTGGTAACAAAAATAATTAGGTAATAAAACACAATAATGTCTAGTTTGCATCTGAATGGTGGCTGTCAAAAACCCCCAGTAGTTCTCATGATTCTTTAGCTTGTAATTGTTTTGAGCATCTAATGACAACTTCAAAAAATCCAGTCTTGAAAAATTGGTCTAGTCTTTAGAGGGCTCACTGTAATATCTGCTCATCTCTTTAGAGACACATAACATAGAAAGCAGCACCTGGTACAAATCTTTAATAACTCATGAAGCACTTTGTTCACTGGGGAACACCAGTGACAGACGTTCACAGAATAGCTACTGTTAGTTAAGGATGTGATTATCCTGCCCTATTTTTACTTGCATTCCAAAAAGCAAGTCCATTGTGCTCATGAACTTTTAAATCCTCATTAAAAAACCCAAAAACCAAACACCAGACTCTGTGGTAACTGCTGGAAGGAAGGTAGCAATATGATTTTTCTAACATCTCCTCCCTTGAGAGAAGCACCTCATTCAGTGTAGCAGACACAGAATTAATTCCCTTTCTGCCTCTTGCAGGTGGCAAGAGGCCTGAATCTCTAAGATGTAAACAGATCTTGAGGGAGCTCTGTGAATTCCTGCAATAGCCGAGATTGTTATAATATACATAAGACCACCTAGGAAGCCTCCACAGGGAATAAACTCTGGGCATTGTTTTGAATTATGGAACTTAACAGTATCTGTCCAAAGGACCATGAAAATTACATTTGAGATTTTCACACCTTCACCACACCCTCTCCTTTAGAGTGTAAGACTACTAACATCAGTGACAGATTTGATAGTGTCTATGTCCAAAATGACAAAACCTATCACATCAGTAGGAACACTGTGATTCCTGAAGGACTGATCCATAGAAAATGAAGGAAGACCTTCACATTTGCCTTTAGAAGACTTTGTCACTCATGCAGTATGACCTGAAGGACAGCAATATCTCTCCTCTCCACAAAGCTGGTTTGCAGAGAGGTCAGACATTTTTCTGTGCAGAAAACCCACCAGTGACTGGGGAATGAGGCAAAGGCTGTGCCTGTTAATCCCCTCTTGGGTGGATCCCTTCGGAGATGCATACGGGAAAGAGAACTGGCAGATCCAACTTTTGTCTTTCACCTGCCTCTTACCTAAACAAGACAGACAAGACCACTCTCAGAATAATTCATGTTTATAGGTACAGGGTTGAAAAAATCTGAAGTCATCCAAGATGCCAAGGTTACAAGCAAAAAATCCATGAGAAATATAAGTTATGCATTTATATATAAATTCCAGCATGAACTGGGCCAGTGACCTCTTACCAGGCTTTCCTTGCTGCTGTCAGAGTTGCAAAGAAAGGGCTGAGCAAGAGGACTCCTTTGCCCTCAGGTATTTACTCCAGACCCCCTTGCATTTGAAGGACAGAGCTGCCAGTCCCAGAGCTTCCCTTGGAAGTCCCAGCAGACCTCCCTGCCTGCCTAAGATGGCACGTCCTGAGTTGTGTTCAGAAAGTTCTGTGAGAAGAATATCCTGCCAGCAGCCTGCACAAGGCTGTTAAGTCTGGAAATTGCTTGCAGACGAGATGAAATACAAATATGAAGTTTTCCCTACCCCCTTCTAATGAGTTACACATGTTTTCATCTAAACAGCACTGGCACTTCACAGGAAGAACCTGCTCGTGGTATTCCAAGTTGATTCCACATGGCTGCATGCTTCCTAACACTGATCTACAAATAGGTTACTAATTTGTGTTGCATCCAGTGAACCACAGAAGTCACTCTCATCAACTTTTTGAAAAATATAGAATTCTTCCTTCCATTCATTTCTGTTTTGCAAAATTGATTTTTCTAACAAGTGAGTTAAGCAATCAGATTTCCCATCATCATTGTTAACAGGAATGCAAACGTCACAGAGTTCTATGTATTGGAGATGAATACCAAAGACATTGAATTTTAGAATTTCATCCACGCAGAGATCATATCATAATAGAATCATGATTAATTCTGACTTGAAGAAGAATAAATTGGAATGTTTCATTATTAAACATCTCATAACAAAAGACAAGTGTGCTGAAATAAAAGAATTTCCTTCTATATTGAAACATCTAATAATGGACCTGTTGCAAGCCTAAAGAAATCTACAGGAAAAAAAACCAAAACCCAAGACAAAACCCAGCCTTTTTCGTTGAACTAATCATCACAGTTGTAGAAAACTAAAGCTCCAAGGATGTGACAATTTATTTAAGAAAAACATTAATACATAGTACTTCAAAACCCCTTTCTTGCCCTAGAGCTTTGACTTCAGCTTACTGTAAGCGTCTTAATCTTATACAGCATTTTGAGATTAAACCCCCCCCCATATATTAGATATACATGGAATATGTATAGATAAACAAGTGTACTGGAAAAGTTGGGGTGGAATATTCAGGAATACTCATATCTGCTATTTCAATCATTCACCGGAAAATAAATAAAACTCAATCACAACAGATACAGCATTTCAATAGCTCCATTGTCTGCAGGAGCTGCACTATTAATTTAATATTCTGTGTAGCACAGTTATCAGAAGGATGGCTTTGATTGTACAAGTGCCTCAGTGAAGTACCTTTGTTGAAGCTGAGCACTTTTTAACATTATTCCCTTCCCCAAAACAAGGTTAAATCTTACTCGTATTAGATATCATTAGATGTCACAGAGTTCCATTAAACCTTATTTATGCCCGTGTAAACCACAAACTTGCATTTTCTAGTTAGTGTTCACACTACCTTTAGTGGCATGTCATAATTCAAGTCAATTTAAAAGCCCTCAGGTTTTGAGTTTTTTCATGCTGTCCTCCCCACCATTAAGGCACCATTTCACAGTTGGGCTAAGCCTGTAACACACACCAAGAAAAGGAAGTTTGAAAGTTATTCCCCTTGCTCATTATAACTGTTTTTCTTTTGCACTGAAGTAGCCATAGGATATGTTTCCTTGTGTGGAAACACAGGGCTGCTAGAGAGGGCTCAGCTGTGAGGAGTTACATGGGTGCTCATGCAGAGCACAAGCAAGGGAGGCAGAGAGACGGCGGCACTCCTCCCTCTGGCTAGAGCACGGCTGCAGGTCACTCCTGGAAGCTGAAGTCTCAGTGCTGTGAAGCACAGCAGATGCTCTGCAGTGGGCAATCCTCCTGCATTGCCAATTAGGATGCAGATACTCTGAATAAAGCAGCCACCGGGAGCACGAAGCAGGACTGAACCAGCATCAACCCCGAGCCAGGTGACCACGAGACACCTGAAGTAGGGATGGATTGTCTCAGATGGACCAACTGCCTCCACTGCCTTGGGGAGAGGATTCTCTGTCATTCCATGCAGCTGGGAATAAGTCCTGGTTACATGGGAGTAGGGCAATATGAAACACTACAGACACTCAAATTAGGACTGACCTCTTCTATCCCTGCTCATTCCCTTAGGTCAAGGAAAGTCAAGGGGTCAGGCCTTCCCTTCTCTCACCTTGGGCCCACAGACTATTATTCCCTCTCAATTACAGTCACTTACGACACCAACCCCTTTATTTTGGAAGACTTATTTTTCCCTCAGATGTGGTATTTAAAAGAGAGGGAATGTTTTGTACAGTAGGAGCCCTGAGCACTGCTCCTTAACCACACTGCAGTGTTATTTCAGACTCCACCAGTTTATCCTGCATACAGGGCAACTGTGCAGTTGAGGTCACTTACTTCCAGTGAAAGCTATCCAGCGGGCATATTTAGTAGCTTCTCTTCGCCAGTGGGAAGCCACCAGCAAACCACAAGTGACAGTTAGTGAAATGATTCCCATTATGATGAAAAATAACGTAGTGACCCACTCAGGAGGCAGCCGTGGAGGAATACAGGTCCTGTCACGTCCATGGATGGTTTGACACTGTCGCACAAGGCCAACTGTGAGAGCACCTGAAAACACACAGCAGAGAGGCAAGTAAACTTTCAAAATCCTCTCTGAGGGGCGCTCAATTGCAAACCAAAGCTCAGAATCGCCCCAAAATAAGGGATTCTTTCCTTGATGAACCTTAATAAGCCTTTCAAACACAGAGGATGGGGGGGGCATGCTTTGAACATCTATCTTCAGGTTCTGTCATCATGCAATTGCACAAGTTGAAGTGAGATGGCTGCAAGCTGCATCTGGTTCCTGAGTGGCAATCAAGGTCTAATCAAAGGGATAGAGCACTCCTAATAAAGCCTGCCAGTATCAGCTAATGTGGTAGCTGAATTGTACAGAGGATCACTCCCTCATCTGTGCAAGATGAAGTACTTTTATAATCTAACAAAAGGAGCTCAAGTCCCCCTAAAATGCCTTTAATTGTCTAATACCTTTTCCTCTCATCTGTAAATACAGTTTTAATCATCTAAGTCTTGCAGCAGAAACTGCATTTGATTCATGTATGATTTTAAAAACATTTTAAACCCCTGCTTCTTGACAACAGCTCTTCAAGAGTCCCTCTGGTCAATCCTTTTGATGGCTAACAAGAATAACTGCACACATAAACTGGGATATCTACACAAAAGATCTATCAAAAAAATCCTAGAAAAATGGTAAGACTGGTACAGGAACCCTAAAGTTTTACACAAAATTATGTATTTGCTGTTAAATAATAATTTAAAAAATCTGCTTTGAAATCTAATTCAGTGGTTTTGAGATTCATAAAGAAGCTTTTACTAAGCTTTAATAATGAAGTTATATTCATTTGGAAAATTTTAACCTCACTTTAACAAGCAAGATTAAGACCCATTTCTTCCAGTGTCTCTTAAACAGTAAGTTCTGTATTTCTCAACTTTGTCCCTTCTTCTGAACTGTTTTCCTAAATAGTCACAATTATCCTTTATCTAAATTAGGAGAAAAAACAATAGTTGATAGCATTAGAGTCAAAAACTTTCTCCACAAATTACTACAAGTAAATACTGTTTTAGTTGACCTGTTTCAAACAAAAAGAGGGCAACTCAGAAACAATTACAGTAAGACTTGGAAGCTTAGGTTTAGCATGTCCTTTGGAGGGGGAAACATCTGTCATACTTTTTAGCTTCTTTTGGGGAAAAAAAAAAAGCATTAAACAAAGACTTAAGCCAATAGTCAAAAGGGTAACCAGTCCTACTGCACCTCCTAGAACCCTGGAACCAACTTCTACAGATCCTGTGTGCTCACACCTCAGCAAGAAGTACCACCAGAATCAGCCTCTGACCTCAGAATCCTTGGGTTAGGAGGCAGCATATCATGTTTGATTAGATGTAGTGCTTCACATACACTCCCAGAGGATGGGAAGAACCAAAAGCAAAACTGTTATGGAATCAGTTTTGCTGAAGCATCCCTGTAACCTTTTTTAGACTACAAAATTCAGCCCCATTAAAATACATCCTTTTAATTACACAACTGAAAGACTCAGAGATGAATTTTCAGCTAACAACTGAACAGCTACAAAACCCAATAAAACTGGCAATTTCTATTCCAGATATAGAGCAATCACACCACTGTTGTGCCCCAGGGCTACACAAAACTGAGCCAGAATCACACGAGCAAAATTGCACAGCTCACACACCTGTACAGCACAGTTTTACAGGAACTGCTTCTCAGTTGGCTTTTCATAGCCTGCAATGTTTTCACTGGACTTCAGCTGCTGGGACAGAGGGGAGATGTGCCTGTGTCCTTAAAAGTCAAGCTCCCTGGAACACACTGCAGAACCTCATACAAAACACTAAGCAGTCTCCTGGAGTTTGGGGATAAAGACTCTTATTCACTGCAGTATCATAGAACAGGAAATCGATCCCAATCACTCTGCAGGACTAGGATTTATCAACAATTTTACTACACTTACAGCAGAAGTCAGTTTTTTCCAAACTGCATTTCTAATCAAAGAATGACTTCATCAGAATGACATCACACACTCAGTAGATGTTTTCTGAATTCAAAGACCTCTCCTAACTTCAGTGGCAATAATTTAGTGCATTTTTAAATTTGGCAAAAGCAACAGTGATAAGAGCCACTGTGCTGGACTTGGTTCCATTTTGTGTGTTAACTGAAACTAAAGAACAGCTGCTATAGAAGAGCATGTATTAGCAAGGGACAACTACTTCATCTTTCAGATGAATTTACAGTTTATATTGAAGATATTTTTCAATTACCATGAGCACATTTAACATGTCAGCTAAGCCCAGTACTGCCATATCTAGAGGAAACACAAGAAAATTCTATCTTGAACTACTATTTTTCAACGAAATGCTTTTTTTACTGTCAACAGCTACTTCTCCAAAGGGTCATTTTCTAAAAAAACCCACCCAAACCGAGAAACCCACAACTGAAAATTAAAAAAAGGAGGACAAAAATCTCTGAACCAGAGTAGCAGAGTAGCTACCAGAGTAGCATTCCTTTTTAATACAAAGATAGTTGCAAGAAACTATTGAGAGCATGGTTTCCTAAACACCACTTCTGGTGCCCAAGTGTATTGTTTCACTCTGGCTTTTTCTTCTTTTTTTTTTTTTTAACAGAATTTTACAGTGTCAGCAATTAAATTTCAGAATCTGCCATTTTTGGAGGAAATACAGTGAACTTTATGGTTAAGCTTTTGCTAGCACATACTAGTATTTTTTCTTGAATCTGCTCCATGGATTACAAATCTGAAGGGGATATACTCCATATTTAAGGTTTTGAATCTCGAGTCTGCAGACTCTAGGGAGGCAAATGGAGGGCAAGAGGTCTGGGAACCATTTCTGAAGGTTTCACAAAGGTAACTGGAAAAACAACCTCATTAAGAACTCATGAATGTAGTTATGGTTAAAGTTGACTACACAGGAATACCTCACTTGTGTACATAAACTGGGCACAAGGAAATTAAATCTCAGGGCTTTCTCCCATAATGACAAATCTCCTGTTGAATGCAGACTTGAAAAGAAGTCTCTGGTGTGGAAAAAGCATATTTATTTGCCATGGAATTCAAAAGAAGAGTGTTTATATGGTATTTTATGGTGTTGGTCCCATTCTAAATCAATCAAGCAAACAGTTGCCAGGCAGCTGCCAACAAACTAACTTATCACAGAAAGTCTTGTTTAACCTTATCTAGTCTATCACTGAAGGAGGGACAGAGATAATAAACTGAACAGTCTCCTTCTACCTGTAGTTAGAGAATAGCCCAAGAGTCCATCTCAAACCACTCACCAAGTTCCACTCTGATCCACAGGTAAAAGAGGTTTTTAAGTCATTCTCTCAGAACAACTTCAGCATAATTGCTGCAAATCTAAGCACTTAGGTGTGAAGCAAACAGCACAGCTAATGCCAGTAGATTAGGCAGCTTAAAGATGGATCCAGCCCTAAAACATGTGCAGTGGAGTGAGCACATCTGCCCTTCCTCCACCTCCCTGTTCCCACACGTCAGGAGCCACAAGGACGACCCGGAGGTGCAGGAACTGCTCCCCTGCTCTTGTTTGCCTCTCTCCTCAAAGCTTCCCAGACTGGCATTATTCAGGTCAGCGCAGGCTGTGCAAGAGGTGATTAGGATATATATGCTAATTACTAAAAATGAGATTCAACCTTTATCAAATCAGAGAATGCTGCCCTGAGCAAATGTTAGTGAAGTGGTCCTTAGTCTTTCCCAGTAAATCTATTCCCTGAAGTGCCAAAGCATTTCAAACACATTAAACACCTTCCAGTAGTGAGTCTCCAGTTAATACCAGAGAAAGATTTCGTGATCACCCAGCTCCTCCAGACTGACACTAATGGTCTTTTTCTGACACTGCATGTTTTTACTAGAATTAGTAATAAAAAGACTCTTTAACAAATACACCAACACTGGGGAGCATCACCTATTTAACAATTTTCACAAAACCATTGAGGGAAAGAGGGGGAAAGGCACCAAAGCAAGGAAAGGCAAGCCCTCGTTCTCCCCCTGGGTGCAATGAGCAGCTGCCAGGGAGCCGACCCCCAAGTCCCACTCCAGCCCCGCGGTGCCTGTGCCATCCCTCTCCCGTTTCCCTGGTAACTACAGAGCCACCAAGGAGGAATCACACGCTACAGAGAGAAACAAAGATTGCTGCAGCCCTTTGACTCCCCCTCCTCTACATCACTTCTGAATTATTAAAAGTGGCACAGCAATACCACGGCTGGAAAGCAGCAGCACAATAACGGCCATTCAGATGTTCGCTGTTCATCTGTTCCTTGATTGCCAGAACATGTGGGATCAAGCGTGCCAGATGGACACAGGAGAGGTGCCACTGCCATGAGGAGCTTGCCACAGCATGAGAAACAACTAATATGGTAAAAGCACAATGCAGTGAACGAGGTGGGGCTCAAACATTAGAAGGTCAGCAGCTATGCTCTCACACAAACATCCTCAGAACTGTTCCTGCTCAGCTTGGGGTACTGCTCCTCCTCTGTCCTCCCCTACTGTCCTCACTTGAAAATCTCTTCACTCTTTCCTATTAGAGAAAATGCTATTCCTTGGGTTTAAGTGCATCTGCAACCCCTTATATTCTGTGACAACAGCTCCCTCACTTTTACCTTCCATACATCAACCACATCCTCAGCAAAATGCTTAACACTAACATTAAATAAATATTACAGGCCAATATGCCTAGTGAGGAGGTTAAAGCATCCAACCACTCCCAGAGAGCCCACCTGCTCTCCCCCCCTCGCTGTCCTGATGAGATGGGGTGATTCTGCCAGAAAAGCCATTTGTGAGTGCCAGACAATTTCTGCTCAAACAAGATGCTTTTCTATAGTGTCCTGTGGACTTGTTAAACCATCTTTGCTAAGCGAAGAGCACCTAATGAGGTGCTGGTCACATAAATCTTAGCGCATCGCCAGTGTGGCAAGGACACTGGTAAGTTCTGTGTTTTAGTAATGAGCACAGGATATGGAGCTGAGTTATCTGGGCACACTAAAACATTCATTGCTGCTGGTTAGGTAACAGTCACGTGCCAGGGAATGACATGTGTAAAATAAGGGCAGCTCAGTTAAGGCATTCCCTGGAACTCTCGTCGTGCCACAGACAAGGGCAGGAGTTAAGTCGTCTTTGGAAAATTTCTAAGTTCTATTGAGCTGATAAACTCGAGTGGGAAAAGGTGTAGATCCATCTAAGACCACGCTGCAGCTGTCTAATGCACAGCTGTACTTGCTACCAACCTGGGGGAAACTTGAAAGGTCTAAAGAAAATGCAGTGCTTTGGTCATGGCAGGCTAATTCCCTGTACCTGTAACAGTAGTTCCAACACATATGCCCAGAATGACAAACAAGGAGAAGGTATTTCCAAGAAGAAAATTTTCAAAGTCATCAAAGGAATTTGGCAGTTGAAGATGGGATGTTTCCCATTCTTACTTATGGAATTTATTTTCCTGCAATGGGCACTTGAAGTGATGTTGCTATATAAAGGGGGAAGAGAGAATTACTTATTTAGGTTTATTTATATGTATTTTGTTCTGGGCAAAAATTCTATTAATTCTATGTTCTAGGTAGTGGTTCCTTGGAAACAGGGTGCTCTCCCTTCTGCCTTTCCCAAAATCCAGGGAACTGACACTGCTAATCTTTCCCTACCACAGCCTTGGAGGTACTTCATACGGTTAATTCTACTTATTCCAGTGCAAAACTCCATCAGAAATCAGGCCCTGTACCCTCTCTTATGAGGAGATTAGTCACGCCCAGAGCAAGCAATGCAGAAGGTTAGTGGAAAAGCTACACTTTTGTAGGAAAAGCACCACCTCTGGTGTGAAGGGGGAAAAGATAACAGCATCCTGCTGGTTTGCAAAACTGAGGAGGAAAAAGGGATTAGCAACGCTGGGGAGGGAAGACCACTTGATTCTGCAAGGCACAGTCCACATTTAACAGTCAGTCATGGGGTCATCCGGTCCCACCACGTGGTGCCCACAGGCAGAGCTTCCAGAACTGGTTTGTATCTACAACTGCTCACAAGCAGAGCACTGTAAAAGGAAATGTAGTTAGTCCTCATCTAAATTTTCAACCGCTGACCAATTAATGCAATTTTAATACAGCCTCAAACTACGTCATATCAGAGCATTTTTTAAATAGCTCACACACATAATTAACTGCAGCTAAGTAACTATAAGCAAGTTCAACACCTTTTCCTCCACATTTGTGCTTAGGTCATTGTTGTAGGACAATACAACAACTGAATTACACCTCAATAGCAATAAAAAGTATACAAAATGGTCAAAATATAAGATAGGATCCACTACCAGTTTCTAATCAAGTATGAGAATACCATATCTGTTACTGTTCTTACATTAATAATTACTTCTTTTGTGAGGGATGGGGGTACTCTGAGTAGATGCTCTTTAGCACTTATGCCACTAAAATAACTTGGAGGTTACCATGCAAGCACAGTATTCAGGATGTGGCATAACAGGTCGATTCTTTCCCTGCAGATGTTCCAGTATGTAGTTCAGTCAGTAAGATTCATAGGAAACCAAGTTCAGACTCACAAAAGATTTATAAATTTTAAAGGAAGGCTGAAAAGAATAACAGAGGATCAACTGCAAAAGCACAGAACATAGAGGAGTTCAAAACAAAGGGATTATGAATTATCTTTCCTGCCCTTTGTAAGCCAAATCTTATGTTTTTGGCATTCACTCCAATTTGTCTCTCAAATCATCTAACAGGTGTTGTAACCCTGGGAAAAAAGCTTTGGAGTTTTTCACTTTGAAGAAGACCAGATTCAAGATCAATCCATACACCCACTGAGTGTTTACTGGTATGAAAGAAACACCTAAAAATATTTATGTAATGTTAAAGGTCAGTTTTCACTAAAGACCTAGATTTACTTGCAAAGTCTCTGCTATACCTAGAGGGCCTCTTTTAAGAGCAATTCAAATCAATGTTATATAAGCTGATGTCTCTCTTCCACTCCATTTATCCATACCAACTTTGAAATGCACCATCCTTCTTGTTCTAGAGATGTAAAGGGTGTTTCCCTGTTTCAGGAACTAAGTATTCTTAAAAATACTCATATAGGTGAGGTAACATCCCTAGCTTCAAACCCAGCTATGAGGAACCTACCAATTTAATTATATTTACCAATCTCATTTCCAGGTACCACTTTTTGTCACTCTTTAGAATGAATTCTTCTCTTTAAAAGCCAGAAAGCTAAGCTTTAAAGTCTAAAGTCAAAGCTGGAAGAGTTGTAGTATATTAGCAGAAAAGCCTGCCTTGCTGCTGAACAACATCTGGTGCCTGAGTTGCCTCAAAAGTTTTCAATTCCATGTTTGTATCATGCCTAATGCAAACCAAATCCCCCCTTCACAAAAACCACAGTCTTCTCTCTTCCTCCTCCTTAAATTAAAAAAAAAAATAAAAAATCAGGGGCCATCTATTGGGAAAGACTTACATGTATTACAAAAGTTTATTACTACAGATGAAAATCATTATGATATACTAATTGCAAGTGATGTTTACACTGCAGACAGTTGGACCAATAAAAGCAAGTTTATTTCTGAATCCCAACATACAGGTTTCAATGCTATGCTGCTTGACAAACAAAAATCCATAGTTATTCCCATTTTTCTTCCAACCAAAACACAGCTACTCAAGGTTGACAAAATTCACTGCCTAAGAGAAGAAAGATCAAAGGCAGTGTCAATATTTAAAAGTGATTTTTCTAGTCAGCTACACCAGTTTTATGCCATATGTTCAGTTGAAAGCCACAAGCTACGACACCTACAGCTGTTCTGCCATTTAACATCTGATGAGCTTTTTTTCTTTTTAACAGAGTTAGTTATATTTGGCTTCAGACAGACCTGTAAAGTGATACCTCTTTATCCAACACCCCACACGACCCTACCCCAGCCTTATCAGAAATGGTCTGTTCATCACTTCCCAACCCTATGGCTGATGTGTAGGTCTTTGGGGCTCGAGCCAGTGACATGAGGTGGCCAGGCTGGGTCAGTAATGGCAGCACCAGTTTGCCATGTGGCACGAACATGACACAACCAGAAACCCACAGAAATTCTGCATCTTCTGTGTAGAAGGTGATCCACTACACTGGTGTCTTATCAGGTGGTCTGTTCACAGGCTCCATTTTTAACTCCTGCATATCTAAAAGCATCGTGTCACCAAGTCAGTTGAGTTTCAAATTTAGTTATGTTCAAGTAAATCAGGATAGATACACCAAAATCCTCAAACCACACCAAGTAAAGTATCCTATTGTTCTTTCTCTCTTTATTCATGGAGAGAAGAATTAGAGGAGTATCAGCCTTCCTGCTTGCAGCCTAAAGCAATTTCTCTCACCTAGTGACAAAGGCACTCAAGGTAGGGGAAAAATTCAGGTCCTGGCCCTGCCCTCAAGATTCCTGGTGCATTTTATCAAATCAGGAGGAATAAGGATCGTCTTCCTCTGCCAGACGTAACTGCTGTGCTGATCTCAGCTTGCATCAGACATGCTCCAAGGACACCCACTAATCTGGCTCTTCCATGGCCTTGTGAATCACCCAGTGGTGAAGGTGAAAAGAGAAGTGTTGAAATGCCTTTTGGCATTTATATGGTTAGCAACATATTTGCAAAGTTTAGGTGTGTGTTCTGCAAACACTCAGCCCAAATGCACCTTATGTGCTTGAATGTTTACTTACACCTGAGCCTAACTGTCTCTTGGTCCACTTCTGAGAGAATATGTTAGGCCCAGATTGCCTGAAAGTACAACAGACTATGCTAAATAAAGAACAAAACATTCAAAAAGCAAACAAAATGTACTAACAATTGTGGCAGTTCCTTTAAATCACACAACTGATGGCAGGATTGTATTTATAGCAATGAGGACACGAGAAGGGAAGTTTGCAGGTAGAAGTAATCTTTTATTAAAACCTCTAGAATAACTGGAAAGATTAGGCACATTTCTGGTCTTGAGAGCCCTTCCTTGGACACATAAGTTTCCCTCACTGTACTAGTTGGGAATATAAAAGATGCTATCCCTGTCTACCAGACTTGGCTTTATTCCACAAGGCATCTTTGTCAACTGAAGAATGGCACCTATTTGCCCGAAGACATATTTCATTGCAACTGGAATAATATTTCAAGTAGAATAAAACCCAACCTTAGATTTTATTCCTAAAGGCGCTTTTTAGCTGTTGCCAAACCTGTGTATGACACGCTTGTAAGAACCAGCAATGCAGGTTAAACTGCACTTGAAAGGGATGAGGTACAGGGGCAAAGATTTCATTATCTCCAATAACGCTTCACGTGCTGAAATACAGACTGACACACAGCTTAACTACACACCACCTGTCCTCAAGGACTGCTGGCACACAGTTTCCTGCCTGATTAACATTTGAAGCCCCTCCAGTTTAAATAGTAGCTTCTACTTTTCAGGCAAACTGGAAAATAAACCAAACAAAACCGAACCCCAACCTTCTTCTGCAGTAATAATTCTTGAAATTAGGCATTTGCTTGTTGTTCCCATCACAAGAAAAACATTAAAAACAAAGAAGAATAGAAAAGCAGGAAGCATATTCAGGGTCTATCCTGAAATTATATTTTCTTATCCCTTTTGCTAGGGCACGTCCTTGTTTTAGAAGCCTGCATAATTTAAGCCTGAATTATTTAGGCAATTAACAGGTGCTGTCTGTGGGGTGATAACACTTTCTCCCTTATCACAAATTGGCATCTACAAAAATAGACTCTTAGAGTCTGGAGACTTTTTTTTTTTTTTGCTAGAATAAGAGAAGACAGACTATTCCTGAACAGTTAAATTTATACTTTACTGAAAACAGCAAGGCTCAGCCCTTTCTGAGAAAGTGGGACTATTCTTCAAAAGCAATCAGATGTTATATAGTGCTCCAAAGAGCATATCTGTTAACAAATGTTTATACAGTTGTTATACTGACGTTCTGAAGCAGAATTCAGTCTGTTAGATTTTATATAAAAAACCAAGAAATACTCATCAACTTCATCTTATTGAACATCTACTTACAGACAGCATTTACTTCAGATTCCACTGGGCATAAGTCAACAGACTTCTGTTCGTAAAACAGCAACTACTACTTCTGCCCTTTATTCTCTTTATTTCACCATTTTTCATGTATTAAGCTTCAGAGTGCTTCTTGGAATTGCTGAGTGACCCACTAATATTCCACCGAAAGAATTTATGGGACCACATTAGAAATTCTTGGCCTTTCAATCTTTCCAGGTTTCCTGTACAATCTTATAGCACAGTTTTTAAATTGAATTAAGTGTGGGTTTCAAAGACAACATGAAACGTGCTTCTTCCCACATGAGTTTCTGCAATGGAGAGCACATCATTAACTCGTGAATTTACGTGCATGATTAGTTTCAGAACGGAATTCAACCTAAGGAAAAGAAGTTCTTGCTTCACCCTTGTGACTTCTCTTCCCCCACAGCACGCTACGCCCACAAGGCTCCTCACATCAACAGGCACAGAAGCAGCAGTGCCTTTTCTCCTCTTCTCATCAGAATCTTCCCCTGTGGCAGTTTCTGGAGCTGACATTTCCACTGACGGTGGGAATACTGTTGGATTACTGTCTGTGCTTAAGAAAAGATACCTCTTAATGCTGCAGTTTAGAGCCTTTCTATTTTGTGTAGAGAAGACTGAACATCAAAGTAAATTTTTAAGTCAAACAAGTCACCCTCTGTACAAAAGTCATCCTTTAGGAAACTTGAGGTCCATGACAACCTTTCCTCGGTTTTCTTCACTTTGCTTTGGTATAAAGACATTATAACCAAAGGTTGTGAATGTTTGATGCAATAAGCTCACACAGATGAAGTTACAGATAAAACCATTCCCCCTTACTTGTACATTTGTCCTGCCTATCAATGAAGTCCGAAACCCTCTCATTCCACATGGATACAAAGATTTTATTGCAGAAAGCAAGCTGTTTCACTAAGCCTAAGAACATTAGTATATGTGCCATCAATTTGAGAAGAGTAGAAAGAATCAGTGTTCAAAGCAGCCCTTCTGAAGTATTCACAGCAGAGCAGTTCTGAGGCACACAGTGAACAATCAGTTGTCCTTTTCTCTCCTATTCTGATCCCACACTTATTCCTTAAAATACAACTAAATGACATTACTGCCAACAGCTGAAAGTAGTCACAGCAAGAAAAGTGGAAACAAGGCAAGAACAACCTGGGCAAAGGAACGGAAAACCCGCGAGTAAGAACTGCAACACTAAAACTCTACAAACCGGCTCGATGATGAGCAGCACAGAAATAAACTACTTGACTTTATTGTCTATGAACACTGTAATTTGATTATTAAATTCTTGGATGTACCAAGCCCAGAGGCAGCCCAGCCCTACCAATGCAGTGTCCAAACAATGGCAAAAGAATTGCTCACGGTCAAGGAAGTTCAAGGCTTAATGTGAACTGTCTTCAACTGGACAAGTATTTAAACATCTAAGTGGGGTATTAATCACTACACCTTGAGAGACTGTCATCCTTAATAATCCCAAAGTGCTTTGTAATTTATGGCACAGAACTGCAGCTACCATGAGGCTCTTGGGCAGCAGCCAACTGTTGCTTATCACACTGTGTTGTTTGGATAGGAAATGCTGGCTTTGGATACTGCAGTGAATCCTTGAGAGGCTTTCAGTGCCTTCACAAGGGAGCATTTTAGTTCATCCCAAGGACCCAGATATATTAGACTACGTTTTACTCAAAGACAGGAACCAGACTCTACATTCTCTGTATGAATTTTGAACCTCTAACTCTTAGCAGCGTGTATTTCATACTGGATTAGCCCATCCCACAGACAAACCATCACAATCAGACATTTCCTAAGGACATTTCCAAGAGAGACCAAACTCTCATCATCAACTCTATTTACAAAATTTAAAACATATATACAAGATAATACATTAAGAAGGAAATCAAACATGATATCACAGGAAGAAACCAAAAGCTTCACCCTGAGAAAGGACACAGCCTATGACTGTTCATTCCGTGTAGATTCCTACAGAATCAGGCCAATAAAAGTGCTTTTCCAGTCAAATGCTCTAGCTTGTTTCTGCTTTCCTTAAAATAGACACCTACCCTGCACAGATCCTCTTCTTGGCCATATCTCCAGTTTTGCAGATCTGTGTATATCTCCATCAGTCAGAGGCTTGGGGAAGAAAAGTGAAATTCAGCAAAGCAGCTGGAGCACCCATAAGGGGACTGCTGCAAAATTACCACAGAACTTTTTTCCTGCATATAGCCCTTAGTAATAAAAACCTTTGTGAATTGCTAAATTTGTAGGCACTCTGAATTATAAGAACTTATCATTAGGTACTGAGAAATTTATTTTAAAATTTAAAATTGTACATACTATAAAATAATTTATAATTTTCCCAAATTACTTTGTACAAGAATAAAACATTCTCCATGTTTTAGTTGTTCGACCATACTACAAACATAACTTTGTATCTGTTTTTAAAATAGCATTTATCCACTGCAAAGGTCAATATTCCTCCTCATCTATGAGTCACTCCAGTTACCTTCTGAAATACACAGTTCTCAACCACTTCTGGAAAAGGATTCAAGAACTGCCTAAATAAGATGAAAATCCTACACATGCAGCACACAAGAAAAGTTAGTTCTCTCCACTTTGTTTCAAGACTAGCGTGAAAATAAGTGGGAAAAAGTTAAGCTGTTTTGAAGTACCTATAAAAAAAAAGTAGGTCAAGTTTAAAAGTTTGACCTACTGATCTTCTTTGCTTTGGCAAAAGTACAAATGGAGTTTACATAATGCTGCTTACATGTAAGTGCTGGCTGGAAACTGAACAATACAAATGTTTTTAATAAGCCTCAGCCATTAACAGGATTCCTTTTTTCATTATTTCAGACTCTTTTTAATCTTTGTTTTGCAGTACACACTAATGAATCCTTCCTTTTAAGATTCATGTATTTAAATCACTCTTGTGTTGATTTCAGTGTCAGTTTGTGGCAGCAAATGCGACAGACACAAGTAAAATCAGCTCTAAGCTGATTTAAAAAACCATCACTGTTTGTGAGACACAGGTAAGTTCCTGAAGTCACAAAGCTGAAGTCTCACCAAGGCACCTTTCCCACAGGTTGTACTGTCTACACAGCAGCTTTACAAAGTACCACGAACTTTGAATCACAGAATATTCTGAGTAGGAAGGGACTCACAAGGATCATCGAGTCCTCCTCGAGTAAAGTGTAGGATAGACAGAAAACAAACCTGTATCTGCACATACAGATTAGAATTTAATTCTGTAGTAACTGTGCATACTGCTGGCAAGTAAATAAAGGCAAAAAGGTTATTCCAAATATCTGAAACTCAAGTACCTTATCAAAAGCACGTACCATCAGAAAAGACAAATTAAATGCCTGTTATTCTGTGATTATTTTCTCCTCAGTTTAATAAAGTAAAATTGTGATAGGAAACAAAAGTTAAAAAAAAAAAGAAATGGAAGCTTTGCTGTTAAGGCTGAAAGAAGCTTTAGTGATAAAGATACCACCTTTTTTTACAGAGGAAGAAACTGAGGTACTACCACAATAACTTGCCAACATCCAAACTCAGCCATGCCAGATGGTAGATATGACAAGTTACTGGCTCTCAAATCTGCACTCTGTAATCAGGTATTTCTTACCTAATTCTTTAACACTAATTAGAGAATGAGGAATTCAACAGCATTTGGTCGAAGGCAAACTATTAATTTTGTACCTTCACATGCTAAAGAGAAAACAAAACGTGCATCTCACAGGAGCTGTATCAGTTTGTATTTGTTAAAAAGCAGATGTAAAACATCAGTTTCTCAATGGACAAAAACAATTGGCTCTCTCATCTCTGCTCTGGCAGGCTCAAGTAACCAGGCTGACACAGCTCTCTTTCATGGGATTCTTCCTACACATAAAATAGTTCCATATGTTTAAATGTTGACTGATTGAGTAAGCACAAAATTAATTCATTACAACAATGCCTTTCTATTGATTTTTCTTGTGCCTTAAGGCCTGGTCAAATACAGAACCCAAGCACAATTCAAACACTCTTCTTTGTCACATTTTTACATCTACAGTCCCAAAGTGGAATGGAAATGTTCATTTTCAAGATGGCACTGACCCTCCCAGAACTATTAACAGACTAGTCTTGATAGAGTATTCAAATTATACAGGGTTCTTATTTGGGTTTTCTATTGTTGTTTTTAAGGCACTGGCAACATCTGTGAAAGGCAGGTAGTTGGCAGTGCCTGCATCTTAGGACCAGCAGGTCTTAATCACAGCTCACCACCTTTCCCTCCTTGCTCACACACCCGGGAGCATCTATCTAAGGAATGTGTTTTCCTGAAAATTTTGTTCCACAATCTAATTTTAACACTCTGATGTTCAGATGGCTTAGGAGATTGCTTTTCAGCACTCACCTCTTTCTAGGACCTGATGGTACATAATTCTTCATTCTCTGTATCCTCATCCTTTTTTTTTGTATTCTCAGCATGCAATCCAAACAGGTCCATGAAAGGGCAAATAACTTCTCCTGTCACAGTCACTACACGATAGCACAAGAAACATGAGGAAAAAGTAATTTTGTAGAATCGCTTCCAATCACGTCTCACCATTCTCTACCGAGAAGAACTGGGAGACACGTGCTGTGTTTTGAGTGTATTGCAAGATGCTTAACAACTCATCACCAGAATCCTTTTACAACCAGTTTTTGAAAAGCCAACAATCCACACATCACAGAAACAAACCACTGTCTCCTTCAGTGGGCAGCACAATGACTGCTCTATATCATGAGTCCTCCACAGAGGAGTGTTGTACATGAACAGCTTCTCAGCACAGGCCCTAAAGGGCAGAAGGCAGTGGTAATATGCCATCCTGATTTTTACATATCACTAGTTTTGGAGCAGACAACTGTACTTAGAACAATAGTTCCAGCTGGAACTCAAGTTTGCACGCTCTTTAAATTGTTGATGCTTTATTTATTTTATCTATTCTATTCTATTTAGAAATACTAATTAAATCAAGTACCCTCATGTGGTCTTGGGTTTATTCCATGTATAGTCAGTGCTCCAATTAGAGAAAAACATTTCAGTGGTCTCAAGCTCAGCAGGAGCCAGGAATCACTGCTTGGTCACATCACCTGTGATAGTTCATTAAGCTGATCCCAACAAAGCTACAGTTCCTCTTGGAACTGTGGAGCAAAATTCCTCAGGAAGAGCTATGACATGAAGAGGAATAACACTGAACATCAGTAATTTTCCACTTAGTACCAGACAACTTATTTCACAGGAGCAGGGAGGTAACTGCCTCAGGAGGGACGGCCTGCTGCGTACGGCTTGTTCTCCTAGAAGACCACAGATACCACTGAGTCAGGAATCATGCTTCACAAATAAAACTACAACTCAGAATGCAAACCCAAGGACTACACATAACACTTGGGAAGATACACAGAAAGGCAGCATTTGTAAACAGGCAATTTAAAATAAGTGGCATCTTGTAGATTCACAATTCACTCTCATACTGTTACTGCACAGCAAGATACAGAATGTTTGATACAGAAGTTCACATGAAAAGCAGAATTCTTAACACAAGGACCTTGTGCTTATGTCACAGATGTGAGATGAAATTGGAAGCTCTGCTGAACAGCAATATCACCCAGGTCAGCACTGCTGTGCATATGCTGAGTGGCCTGGCCATAACATTATACTCAATGTTCCCTGGTGATCTGTGGATCAGCATAAGAGGATGTGATATATACTTGCTTTAGGAGTTACCCATCAGAGTTAAGCATCCTTAAATTCTGACATCCATATGAACTTAATGAGTGCTATAAAAAAGGTACACGTTGTTCTGTAAATTGGAATCAAGTGAACAATCGCTACATAGGAAGGGATGACTAAATCACATAAACAAACTGATAGCTTAGCTTTCTGAAGGGAGATTTTATTTGATTAAATTATCTTCTTGAATTATTTGACCTACCCTAAAAGCATTTCAAATTGTCAAACCCCACACATGTACAGCTTTTAACAACTCTAATTTCAGCTGTGCACACTATTCATACCCTCTTCCCCACAAAAGAGTTGAGAGCTGAAGCTTAGAGCAGCTTCTATCCCCCTTCCTCCCCTACTGAAGGCAAAATATCAAAATCATTAAAGACCCTCCCACACAAAAAAGGAACATATGGAGACAAAACTATCAGCTTATAAAGTTCTTCTCAAAAGAAGTGTAGAGATACAGGAGCAGAATTCCTTCCTACTGAAATCAGTGGCACTTTAGGCATTGGTTTAAATTAAAGCCAACTCTGTCCTTATTTCTCACACAGAGTGTCAGTTTGATAAGAAAAGGCTGTCAGTGCAAGAATACTGAGCAGCCACTGGTTTCCACATTGGTTATCAGCGTTCTGCACTTGCACAGCACGAATAACAAAACCTCACTGAGAACTCTCTGAAAGAAAAATCCATTTTATTTTCATCTTTCCTTTATAATCTTAAAGATGTATGAAATACCCAAAACTCAGCTAATGAACAATTCTTACTAAACTACACGAAGAGCCAAATGGAGACTTGGACCCATGTTCACAAAGGTGTGGTTCAGATAAGCATCTGAAACCTTCAGTGATCTTGGTTGCACTCCTTTGCTCTTAATTGCAATGCTGGAGAGAAATTTTTATAGCTGACATTTTTCAAATGACTGTAAAACTTATCTTTACGAGTAAGATTTAGTAGACTAATCAGCCCTTCTTCTATATTGATTCCACAGAACACAAGCTCCTTTAAAAAAATATTGACAACCATCTAGATTTTTCAGAAAAGCTTTAAAGCCACTGATTTATTTTGCTATCCAATTTAGCAGAAAATCATCATTATCTCTGGAGTAAGAGGTACACATTGTTTAGCATTCAAATCAGAACAGATTCCTTTTTTTTTTTTCCCCTGAAACATAAGCCCAGGTTCCCAAAATGAATGGCTGTAAACAGCTCTGAATGAGCCAATGCAGTGCTGCCTTCCCAGGATTGCCAAGACCTCTGCTCTGTGCCATCCTCAAACAGCTGCAGTGTTATGGAGACCAGGCTGTTCTACGCTGCCTTTCAGCAGCCAAGCAGAGAGACACTGTTACCCCCCTTCCTCCTCGGGACTAGGCTGACTTGTAGAAGCAGAATTTAGAATAATTCCCACAGGAGATGGGCCTAAGAACACAGAAATAAAGCAAAGAAATATTTTCTTTTACAAAACAGTTCCTTTCACCAGCAGAGTGCAGGATGCTTAAAAAAACCCTGGTTCTGAGTGGCACATATGGAAGCTGGAGGCCTTGGATGTGCTCCAAGCACGGTAAGTCTGCTGAGAGTGCCTGAATGTCACCAGCAGCTGGGACAGGTTTTACCATCAGGGCTGTGCCCTCCTTTGCCAAATCTCTCCCCAGCAGGCTCTGGGTAATGAATGGCACTCATAAAAGCATTCACCTCATAATTCAATACCACCGTGTTTGCTACAGGAAGCCCTCGGTTCAATGGGCATCCTCACACTTCCTTTCTTTGCAGTTTGGGCAAAAGGCTCAGTTTAGAAGGTCTAAGCACTAGAAATATACATTTATGTTGCTTTTAACCAGAAGTCTTATAATAATGCATTGAATCCCGTATCAACAAAAATCTACAGAATAGTCACTAAGGAAGGATGACAGCTAGCTCTCCTTTATGGTTTTATCAAGACAGCAATTTGTTTGGCTTCAAAACATAGCAAAGAATAGAAAAAAGACTTAGGTCTGTCAAAACACTATTTGACTAGTGAAGTCCTTCAGAAAAATCCACACAGATTTCATGTTTTACAGCCTAATTAAAAGAAATATTGTTAGTTGCACCTCAGAAATGGCAGATGATTCTTAAGTAATCATCCACCAAGTAACCAAGAAATAACGATTGCTACTTATAATATTTTAGGAGACAATTTTTGTATTATAAAGAGATATCAAACATTTTTGTCTAAGAAAGAATGTAAAGGACTGTGCTTAATTCCCGAAGGACCTTCTTTTTCCTTCAGTGCTTTTTTCAGAATAGTTTGGTTATCTCACTTCTATATGGGCAGAGAGAAACCACACATTGCACAGGATCTGCTAATGTGAGGCAGGACTTCAGAAAGACATACTTAAATATTTAAAATTAAGATTATTTTATTTAAGCCCCTGAAGCTCATTACTGCAGCAGTACTGCTAGGTGGAATTCTAAGAGGAAAGAACCAACTATTTTATATAGCCACAGGCAGGAAAATCATCACAATTAGCTACAGGAGGAACGGTGAAGTCATCTGAGGAGTTCCTGAATGCTGCACTTTGGGAAGGAAAGAGACTTGTTCCTCTGGTCTGGAGCATGTAGGAAAGGCCAGGTTCTAGACTAGAAGCAATTCAAACAAGCCATTAGGACAGTCTGGTCAGAAGGAAAACCCACTCATCAATCTCTAACAGCCAACATTTTCAATACTCTAATTCATTAGAATAAATGAAATATGACATAATTTGAACCCCAATCCTTTTACATCACACTGAATATTAGCCATGAAAGATGCAAGCCAGACAAAGAAAATTTTTTAAACCCTCAGCAAGAATTTATGACAGAACTCTTTACACCAAGACCATTTTTCTTTATACTAACTTGTGGTTTACTTCAAAGTTATACATTTAGGAAAAGTCATGGAATCTCCTGAGTTGGAAGTGACTCACAGGAATCATCAAGTCCAGCTCCTGGCTTGGCACAGGACAACCCCAAAAATCTCATCATGTGCCTGAGAGCATTGTCCAAACACTCCTTGAGCTCTGTCAGGCTTGGTGCTGTGATCACTGCCCTGGGGAGCCTGTTCAGAGCCCAGCCACCCTCGGGGGAAGAACATTTTCCTGAGATCCAATCTAAATCTCCCCTGACACAGCTTCAGGCCATTCCCTCGGGTCCTAATGCTAGTCAAGGTGGTTAATTTAATTTCATCTGTTTGCAGTAAGGATGGCTTCCTTTCCTGACACGGAGCTTTGTGTTCCCCAGGGACATGACATCAAAGAGCTGCCCTTCTCCTGTTATCTCTCCCTGCTCCACTGATCAGACTATCCAGGTCCTTACCAACAGGCTAAAATAAATTGCTCATACAAACAATTACACCGTTAGCAAGAAAACAGAAGACAGATGCACAAATCCTTGTTCTTTTAAAGAAAACAGCGTCACATTCTAAAATAAAAACCACATGGGATCTAGGCTTAAAAGCTGATAAAAATCAGCATGCAGGAGCAAAAGGAAAAGAAGAGATGAAGGAAGGCAAGAACTTCCCTGCAACAAAGGAAACGTCAGTGTAGTACGAGACACTCAAAACCTGCCACGAACTAAGCGGAGCCTGATCTGAATTCCCTGTCCAAGGTGATGGCACCCGGGAGGCACAGGCGGGGATGCAGAGTCCAAGGGGGCTCGGCGGCTTTGCGGGACCCCTCGGGGGACCGGGACGTACCGCCGGGGGCTCTGCCCGGGCCGAGGGGTCCCGCCAGCCCCCATCAGCCGCTCCGCCCGCAGCCGCACCGGGGGGGCCCCGGGAGCCCCCGTGCCCCGGCCCGCCCGCCCGCCCGCCCCGTGCCCAGCGGACCCTCGGCACCTCCCGCCCGGGCAGCGGCTCCTCGGGGGAGCCCCCCGGCCCTCCCCGCGCTCTGCCCGGCTCCGGCACCCCCGGAGACCCTCCCCGGCCACCTGCCGGGTCCCGCCGCCGGCCGCCCTCACCCGCGGACTCGCCGGTGTTGATCCAGTCCGGGTTCGCCAGGCTGGCGATGGCGAAGATGTCGGCGGCCAGGAAGAGGCATCCTGAGATGATGGTCAGTTTGTCCATGTCCTCCGGCGCTCCGGCGGCTCCCGGCTCCGGCCTCCGCCCGGCTGCCGCAGCGGGCCCGGGCCGGCGGCGCCTCACGGCCGCGGCTCCATCGGACCCGCTCGGCGCCGGAAGCGAACCCGGCGGGCGGGGGGGCGGCGGCCGCTCCGGAAGGGGAACCCGCGCTCCCCGCGCGCGCCCCGGGCGGGGCGGGGCTTCTCGAGAGGGCGGGACCAAGACAGCACAGACGGGGAGGGGCTTCTGTTGGGGGGCGTGGCCAATGCCGAAGTGGGCGGGGATCTCCGGGGAGCGCGCAGCGGGTGGGCAGGGCTTACAGCAGGTGGGTGGAGCTTGTCCTTGATGGGCGGGGGCTGATTGTTAGTGGGCGGGGAAGGGGCGGGGCCGGCACGAAGGGGCGGACTGTGAGGGACGAGGGGCGGGGCCGAGCCCACCGGTGGGTGTGGCCTAGGGGAGGGGGCGGTGCCTCAGCGCGGGTGTGTCGTGAGGGGCGGGCGGTGCCGAGAGCCCCCGGTTCGCCTCGTCCCAGCCGGGCTCTGCCCCGAAGGGGTCCGAACACTTTCCCCGCCGTTGAGTAATCCATCCCCTACCCTCATACCCTGTCGCATCCCAGTCCCCAGAGGTGTTTTTGAACCGAGAAATGAGCCGCTTGGTCAGCGCCAAGTGCTGCGGAGCTGTCGCAGGTCTGTCTTCACCACAGACACCGCCTCCTGTTTTTCAACTAACTGCTCTCTATCCGTTTGCGATGTTGGGCATGAGCCTAAATTTCGGAGCTGCTTCTGTAGCAGTGGTGAGGACAGGGCAAGGGGAAGGACTGAGGTCCCTCGGGGTTGCGCAGCTGTGGAGCCCCACACACGGGCACACGGCGTTGTGTCTGTGCCGTGCCTCTGGAACAAAACCTAATTAATCCTGGCTGGAAATCTCACCCAAACAGAGCCGGTTTTGATGGCACGCTTTTCCATGGATTCAGAACCGTGGGGAATCTGTAGCCAATAAATGAACAATGCACCAGTTGTGGGAAACCAGCCCAGTTCTGGCCACAGTAAATCTGTGCCTTCGATATTGCCATCCTGCTACGGGAATGCTGCAGCAAACGAACCTAACAGCCCCCACATCTACAGGTACTTGGAAAATACCTAATTGCTTACATATTTTTTCCCTTTCGACAGCAAACACCCACTTGTTTTTTCCAGAGCAGCACGACTGATCTATATGGAACATACCGGGAAGCCAAGTGGGTGATTGTCTGTGCTGTTTATTTTTATGTAAATCTTTTGTGTAGACAGGAGACTATACAAACAAAATGCAGATGTTAGTAAAGTAATCTTAAAGTGTTCAACAGCAATCAGTGGGATTTATTATTTGGAAGACAAACCCTGTACTTATATTCAATTGAAATTGCCTATACTTGACAGATTTTCTTAAGGGCGAAGGAAATAATAAGGCTTTTGATGAAAAATGGCTGAAATTATTCCCTTTAAACCAGGAAAAATTGGTGCATGGAAGAAATATGGATTTGAAAAATCCATTTGTTATAGGCATGCAATATTTTCTTGAAGTCTTTAATAGCTGGAAACTCCTCTGTTCTATTACTTTGTGCCCTGTTCCCTACCTTCCCTGAATGTATTGCCATTTGTAATGAATACTTAAGTAACAGCACTATTGCTTTTTCACTCGGCAAAATGTGTCACTTTTTAAGAAATAAGTTTCTAAGTAAAGTAAAAACGAATTCCAGTATATTTATTTGCAGAAAGCCGGTTCGTAGAGTACACTAACTTTTTGTAAGTATTGCTATTACAGCTTTTTGGCAGCAACTCAACAGGCAATGCCTATCTACAGAAGCAACTAAGGATGAGAGGCTTAACTGCTTGGACAATTAAGAGTGGGGACAGCACCTGCTCAAATGTCTCCTTAAACCTTTTATTGAAGAATGATATCACACTTTCAACTAATAAAATTTTCCTCTCACTTTTCAAAGGGCCATCATCAGCACTGGAAAGCCTCTCAGCACACACTGATTGCAGCACTGATGGCAAATATCAGGATGGGTGAACAAGGATTAGCTCTCCCAATGTTACTGGATGGGCAGTATCTCCAGATAACAAACCTTCTTAAGAAAAGCTCTGCTAAAACCAGATAAAAAGAACCAACTGTGATATTCAAATGCAATAGCACTGAAAATATTCTTGTTCTGCATTTATGCTTTGAGCCTTTCTCTGATTTATTTACACTTAGGCAGATCAAAAGAAACTCAATTTAAAATTACAGAGAAAAGAAACCAGCACAAACTGTATAAAGCTCAGTGCCAGCATTCCATTGTGATAAAATACCTGTGATCTTAAAATAACTCATATGGTGACTGTTTCATAATCAGATCAAGATTTAAGTCTACACGTTTTTCTCCAGCAAAAACAGATTTCCTATTCATCAGCAGGTTTGTCCAAAAATATTTTGACTGTTACCTTTATGTAGCAACTAAACTTGAATTATAACATAATTTGTTCACTGTAGTATTGTTTAAGTAATTTCACTCTACAAGTAACACAAAACTTCCCAAGGCTTGAAATTAATTTGCCTTATTGTTTGCTTTTTTATTTCTCTTTATTACACAGAGTAGTTACAAAGTGGCAATGGACTAATCTCTGTGCTTTAACAATCCATGCAGGTGTTGACTTGCTAAATGTTTTAAACCTGAAATGAACCACATCAGTGCTAGCAGACTATTACCAGTTATTAAGGGTTTCTTGTGGAACATCAGATACCTGTATTAAACTTGTAATTGAAAGCTCTGTAAATGTTACTGCTTCACATGGGTCCCCAGACCAATGACATCAGTCACATGGATAGAGTTTGGAGATGATAGTGTGCTACATTAATTCCAGGCATTAAATTGTCTCTGACATTGGAATCTATGAAGCGAAGACTTGAGTGTAATGAAGTAATTTAGAAATTTACTGTCTGTACAGTGAAAATGCATATCTTTAAATTAGAACAATTTTCCCAGCATTGCCTTTATAGTCTGGGCAGTCCTTTCTTCTTGCACCTTTCAGAGAGAGTTAGTATTCCAAGCACTAGGAAGAGATATCTACTTGTTTGATGAAATAAAATACCTCTTTTTAGGAAAGGCTTTGCCCTTTTGATCCAAATATAAAAATCAGTGGAAAAATCCAGAGCATAAAATAGAAATGGATTTGAACTAAGTACTTTCTAATTATTATTTTCTTAGGAGCTGATAGTTTTCATCTATTCCCTAAAACACCCCCTATGGCATACAAAAGTATATGTATGGTACTGATTTGATTGTTGGTTTGTTTCATTATTTGGGGTTTTTTTTACATCTATAATTAGAATACTAATAATTGAATATTAAGAATATGCATCACTGAAACTAAGCAGTTCTATTTGCAACAATTTGAAGAAGGCAACCACCAAAAGCATTTTCAATAAAGGCTATAAGAACAAGGAGTCAAATTATTTATGGCATGTGATTGTTTGATGGCTCCTTGCTCTGCCTGCTCTGCAGCAAACAGAGGTATTGCTTGTTTAAGCCCCGTGCTGGTGTGCTGCAGTTCAGTGCACAGTGTTTACTGATACTGCTCCTCTGTGCAACTGGTTCTGCCAGGCTGCTGACAGAGCTTTAGTTTGCTGCACATTGACCCTGCTTGCCTTTTTTCAGTCCCCCAAAAGTCACAGGTTTACACAGTAATTGCAAATCCCTCCATCCCCCATCTTGTTGTACCCCAGGATATACAGAGGTGCTGGGTCTCCTGTCTGCTGTTCTTGGCTGCAGTACAAACTGCAGCTCCATGCTTTCCACTGGCAGTTGATAAAAAGAACATCATTTGCAGCCTTATCCCTGAAAACACACAATCAAACACAGACAAACCCATCCCCATGCTTTCTGCTGGAATGCCTCGGCTCTTGTAGGCACCTCCTACTCATTCCCTGGCCTCTCCTGACAGTGTCTTGCACCGTGCCCATGTGAGGGCTGTTTTGACGTGCCCTCTGCTGCCTCCACAGGGAGCATAAAGTCTGGCTGGCAATAAAGTCACTGAAGTCAGAGGCCATGTCCATTTGTCACAGCCACGGATCAAGACAACTGCCAGCAGCTGATTATACCAAGATGAAGGTCTTGCTCTAATCCTGTAAAAAGCTTATCTGTTTCTTTATCAGTTTAACTACTGACAGTACTTAAAGATTAGGATTTTAAAATTAAACAGCAGGAAAAAATAAGCACTTCTTGTGAGAGCCATGGCACACAGCTTTTCAAAATATATTGCTCCCAATGCTAAAGGTGGTCCACGTAGTAAGTACAATTAATCTAGTTGGGATACAAGGCAGTTACAAGTTTTCCCGAGGTACAAAGTTTTAATAGAAATAAACCTCAGAGGCAGGGGAAGGAACAGAAGTATTAAAATGAGATAATTAGGCTAGAACAGCAGAAAGGAAGCTCACACAGCAAGGGGCTTTCCAAGAGATTAAACCTCTAAGCTTATGTTTAAATAAATCATTTGCTATGCTGAAAGAGCAGAAAAGGAATACCTTGCTTCTCTGTTGACTGAACTGCAACTTAGCTATTAGAGTCCAAACAAAATAGTATGACTATGCACAATATTAATTTGATATTAGAGGAGCTTCAGAACTAATGACCTTGTCTTTAGAACAAGTATTTGAAAGAAATGAAGACTTCCTGATTAGCTAACAGAGTAGCTATGGGAATTATTGCATCTTAAACTTACACCAGCTGTGTATTTCCAGTACAAGTGACAATGCTGACGATGACACTGGGTCCAGTAGTGATGAAGATACAGACATGGAAGCTTTTCAGCATAAATCTTCCCAGTCATACTGGTGTGAGTTCACTCATGTTACCAGCAAAGTTTGGCAGCACCTGATCCAGGCCGTAGGTACAGACAATGTGATGCTGTACTCCATAATGATGATGCTGCATTGTGCAGTCCTGGGCTAGTGGTGTTAGTCTTTCATACTGTTCCTCTTCCTCCCACCCTTCTGCATCATATACATCCTATCTGGAAGAATTTGCCTTTTCTTCACAACAGCTCAGCTCAAAACTGGCCTTCTTCAAACCCTAGATTTCTTAAGGTGCATTGTATCTGTTTTCTTTTAATATATGCCTAGACTTCAAAAAAAGTCTGTGTTCTGTATTTCAAGTTATGTACTAGCTCTACACAGCTAATCTCTTCAGAGATGTCTTCCAATGCTACTTGTAGAGAGAAACATCACCTCTGCTAGTCCCAGACAAGTAGCAGTTGCAAGCTCTAAGAAAGTAATATAGTCAGCTTTATTTGAAGGCCAGTTTCTTCATTTACTGGATTTAAAGATGGTACAGACAGTCAAAATTCAAGCATTTTTCCTGAACATACAAGAATATGTGGACAACTAGTGGCAATTACAGTATTTGTCTTCATCACAGTGATCATTTTTTATATATTTATTTTTTACATTGACTAAAATTCACATTGTTTTCTTACTGTAGTTTTCACCTTCAGTGTACAGAGCCAAACTTACCAGCCTTTTAGACACCATTTTCAGTGAAAAGAACTCAACACAAAATGTATGAACTCAGCACTTTATTTGATGAGTGCAAGCCCACAATTACTCCAGATTATTCTTCTGAAAGAACTGAATTCATAAATAACAAGTTAGTGGTAATTTATGTAGAACATGGGTGACTTAGAGCTCAGGTCCATCTTGAATCTGTATCCCAGTTTTGTTTTTACAACTCATCAAGGAAAGGAGTATTTCCCAAGTCCCCACTAGCTGCCATTGATTTCTTCCCACTGATGAACTTCTTTGCAGCCTGAAAATGAATCAGGAAAGTGGCTGTCAGGAAATACTCACTGCAACAGCTTCCCATGCTGCTCACAGCCTCAAGTCACTAAACCAAACAACACATCCTGACACTACTATAACATCATGTAAACAATCTTCCTTTGGCTGCATAAACCTAATGGCTTCTAATCCAGCTGTTCATTACTTTATAATCTAAACACAAATGGCAGAATGACAGTTGGATATAAAAGGTATGAACTCCAAAAATGGTTATTCTTAGAAAAATTATTACACCACAAAATATAGATCTCTCCTCACTACTAAAGCTATTGCTAGTTTCTGCTGCAGCACAAATAAGCAATGAATGTAAAAAAAGCAAGTTTTATATCATAGAAATTCTCTTTCTGATGGATTTCTGTATGAAGTTTGCTTCACATAAAAGGCACAAGATAATGTGCAGCAGCAATGCAGTTAAATCAATTTATCACTGAAAGCCTAATTGTTTTATTAAGCACATCAAATATTCTAGACTCAGGAATCCAAAAAGCCTTGACACAGAATCACCTGCACTGGAACTAATATGAAGTTCTCCATGAATCTTACTTGGCAATTTTGGTAAATTTAAGTGAAATAGATGAGAATTTTACATCAGTCCTAGCTACAGTACTTAGAGTGTATTGGATTAAAGGATCTTCTGTCAATCAAGTATGTAAAGATATCAAGATACCCAGCTGGGATTTGCAAATGAATTGCCTCTTTTTTTAAAGACAGTATACGTGTGTGTTTACAAACACACACAGATGAGCATCAGTTTTCCACAAAAACAACCCTTACAGAGTGATTAAGGAACACCTGTAGATGCCAACACATACTTACATTCACAACATCAGCAGTGGCTACAGAGTCGATTTTCTGAGCAACAGCAGATGGTGACGTGTGTGTGCCAGAAACCAGCGACTCGGAGCCAATTTCATTCAGCAACCCTTGTGCTGTCTCCACTGACATCAAATAGTTGGCTTTCAGCTGATTCCTGCCATCAAACAAAGCACCAAGAATGAGTGAGCATCTGAGTCCTGCTATCACCTTCCCCACCACCCCTGTAAACACAAAGAGTTTCGGTGCTTTTTAAGTTTTCCAGACTGCTCTCCATTTTGCAAGGTTTTCCTTTTCAAGTACAGAAGGGTTCCACAGTTAGGAAAGTGTCACCACAAATAGCCCAAGCATCAACGTGCCAGGTACCTGAACACCTACTGCCTCCCCACATGGTCAGAAGATCTCTAGCTCAAGATTTCTGTTTGAAGTAACTAATGCAGTACTCTATGAAGTTTAAACCTAATGTTTCTCATGAAAAACAGATGCATGCAGAGCAATTTTGTGTTTAAATGATAAGCAGTGAATGTAAATGGTCAGTCACCTTGTGCAATAGTTCCATGTGTTGTTAAAAGACAGCAAGTTCACACTTTTTTCCTGTTTTATGCAGTCTCACTGCTACATATGAAAACCTTTTTTTATAAGCCAGTCCTTTTTTTTTTAAATATAAAAAGATAGAAAATTATTTATTCCAATAGCAAATTATTAAGTAGCTTAGTATTTCCACCATTTAGCTACTAATGACCAAAGCAGAACCAATCATGTCTAGGCTATCAAGTTTTGAGTAATTATACTTTACATGGAGTCTTATAAGTATTTTACACATGCAACAGACAAAATTTTCCAACTGAAGTGTCGGTATTACTGTTTCTGTAATAGTAATTTCCCCCCCCCTCCATCTGAAACATTCCTAGGGGCATGTATTTCAAGCACTTGGATGGAACATCACTAATTCAGCACTTCACACTTGCAGACCCTCATTACTATTATTCTTTGAAGATGGCACAGATTGCTTAATATAATTGTTTTGGGAATTCCTGCAGTGCAACTGTAAAGGGAATTACCTAAATAAGGCAATTTAGGATTCTAATTTAAATACATCTTAATACTACAGAGTATGATTAAAACAACAGAATCTGCTGACACTAGCTAATTTCTTATATTGAAAACATGAACACTTACCTAACAAGCTTTTATTAGGAAATAACACTACTGGAGAACCAGTAGAGCTTTGGAAACCAGTACTGACAGCAGTTCAGTTTTAATGCAGGACTGTGAGCAGCTCCCCATGGAAATAACTACAGGATGAAAAACTCTGCTGTACAGACTAAGTGTCTGACAAAGTAGCTACATGCTAAGAAACTTTTCTTTACAGCACACGAGCCAGTTCTTTACACACTTACTTTGCCGTTGTGACCTCGGCATCGGTGACACCGCCCTGAGCAACTGCCTTTACCTGGTTCAAAGCAGCTTTAATGACCTGAGGAAAATCACACCATTTAAAACTTCTTCCCACATTTAAACTTCAACAGGTTATTTCTATGATCTGGGATCTTGGAAACTTCAGGGGAGAGCAGCTGACAATGTTAGGATTGTCTGCCTGAACACAATTCTGAATGGCTTTATAACAAAACTAAAACCTCTGTAATGAATGCCCCAGTGAACACAGAAACCAGTGTGGATTTTAACTGCACCACAACTTTAATTTATATGGTGCCACCATTTTTCATGAGAGTATTCAGTTCTGCCAGCTTCAAGAGCCAGCTTACAAATGTAAATCAGCAATTGCAGTCAGCAATTCAAGGCACTTTACTATTTCCAGTTCATATTATGTATCTGTCCTTCTCAGAAAGTAAGTCTCATTCTCAGCTTACAGAGCTGGGTCATAACTGAACATGCAGCATTCTTATATAGCAAACCAGATTAATTTCCTTCTTTTAGATGAATCAGTCACTATCACAAATCAAAACACTACTTTGAAGGTTATGTTGTTAATACTTAAATTCTCATCAGCAACTCACCTCCCCAGTATTTGCAGCCTGGGATATGGTATAAATCCCAAAGAGCCCAGAATCAGAGTAATTAACATTAAATGCGGAAGCCTGCAAAAAACAAACATCATCAACTGTTTCAAGTACCAGAGCAATTCAGCATCAAACACAGGAAAATAATTACTATAAGGATCTAAAGTACTTAATTCAGGAAGCTAAACTCCATCTGTGCAGAGGAAAGATCAGATTGGAAAGCTTCATTGATACATTGTAACGTGTGCAAGAACGAAATAATTAAGACTGCAGCCGAAGGTAGTAGCCTTTCAAAGATAATACACATTTTACAGAAAATATTACAGAACTTACATCAAATGGTTGGCTAGTTGCTTTAGCAACAGCCTGGGACAATTTGCTGGTAACACAGCTTCCCCTCTTGACAAGGGGCCCAGCTCCTAAAACATACTGAAGAACACTGAAGGCATTTGCTTCTGCACTCCCAACAGCAGCTCCTTCTGCTACAATAGCAGCATGGACAAGGCTATCACCATTCTGTTTTCTGATTTCTCCTAAAAATACAAAACCAGAACAAAAGGTAGTAAGTGTTCAGTTAGAAACCACTGTGCATTCACAGGTATGGAAAGGAAATATTTCCCTTTCACGAGAGGGAAGCCAGGGTCTGAAGTTACTGCATGTCTACTCAGGAAGACACCATGAAGCTGTTTGTAGACTGTACATAATTTTAAAAGTCCTTTACATTCAAAATTTTCTTGCAAGGACAAAACCAAGTACCTCACTATGCCTTACTGGAACCTGACCCTAAACCATACACAGTGTGGGATGATAAAACTCAGTGAGTCTCCACACAACAAGTATCCAGAAAAGCAGTGCACCTTCTGTTCATAATAATATTTATTCTGGTTTATAGAAACTGGAGTTATTCCAGTCAAATATTAAATGTTGGAAACTTTCTTTCCCCTCCAACCTCTTTATAGAAACATCCAATACTCCAACTAACCAGTAGCTGTCGCTTTCAGTGCAAGATACTGCTCTGAAAGAACTAAGCATTGCTTTGACTTACAACATTTTAACACATCTTCCCTAAGAAGAAATGCTACCTTCACTTCTTGACAGCCCTTAACCTACTCTTAAGGGAATCTTACCAAAACTGCCAAGAGAAACCATATGCCAGCTTGTTTTTCACTTTATAGAATAAATGATCTCGCAGTAAAACTTTGTTGAAGATCTGGGTTCAGTTTTATGGCAGAACTTTCCACGGTGGGGAATAATCCTCTGCTTATTTAAATGGGCGACACCTCTGAACTGTCACCTCCCATGTCCAGCATTTAGTGCAACTATACAGTTTTCAGTTGCAATTTTGAATAATACTATATTTATAACAAACAGGAAATCAGTCATTCAAATAAGAAACTTACCCCCTCGATAAACAGCCTTTGCACCAGAAGCACCAGCTCCACTTCGGATATTTAGGAATTGCTCTGCCACTTTCTTTAAGTCAGAGTGCTTCACACCTGCAATACAAGTTATTCCAAGTAATGCAATGACATTGAAAAGCTACAGCAGTCAGATAAAAGGGTGTGAAGCGTGCACCACAACACTTTACTTCTAGGAGAACTCCAATTTCTACTGGAGTTCTGCATGACCCGCAGAGTCCATCCAAGAACACACGTACCTATTCCAACGAGAGCCATTCTCCCACTTGTGAAATTGTTCTGTACAAAATGGTGAAGCTGCAACAGTAAATTCACATTTTAGAGTATTTTGTATAAAAAACAAACATCTTGAGTGTGTTTCTGACATACCCCTTTGCAGCAAACCCCAATGCTTCCAAAAGGAACTGCCCATAGAATGGCACTTCATTGCATTCCCCAGAGACAACCACAAAACCCTTTTATACAAGAACACCTGCATTTCATTGACAACCTTATTATCAACAGAAAGCCACTGACAACAACCACCTCTCTAAATGTGAATATGAGTTCTGTACCCAGTACTAAAAGCTGCATGAAAATAAAATTACTGGAACACTAGACTAATAAGGTAGTAAATACTAACTGTATATTTCCTAAATTAATTTCCTCTCACAAGTGACATCACCCGTTCCCGATAAAAAAACTGAAGCAGATTCCTAACACAACACAAATAACCCTACCTGCTCAGAAGTAATTTTTCCAACTCTGTAATCTGGACAGTACAAGGGGTTTGCCAGAGCATTCTTGTAAGCTGCAGCATGCAAGTTTTCCAGCACTCCTAAGAGGAACAAAGTTTCAGTGATGATGGTTAATGTAACAGACACTTGTAATGAAGATTCTGAATGAAACTAAACAAAACAGAGCTGTGGTCCACTTTAAGGACCATAAGATCTGCAAAAACAGGGCTAGAATAATCTAGTCCACATGAAGTTTCATCCAAATCTTTGGGCTGGAGCAATCTGGTCTGAGGCCTTCTATCCTTCTGTAACTTATTAAAAAGAAACCAAAACAAACTAATAACTTGTATATGATCAACACTTTTTGGCCTCAACAGTAAGCTATAAATGCAATCAGTGTGTGGAGAAGGGGTGCAGTAGAAAAACAACAACAATCTTTTAATTAGTTTCAGAATCATCATCTTCACTGTAAGCATTCCTTGTTCTTGATCTTGAGAAAAGAACAGGCTCTCTGTAATACTATTTGTAGCTTTGTGAGGTGTCTCATTCATCTCCCTATTGATATGAAGCATGCCAGTGTCTTAAAGTACCTTCTCTATACTTTTTTCTTGTATCCAATAGCATTCTACTCATTCCTGTTTGATATTCTCCCAGTATTTGTTCATACTTTTTCCTAAAGAGATGACAATCCTTTCTTCATAGTTCTGTTTCTGAACATAACGGTAACTGAAAATATTAAATTACTATGAAAACCAACCTGCAGTTGATGCAAGTTAAAAACAAACCAAAAAAAAGACTGTGACTCTGATTTAAAAAAATAGTAGGACTTCAATATAAGCCAGAGATTTTTCCAACATTACATTGTCACCTTCAGTGGGTTATGAAGGTGAGCATCCTTCACAGAGTGGTACAGATGATGTTTATTGTGCAGAACTACCTGGGTGATCTTGGATCACCCCTGTTAATAACACAAGATAAAGTGGAATAGGCTCGATCTGGCTGAGGCTTTGTGTGTCTTTGCTTTTCTTTAAACACAGAAACCTAAATTTACCATCCTAAAGCTGGAATCCATTTTCAGTGTGATGAAAATACATGTTGTTTTTATACCAAAATAACCATATTCAAGAAGTCTTTTGTAGAATACTGTTTTCACACCAATGAGTAATACCTAAATAGTTTTCACTACACAAGCTGTTGCAAATACATTGTCAACAACAGTCATGATTTGCACATTCTTTGGTTGTACTCCAAAAGAATTAAAAAGGTAAAATGAAAGCTGTCAAGAACGGTGTAAACTGTCTTCAGTATGTTATTTGCTAAATGTTACCATGGGTTGGAAAAATCTGTGTATTAAAAAAAGTTCCATTACAACAAAAAGATCATACCTATCAACAGGCTGAAATATTAAATGGTCATGTGAAAGAGCAAAAGGGAAACTATTTTTTCCACATTTTTTCGTTTTGGAGGAACTCTCACAGAGAGTAAGAAAACACACTTACCAACTTGAGGACTCTGATAAGCAATTGCTTTATCAACTTTCAATTTTGGCTGAAGATCAGCTACTTCCCATGGTCTGAACTCTGATGCTGTGGTGACATTAAGAAGATACTCCATTACTGTATCACTAGACAAAAAAAGTTACAAAGGCATTAACCACAAAAGTAAAACATACTTCTGCAGTTCAAACAGATCTGTAAGCAACACATTAACAACAAAATGTATCCGAGCAGTTATTACGACTGCTATACAAAGTACAAGAATTCAACTTCAGTTCTGTAGCATTCATATGCTCAGGAATATGACACAGAAGTTGAATATTAATATATTGATTTATTGATTTATTACAGAAGCACAAGGACACTCCTCCCACCCTGTAAAATGACAGATCTTTACTACAAAAAGTTTGTACAGAATGCAGTAATTCCCTTTACAGCACATCCAGATACCTACACATAGTCCCGCAGACATTCAACACTGTAAGCAATCTTCTCTCTTGTTGAGTACACACTAAAGGAGAAAAAAGCAAAACCCATTTCAGCACAGAACACAGAAGTGGATTTTCCCACATTTTCCACATTTATTGAATTCAGCAGCAAGATATGGACTGGAATAGTCATTTAACCTTAAATCTGCTTGGGATGACTGTTTAAAGGAGTGATAATACAAACACTGCAAAACCAGACATAATTAAAACTCCCATCTTCAATACTCAAGTAATAACAAGCGTCACGTGACCAACAGAATTTAAGATACCACAATAATTCAAGGTAAAACAGCAAACAAGGCTGAATAGCAGAACAAGAAAAATGTATATATGTATTAAATAAAGAAATTTAGAAATTATTCTCTTTGGGCAGAAAACATATTTGGTCTTGTCCTTTCACTTCAAATGCATTTGTTATTGACAGGAACAAAAAAGGGTAGTCTCAAGTCTGTTTTTAACCAAATTCTAAATAAAACAATCTTACTGGATGATTTCAAGATACATTGCAAGAAATGAGGCACAGCGAGATCC